>NW_028191027.1:12196-432505 GCF_048542155.1 Nylanderia fulva | reverse complement strand
TCTTCGCACTTTTTTATTATATATTCAAATTATTATTGGTTACGATTGGTACTAGAATTTAAATCGATAATTTTGTTCATACAATTCTATGGTACATGGTTTGCAATGTGATAAAGGATTTCTACTAAGTTTGCATGGAGTCATTATTAATCGCCATTTCTGAAGTCGGATACACTGTTACTTGGTTTGTGGTGCGACGTTTTTCATCGACCAGTCTTTTGGGGCCTGTGCTTCTATTCTCTCCCGGTGGGGTTTGGCTTCTTTTTTCGGTGACAAAGATGATAATTTTTTATAGGATTCTACATGGGTTTGCAATAGGATAGGATTCTACATGGGTTTGCAATGGATAATTTTTGTTAATGGCGTGCCCTTAACTGGTCGCCTTTTTTTACCTTTTTTTAAAGGTGAGTTTTTAGAGATTATAATGATGACGGGAACGTTTCTTAATAGAAATTTTTCATATTTCGACTTTGCATTTATATATCTCTGCTTACAAATCACGTAGAGCAGAAATAAAGACACTTTTATTATATAATTCGAACTCAATCTATCGATTAAGTCTAGTATAAACTCGATTGCTTCAGCCATTATTGAGGATTCGAAATATTATAAAGACTCAAATGTCCGACTCGCGTTAAGATACACGGTGTCTCCGCTACGCCCTTAACTGGTCGCGAGACACTACCGTGTCTCTTGATAGTAATTATTTATCACAAAAAAACATGTTAACGCATTGCATCTCAAGGTAAAACAGCGAGCGTCTCAATAGAAGAATAATTACAATTTCAATGAAATCAAAATCAAAATAAGTCTCAATATTTAAATATATACAGAAAGGGGCAAAAATTCCGAAACGACAAAATACTCTAAAAAATATTTATTTGTCTCATTTACTTTTATACAGCAAAATGTACTTATTAAAATAAATACAATCATCATTATATTATCAGACAGAAGAAAAAATAGGAATTTAAAACAATAAGACTTTCATATATAAAAAGTTTTAATAAAATAGTTTAAATATAAATTATAATGAATATATACTATAAAGAATTCGCAGTTATGTTTACATTTTTTCTAACTCTTAGAAGAATCGCAACATACGTCATTTGCCAAAACTAAATCTCGCAATTTACCTACTGTCAAAGTACGGATTTCTCGGAATGATAATACTATATCATAATTTTTTTCAAGAATCTGTTTGATCTCCACATAGCCCAGTGAGTCGACACCCAGTTTCTCCAAACTGTCATCAAGATTTTTTGACAGAAAGTTTTTGATACCGAGAATATTAAAAATTTGAGCAAAATTAACTTTGCTGTCGCTATTCGCGGTTTTATGTTTCTTATTAGCTACTACCACAGACGATAGTATAGGATATTGCTGTTGAAGAAAGACATCCATAGTTGCAAGGCAGCTGCTCATAGACTGCGGTAAAATATTGCTTAAATTGATATTCTTATTCTTCATATCTGTAAACAGAAAAAGGATAATGGTATCATAACAAACAATTATTATTAACTTAGCTAAGAAAAATATCAAAAAAATATTTCATATATTAAAATATTAATTAATTAGTTATTTTTTTTTTAAGTAAATATTAATTATTAATTACATTCTAATTATTTTAAAACAAAGCTTATAATATATCTCGTATTTTTTTTATACTGTATATTTATATTTTTTTTCAATACTAAAATTACACTCTTGATAATAAGAACATAATAAAGAATATAATTATCTTTCTAAAATTAATTGATGAAAGACTCGTATAAATTAACGAAATTAAAAGAAATAAATATTGTAGACCAACTAAACGAGCAAAATTACATAAGATATAAAGATTTATTAATAATTAAATTCTTATTCCATTAGAGAAACAATATACAACGTAAACGTTTCGACTGCACTACAGTCTTCTTCAATACATAAAACTCAAATATTAAAATACAAAGTTAACGATTCTTCGCTGATGAACAATAGATGAGTAAGACGATTGGTCTGAGATTTCAAGTTTTGCGACATTTAATCATGCTGTGGAGATTTTACGCAAATTAATTAATATCAGAGAAAATTGAAAAATCTTTCAACTTACATTATTGTTTTAACAAATTCTTCTTCTCGAAATTTCAAGTGTGCGTTGCGAAGTCTAAATAACAAATGTCAAGGTAGAGAGCGTGATGTATATATTTATTATCAATGTTTTTTTAAACTATGATTCAGCTAATTTTTTAAGTATGTCAAAATAACTACTGTCTAGCAATTCAGTGTCTTTGTTTAAATTAATTCCATTTTTCTGTTCTTTAATATGGATCATTTCAGATATTAGCCTTTTATGATAATTCTTTTTATGATCCATAATCTTAGTGTTATCCCAGTCAAATGTATGCTGTTCATTTAGAATGTGTTCCGTGACAACCGAATGCTTAGCAGAGTCTAATTTAATATTATTTTTATGTTCTTTAAGTCTCGTTCCTAACTGTCTTTTTGTCTGTCCGACATATGTGGCATCACAATCATTGCAATTCAATCTATAAATAACATTAGAATTCTTGGGACAATCGTTTCTGTCCTTTTGAACCTTTATGAAGTCATTCAATTTTTTAATGCAACGATATCCCACCAATATGTCAGGTCTTTTTATTGCTGAAGCGACTTTATCAGAAATTGATTCTATATATGATATGACAAAATATTTAATGTTTGTATTTGTGGTATTGGTATCTATTATATTGTTGGTATTAAACTTGCTAAATTTCTTCGTTGAAAGATGTTTCAATCTGCGTTTTATTTCTATAAAAATTAAGTCAAGAGGATAACCATTGGATAGCAAAATATTAATAGCTTTCTCTATATTTTTTTGTGAAATTGAAAATGTGATAGCAATATAGCTCTATCTACCAAGCTATAAATTGTTCCTAATTTATGACAAGTCGGATGAATTGAAAAAAATGAGAGTAATCTACCTGAGAATGTCTTTTTGTAATACCAATCTAAATAAATTTTATTATCTATTACTTTGATCATTATGTCTAAAAAGCTTATACATCGATTATCCTCTTTTTCTAATGTAAATTTTAATATATCGTTCTAACTGTTGAATTTATTCAAAACGTATGTAATATTGTCAACGAAAGTGCATAAAATAATATCATCTACATAACGAAAATAGAAAGTCAGTTCGCAATTTAAATTACCAATTACCAATGTTTCCAAATCTTGCATGACTATATCGGCAATGATCGGAAAAAGTGGGGAGCCAATAGGAGTCCCATAAATTTGTTTGTAAGTTATGTTATTGAAAGTAAAAAATATAGAAGTTAATATAAATTTTATCATACTTATGAAGTCAATTTTGGGAATCTTTGTGTGTGACTCTATAAAATGCCATCTACTATTGATACCGTTTAATGCAAGATCTACGGAGACATTAGTAAATAATGAAACGACATCTAATAAAATTATTGTGTCGGAATATTATATAACAAAGACACTGAATTGCTAGACAGTAGTTATTTTGACATACTTACAAAATTAGCTGAATCATAGTTTAGAAAAACATTGATAATAAATATATACATCACGCTATCTACCTTGACATTTGTTATTTAAACTTCGCAACGTACACTTGAAATTTCGAGAAGAAGAATTTGTTGAAACGATAATGTAAGTTGAAAGATTTTTCAATTTTCTCTGATATTAATTAATTTGCGTAAAATCTCCACAGCATGATTAAATGTCACAAAACTTGGAATCTCAGACCAATCGTCTTACTCATCCATTGTTCATCAGCGAAGAATCGTTAACTTTGTATTTTAATATTTGAGTTTTATGTATTGAAGAAGACTGTAGTGCAGTCGAAACGTTTACGTTGTATATTGTTTCTCTAATAAAATGAGAATTTAATTATTAATAAATCTTTATATCTTATGTAATTTTGCTCGTTTAGTTGGTCTACAATATTTATTTCTTTTAATATCTTTCTAAAGAGTTGTACAAAATTACACTATATCGACAATCTTATAAAAGACAAATTTTATAAAAAAAAAATTGAAAATAAAATTTAAAATCGTCCGGCAAGCGAAAGGTCTTGGGTTCAATTCCCGATTCAGCGACTTTCGGATCTATATTTTTCTATATAATTTGTAATTGTAACTATATTTTTCTCTTGCATTTAATTATTTTCGTAGAGGGGTTAAAGGATTATTGAAATTAAATCTCAAATATATATGAGATTATTTCATATTTTAAAATCTTAGCAGTGACCAAGTAAAATTTGGTGCCTTGTGCACAGATATTTAATTCTAACGAAAAAATTTAGTTTCGTTGGGATAACACACTGTCTTCCGCGATCGGCTCTTATTGCCTGTCTTATACTTTAAATTTCTATTTATATGACAGAGCCTTGTTAAACTCTTAACTTATAAAATTTGAAGGTTATTTTATAAAAATCTCAAAGAAATCCAATAAGATCTGAAAAATATTGAAAATTACAGAAACTCATGAAAAGACATAAAAAGATAAGACTCACCTACGTATAAACCGACATCTCCGATAGGACCCCATTGAATAGCGAGACCGGGCAAACCCGAAGCACATCTCTGTTCCATCATTCTCTCCATAACCGAATTTGCATATCCGTAAGCAGATTGACCTGAATTGCCGCGACCGCACGACACGGACGAAAACACGACAAAATGATCTAATGATGGACAGAATTTTCTCGATATCTCATTCAAATTCCTTGTAGCGTTGACTTTTGGCAATATTACGCTCTCGAAGTCATCCACGTCAAGGTTTTCGAACAAAGCATCGCGTATCACAGCCGCCAGATTAAATATACCACCTACCGGAGCCAATTGGTTACTTTCTTCGATTAAACGTTCAGCGCCCAATGATGTTGTGACATCTGCCGTAGAAATGACGATACGGATGCCGCTTTTGCGCCAATATTGCACTCGCGATTCCGCGCACCTGACCGGTGCGTACACCGGTACGTGACACGAGAATTATAAACCTGGCACCGCGAGCAATCATCCAATTGGCCAATTTCAAGCCAAATCCACCGAGACCACCAATCAGCACGTATGACTTTTCCGGATGCATGTAAGTTCGCGGCATAGCAGTCATCATTCTAGAAATCGGTAGCACACACTTCTGCGTTTCCTCTTCCTGAATTCGGAACAATACCTTGCCGATGTGTTTGCCTGTTGCCATAAATCTGAATCCCTGTTCGAGATGTTGGTCCGAAAATATCGTTGTTGATAACGGGCGCACCACGCCGTTCTCGATTCCTTCCGAGAAAAGCCTAATTGTTTCTCGTTTGTCCACGTAGTTCTCGAAGAGCGTTTCCAACAGTACACCGTGGAAGGCAATGTTCTTTAAAAATATCGACATATTTATGCGGTTGCCATTTATCATGTCATATTTCCCTATCTCAAGAAAACGACCGTTTATCGCGAGACACCGTACGCTGGCATGCAGCTTTTCTTCCGCTAAAGAGTTTAATACCACGTCCACCCCACGTCCTTGGGTATTATCGAGGATTAATTGCTCGAAGCTCGTATCCCGGGAATTGCCGATGTGCTTATCGGACAAATGCGGAAAAATTTTTTCAAGATACAGCCGTTTCTCCAATGTACCAACAGTGGTGAAGACTGTGCAGCCGGAATGCAATGCAATGATGATCGCTGCTTGACACTGTGACGTGGAATGAAGCATCCTTAAGTCAGAATGTGCATCTTATAGCCGCAGATATTCAGTCTTGCACATATCTTACAAATATAACTGCTGCCTTGAAATCAGGTTGTTTTATTCTTCTAGAAGTGACTGCTGAACGATTCGATTTTGAGACCAGGTTGAAAGAGGAGAATGTACAACCGCACCCGCACCAGTGTGAATCAGCACGGTCTCTCCCTTTTTTAACCGACCTCGTACAAACAGAGCGTAATAACTAGTCATATAAGCGACCGGGATTGTAGCCGCTTGTTCCAACGTCCACTTGTCAGGTACATTCCAAAGAAAATCGGAATCAGACACAACAGTGGTCGCCAACCCTTTGCCTCTGATCACACCCATGACTCTATCCCCATTTACATCTCTTCCAGAAAACTCAGTATCTAATATAAAGTCCTCTTTAGGCAACCCCGGGATTTCGTTCGTTGATATTTTACCGGTTGCTACCATGATATTCCTATTGTTAATATAAAATATATTTGCTATATGTTATCCAACTATGTTATAAACTGGACAAACAAACGACACTCCGCGAAACTTACTTGAAGTTTAACGAGGCGTAATACACACTGCAGATAGATCTTTGATATTTAGTCTGGCAGTATCGGACTTTGAATCCATTCCAGACTTCTCAAGTCTCCTTTTGTTAATGTATTTACGTAGGCGTGCTCAACTTGAATTTTGCCAGAACAATCTAATTGGAAGTGCCGATAACTACCCCATTGACCTCCTTTTAACACATTAGCTATTAATCCTTTATCTAATTGCTCCATATACAACTGAGTGGATAAATCGAATTTGGGAGCGTTATCATCCTGAATAAACACGTAACGTACATTTGTGGTCTTACGCCGAATACAATTCATCAATCCAACTAAGCCTGCAAATTAAAAATAAATGTGTTTCACAATTTGTTGATAATACACGCAGATGTATAAGCTAATTTGTATGTCATTTATTTCATAACTTTACCAAGTGGATCTTTGTCCTGAGACACAAAAAGTATTTCTTGATTTTCACTATCAAATTTTTTAAATACTTGTTTCGCATTGTCCAACCATGAAAGATGTTTTCCTGTAATTGATATTACAATCGGTTCTCTTTTCTTATTTTGCTTTCTCAACAAAACATAACTTTTTCCCGGAGAACCAATTTGTTTTCCGACTAACACCAGATTCTCCTCTTTCAACCTGGTCTCAAAATCGAATCGTTCAGCAGTCACTTCCAGAAGAATAAAACAACCTGATTTCAAGGCAGCAGTTATATTTGTAAGATATGTGCAAGACTGAATATTTGCGGCTATAAGATGCACATTCTGACTTAAGGATGCTTCATTCCACGTCACAGTGTTAATTTTTACATTTACTTGATTGAAATGTTTTGCGTAATTTTTGGCGGAATTGATGGCTATCTGTAAATCCACCTGAAACAAGCGATATTTCGACATCTAAAATTGTGTATGAGATAAACGATGAAATAAAAACTTGCTGGAAAAAGTTGCAAATTATATTGCAAATCTACATTTGCAAATTACAGAATCTTTATTGATCATAGTTATTATTTCAAATATATTTTAATTTTTAAAATTATGTTTTTTTTGCGATTAGTACTTACATTACAGAAGGGTTCGCTGTATAAAATGTCGTGTACAAGCGGCATTAAAAGTTCTTCTGCAGTTCGATTGCCCATAACTTCTACGATTTTAATTCTCGATGTCATAACGTTTTCACAAACTGTTTGTAATAACACGGTAAGCGCGTGTATTTTTCTTTTTATGGGATCTTTTAGAATAAAGTTGTGCGGATTTTCATAGGATACATAATCATAACTTTCGTATTTAGGTCTGACTTGAACCTGTTGTCGTATAGGTGCACTAGGTTTTATACCTCTTATTTCGATACCACCCGATTTGATAACGTTGATGTTCTTGTAATAATATACTGGTAATCCACTGTGTTTTGGTAATTTATCAACCAATTGTTTATGAAAAACAGGATCGATTGCGACATAACGGATTCCTAATACGTACACCAGTTTTCTTTTACTGAACAATACGATAAATTGAAACATACTGTCTATGTACGAGGTCCATTCGTTAAACCAATATAGCTCACCTATGGTTTTATCGCAATTACAGGACTTTATCCCTTCGAAAATGTCACTATATTCATAACCGCGCAACCTCATTTCCTTATAAATGTCCTCTGTATTCATCGATAATGAGTGCTTTTTATTAACGAGCGGTATCGGTGATCGATTTAGCTGCTCTTTCTCGATGGCCTCAGCTACGCGTATGTTTCCACTGGCAACGACCGCATTGGACTCACAGATCTCAAAATCACCCGTTACTTCAGAAATATTTACGGAAAACTTGATTTTTTTTTCTCCGGCACAAAGGTAGCACGATGGAACTGTAGGTTCTCGAAGATTACAGGTATTTGTTCGAAATTGATGTCACGTAATTTGGCATAAGTTTTCCAAGTCATCAGAATAAGACCGGCGCCAGGGAAAATAAGTTTTCCGTTGACTTTGTGTCCAGTTAGAAACGCATCCGTCTTTCTTGTTAGATTTACTTCCACAATGTGCTTGTTCGACAATTCTCCTGACCTGTGCTTGAAATTTGGCACCTCCCACGTAACGGAATAGTCCCATTTGACTAAAGGTCCGATCATTGGTGTTCCACGACCAACAGGAAAACTGACCGGCAAATACAATTTGGAGATATCTGGTTGCGCTCCGGCATTATACAATTTTCCTACATTAGACAGCAAGAAGATAAGGTTGTTTAAATGATTCCGTTTTTGAAGCCTGACATTTGTCGCCGTCGGTGGTAGCGATCTACAAAGAATCGCCTGAAGTAAACAATGCGGCGAGATTTCAATGCTTATGGCATTCTCTGGGATGTGCGCAGTCGCTTCGTAGAAGAGTACGGGCGATAACAAATTATTCACGTGATAATCAGTTGAGCTGAATTGTTCAAGTGGACTTTTCCACGCGACCTCGGGAACCGAACTAGAGATCCATCTGTGAGATCTCTGCTTCGGTTTTGTTATGATCATGTCGAGTGAATTGCGAAACTTAAATTCTGCCTCGGCAACGTATTTGCTGTGGAAAGCAATGCCAGAGCATTTAATCATTTTGGTAAAAATATTTTTCTCTTTCAGCTTCTCGACAAACATGTTTACAGAAATAGATGGGCCGCTTATAGTTACCAAACGTGCGGAATTGTGACAGGCTGGAACGATATCGGACGGACATATCGTTTTAACTTCCTCCCAGTTCAAACCAATCGCTGCCATAGCACCCGGTTCCAAGTTTGTATCTACAATCGCTTTGCCTCTGTAGTAAGCTGCTAATATGGTTTGTTCCAATGTAAACGCACCGTCGGCATAGGAACAGCTTAATTCACCGATAAAGTGTCCAACTATGCCGTCTGGTCGTATGCCTATAGATATCAACATATCGACGAGAGCGATTTGGATGGCCACAATTAATACAAAAGCAACTATTACGTTCTCGTAAATCTCGTCAGTACCATTCATGATGATATTTATTAGGTCGATGTCTTGGTTCTTTAAGATATCCGCACATCGTCGTAAACTGCGTTGGCAAATTTCGATGTGAAATAATTCGCGACCCATACCTGGCCATTGAGAACCCATACCAGAAAATACAAACCAAATGGGACGTTTCTTATCATAATTGACCTTGGCCACTTCGCGCGTATTGTCATGACCAAGTATCTCGTAGCCACGAACGTTGTGTCCTGATATATTATTTATTACTGTGCACAGCATGTAATAGTGATAGAAACTCCTTGTCCTGCAAATACTCTGTTGCCTTATCCAGTAACACGTCTGTAGCATCTTTCGTTCGACCTGACACGATAACTAGCTTCGGCAACATCGGTTTGACAGTTTCTGACACTGACGACATCTTTGCTTTTGGGTTACTGCGCAGAATGACATGCGAATTAGAGCCACCAAAACCGAACGAATTGATACCCACGAGACCGCCGTTCCAAGGTGTGACTTTGTCGACCACACGCATTCGTCCTTCTTTTAGTGCAGGAAGCATTGGATTTGGAATAGTAAAGTTTAAATTCGCAGGAATTACACCTGTTTCCATCGCGATCAGCACCTTAACAATGGAGCACAATCCACTGGCGGGTTCCGAATGTCCCATATTTGACTTAACCGAGCCTATCAGCAGTGGCGTCTTTCTATTTTTACAGAGCAGTTTATCAATGGCAGCGAGTTCTTCTGGATCCCCCGTTTTGGTACCGGTTCCATGAGCTTCCATGTAAACAACATTCCTGAGATCGAGACCCACCTTGTTGTATACCTCGTGCAACATCTGATATTGAATGTTCCCGTTTGGATACGTGATACCTTCAGGCTTATAACCATCCGTGTTTACTATTGTATTCATCACTGTGGCGTACACTCTGCGCGCATCAATCGCTTTCTGCAGATATATTGCAACCACTGCTTCGGCTCTCGCGTAACCGTCACCCGTAACATCGAATATTTTGCACTTGCCATCGTTGGATAGCATATTTAGTTGATAAAAGTGAAGAGCATTCGCCGGATCGAGCAAAAGATTCATTCCTCCAACAATCGCGCTGTCGCATTCCTCGGTCCTTATAGCGAGAACTGCTTGATGCAAGGCAGCCAAAGACGAGGAACAAGCTGTGTCGCGTAACTGGGACCGTTCCAATCAAAAGCATATGAAATTCTGTTAGCGAACATTGCTCTGCAACATCCAAGCAATCCATATCCTGCAAACAATCGATAAATATTTAATGTTAGAAAAAATTAAATAATAATCATAAATAAGAACGACCTTAAGAGCCATACGCGGATGTTGCTGCGTACATTTCCAACAAAAATTAAGTTTTCGTTGGAAAAAATAAAAATTGATAAATAAGATATTAAGATGTAGTTTATATTGTGTAATCTGATTTATATTGTTACGAGAGGTACATGTTTTTATTTTAAAGAATTTGTTTTAAATAGGGACTCCGAAGTCATATGAAAGTAATCACTTTTTTTAAATCATAATTTTTTTAAACATGTGTTTGTAGTTTTTTTGCAATATATTTGATTTATTGAAATATTTACAATTCAAGGTCATTTAAGATTCCGCCAAAAAAATTTTGATTATCGTCTTTTTTACCTGCTAAAATTTTTAGAATTTATTGTTATTTTTTACTAATAACATATAGTAACTTATTATATTTATGTCAGTAAATATCACGATATATTATAATATTAACAAAGTCAACTTTAGACCCTCCCTTTATTTCTCTTTCCAATTTTTGGTAAACTATACTTTTGCTTTCTTAAAAAATTTCAAAATATTCTATAATATATTTACATTATTTGATTTGAAATGCAAACATATACAAAGAGCATTTTCTCTTAGAATTTATTTTTTATTTTTCATTCGGTGTAAGATCTCTAATATAGTTAAAAAATTGTTTGATTTCTTGCCTAATAACGTGGTAAATCAGTTTTTTTGTTTAAGTAAACAACGACTAAATAACTTTAATTATAGAATAAAAAGTAGAATGATAAAAAAGTTTGATAGGATGAAACAGAAATATATGGTATTGTCAAATCCGTTTGAAAACATCGACAATTTAAACTGGTTAATAAATATCAGCTCTAAAGTGTTACCTGATACTGTATCTAAACTCTTAAGTTTAGGCGACACGTTTGCCTTGCCGATTCATTGCTCAAATAAGAACGACCGACTAAATTATACCGTTGAAGTGATAAAGAATTTTGAATCGAATTGTCGTTATGTTCCTGAAGATGCTTTAAAAACAACTAGAATATCCATTGCCAATTTACTACAAAAATTTCTATCTAAAAGTAAACATATCAATTATAGTGACAGATTTATTCAGAATGCGTTTAATATTTCTAATAAATATTTGCAGAATAATAACGATTTGATTGTTACCAAAGCTGACAAAGGACAAGTGACAGTGGTTATGAATAGAAATAATTACGTGACTAATATGAAATTATTGTTAAGTGATTCGATGACATACAAAAAATTAAATAAAAATCCGATTACACGTCTGACGAATAAACTTCATACGTTAGTAAAGTCATGGCATAATAATGAGATCATTAATGATCAAACATATAAATTTCTGAATTGCACAAATGGTAATTTACCACGGTGTTATGGGCTCCCAAAGATCCATAAGAGCGGGTATCCATTGAGAATCATTGTGTCATCGTTAGGCAGTCTCTTTTATAATATTGCCAGTTACATTCATGAGATATTAGTTAAGTCTGTTAAGAAACCGGATTCAAATGTTAAAGATGGTTGGACGTTTGTGAATATTATTAAAAATACAAGGGTTAATGACGATGACGTAATGATTTCCTTAGATGTTTGTTTGTTGTTTACAAATATTCCAAAAGATTTAGTTTTTTCTGCAATTGAAAGTCGTTGGAGTGACATAAGTCTAAAAACTAAATTTAATTTGCAACAGTTTCTATACGCTATTGATGTAATACTTACTTCAACTAGTTTTCAATTTAATAAGCAGTACTATGAACAGATTTATGGAAGCCCTATGGGATCCCCTCTATCACCGATATTAGCTGACTTGGTAATGGATGACTTGAAAACAAATTGTTTAAATTCTTTAAGTTTTAAAGTTCAGACTTTTTATAGATATGTGGACGACATTTTTGTTATTTTACCTAGCTCTAAAATAAATAAAATTTTAAGGACATTTAATAATTATCATGAACGTTTAAAATTTACACATGAAATAGAGACCAATTCTTCTATTAATTTTTTAAATTCTACAGTTATCCGCAATGGGAATAAATTAACAACTAATTGGTTTAGGAAACCTACATGTTCTGGCAGATACATCAATTTTCTTTCGAGTCATCCTATTAAGTACAAAATTAATACGATTTACAATTTAGTAGACCATGCAATTTTACTTTCTAACGAACAATTTCATAATACGAATATTGAGATTGTAAAGAACATTTTAATTAATAATTGTTTTCCGGATCATATTATTAATAAGTATGTAAATAAAAGAATTAATGTACTGAATAACAACAGGAATGTTAACGGTCACTATGCGGATAATAACGACAGTTTGAGTAATGATTTAGATAATAACGTTAATGTGAATTCGGCTCAAGATAAGAATTATGTAATTCCACTCCCATACGTTAAAGATGTTAGCGACAGTATTAAAAGGTCACTTAAAAATGCTAACATAAATGTCGTTTATAGTTTGCCAAAAAAGTTGAATAGGCTGATAAAACGAGGTAAAGATTTAATAACTAATAATATTAAAACGAATGTAGTATACAAGATTAATTGTGAAAATTGTAATGCATCATACATTGGACAAACGAAAAGACATTTATGCACTAGAGTGAAGGAACATGCCAGCAATATTAAATTACATGAGTCTAATCATTCGGTTTTGAGCAAACACAGATGTGATTTTGGGCATAACTTTGATTGGAAATCACCGACCATTTTACATAACGAGAAACATGTAAGAAAGAGAGAGATTGCTGAAATGTTCTTCATAAAGAAGCATGACAATACGGTTAACCTACAGAAAGACCGAGAATTTGACAAACATTTACGACAAAATAACAAAGATTGTTTAGTGGCGCGTTTCAAATTTAGTCGTTGACGAAACATCATAACGATGAAACGTGTTCCTCTTTTAACTTTTAACTTTTAACTTTCAACATCATAACGATGGGACGTGTTCCTCTTTTAACTTTTAACTTTTGATTTTAAATAACACCAGTGTGATGTTACGTTAACCTCGGTTTAATTGATGGGTATGTTTATAAAATTTATATTTATTTTATTAATTTAACACTTAAATGAGTTCTCGTATGTTAAAAACTATTGTGTAATATTATGTTGTAGAAATTTCACTTGAAAAGGACCACAACCAAATGGTCGAAACGTCGTGAAATAATTAAATAAAATTTGCTAGTTACGTCGAAGTTAAGTTTTCTAAGCTTATTTTCACCACTAGCGACCAATATTAATTTTGATTAATATTAATTTTAATTGATCGAATTTATTTTTTATTTCATGACAATCGTGAGACAATATGATATCGTAATAATATTTAAGAATTTCACTGATTAATATTTAATTATTCGACTAACTTTAATATATACATACATATATATATATATATATATATATATATATATATATATACATATTAATAATATTTATAAGTCCTAATAATTTTTGATATTAATTTTCAATATTATTATAATATTAATATTTAAAATTTTAATGTTTACCTTATTCTTTATTTGTATTTTTGTATCATAATAATTCTATATCTTGTGTTTCTATATACGAATTTATAATTCTAACATATCTGATATCTTATATTCGATACACTTGTTTATAAATTAATTTCATTATTTTTAAAATAAATATTTTATAATATTATTTTATGGGTCAGAAATTTTTAAGGAAAATTTGCAAAATGTACAAACCGTTCGCATCTCTCTTCCAAAAATTGTTCGCATCCGAAGAAGAAACACCGACAAATACACCGGTGCGTGATCCTTTCAAGGTGGAAGGATTAACGCCAGCGTCAATTAACGTCTTGTATGTCACTTCTAGCATAATGCGAAGCTGTGGATCCATTACGCGCGCCTGTTTAGGATGTACCCTGAAAAACGAGGCATCAAAACTGCCAAGATCCTTGAGTTTGCCAAATCTGGATGGCACTTCATAAGTACCCTTTGACCAACGGCGCTCGTCCTCGGTGACCATGTCCATTCCTTTCATTAAATTTTCCTTAAACTCCTCAATGTTTGTTTTCAGGTAAACGGCCTGGAAAAATATCGATGCATTACTTTGATATACAAAATTGATTGATTGTAAAATCGGCACAATTACCTGAAATGCCCGTGATGGAGATATCACCTTCAAAATGATCAGACATGTTGATGTTTGAGTATTTAATGTCGATTTTCCTTTATCTGATTTTTTTGATCTGAAAATACACAATTAACTAATGCTTTTTGCATATAATTATGCATTATTAAATACATATGTATATATATATATATATATATAAACCATTAATTTCTATTAAATGTCCTAAACGGTCCATAGAAATTTTTGTGTTAATTTAAAATAATATAGGTATATTAAATTGTGACACAAATACAGGGTTTGTCCGGAAAGTAATGCGTCGCATTTTTTTAAAAAAGAATTTATTGATCGCATAGGTAAAACAACTTAAAATTGTTCGAAGTATGACCCTTCTGCGTCAATACATTTTTGCCAACGCGATTTCCATGCGTCATAAGATTTCTGGAACTCCTTGACTGGGATGCTGTTCAGGGAGGCCGTCGAAGTAGCTTGTACGTTGTCAACCGACTCGAACTGTTGTCCTTTGAGCTCCCTTTTCAGCCGAGGAAATAAAAAAAAGTCCGCCGGGGCCAAACTTTCTTGAGCATTTCAAAAGTTTCCAGCGGCGTCTTGTCCAGCTTCACGCAAAACTTTATCGCATAGCGTTGCTCTATCGTTCTCTCCATCACAAGTTCGACGCGACCACTAAGCAGAGGTTCACAGAATAAGCCGTCCTAACCCTCCAAGCGCATGGAAACAATTGAGCGACCTACCGTTGGAAAGCTAAGGGTACCCCCCTTCCTCCCCAACCGGTCCCATCGCTCTGCGATGTATAGTCGCGTCACAAAAAAATGCGACGCATTACTTTCCGGACAAACCCTGTATGATGTTAATAAATATTAACACCATAAAATGCAAAGTTTTAAGTAATTTAAAATAAATTTTGTGTGAAAATAATATAGTTTTAATATAAAAATTAAATAAATAAATGTTAATTTTACATTTTATCATTCCGTTACATAAGCCTAGAGTAAAAAAGTAGTGACAATTACGATTCGGCTGTCAACATTTATACAAAGATTAAGATAATGAAAAGCAGATTTTTATACAATTCCCTGATTCTATCACGGCAAAGAATATAATTTTTTGCGCTTGATAAGTCTGTGAAAGATTGACATTAGAAAAACATAAATATATCTTTACATTCTCCCTCTCTCTCTCCCCCCCTTTCCTTCTCTCTCTCTCTCTCTCTCTTTATTACGAACAAGATATTCGATCAAATTAAATCTCACCACTAGCAAAAGTAGTTTATTTCACGTCTGGCTGATGTTATTAATCAGTTAATAATAAACAATACTAGACGAAGACTAACAATAAGTAGAAACATCGTCCGCTTTTCTCTAAAAGAGTGCAAATTTCATCATCATACATCGCAGAATATTGCATTTAGAGTTTATCAAGACGTAATAAATTTTTGATCCGACCGAGCAATTTAACCTCCCCGCGGTGTACATCGGGTAATGCAAATGCCGACGATATGTCGAACTTTAAGCTTCATATCTTGGGAACGGCTTGCGTAAAAAACATCAGTAGGTAGTGTTTTAGAAATGTCTCGACAAGGGCTACAAGAAAATGTAATAAAAAATAGGGGTTTCCATTTAAAAAAACATCGATAACTTTACTTGACCTGACCGTCAATAGGTCACTCAAGGTCAAGTCCATATTTTTTTATCTGGCCCATCGTAGCATTAGTTTCCTTGACATTTCTATTAATGTGATTGAGGATGCGATATATGTAGATTGGTTCCATAAAAAACCTTTTTCAGGTAGATTTTTATCTTTTTATTTCAACCATCCGATGTGCCACAAATAGGCACTAATTATAATTTAATGGACAGAACACTACTTATGTCGCATCCTCGATTACATGGTAAAAATTTGTATACAATTATAAATGTTCTGTTATCAAATGGCTACTCTCTTGCTCTCATTTTCAATAAAATAAATCGTAAGATTAAGAATCTTATCGGCAGCAAATTAAATATAACGTATAGAGAAAATAAAAAAAGTCCTCACGATAACAAGGATAAAAATAACAAATGTGTTGCAATTCCATATGTAGAATCCATCTCCGAAAAAATATCAGCTAGTATTAAAAAATCGGATGTAAATGTAGAATATCGTGTTTTAAAAAATCTAAACAATTGGATTAAACACATAAAGACAAGAATGACGGCTCCAGCAATTCAAATGTTGTATATAAAATTAATTGTAGAGACTCTGACGCAACCAATATTGGACAAACAAAAAGACAATTACGTACCAGACTTAACGAACATAAAAACAATATTAAATTAGACTGTGCAAGACATTCGGTGATTTCTAAACATATTTTAAATGATAAGCACACTTTTGATTGGGAAGGGACTCAAATATTAGATCACGAAATCAACTGCAATAAAAGACTTATTTCTGAAATGTTATACATAAAGAACATAAAACTAGTATAAATTTAAAGAAAGACATCGAATCTCTTAAAAGCTGTTATTTTGACATTTTAGAAATTCTTCATTTTTTCAATCCTTTTTTCAAAATAGATATGTTAAAAGAATTCTAATGAAGAACACTTGGAAAATATAAATTTGCAATAACTTACATATTGATATTATGTGTTGGTTGTTGCGACTCAGCAATAACAAGGAATAATATGTGTCATTATTATATCGTAGCTTGTTTATATAGTCAATAGTGTTGTCAATAATTAAAGGTTAATTTGTATATTTTATATTAAAAAAGTGTCTCAGATAATTATATTATCTTATAAATTATTTATTAACTTATAAACAAGCTATGATATAACAATGACACGTATATTATTCTTTTCAATAACATCTAAGAAGAGTTGTTTCAATCATTGTAATTAAATCGAATGATAATCGAAGTTTCGTCTTTACGTAATTTGCGAGATTATGTTCAAATTTCTTCATTATGTTTTATAATTTAATATTTGCGGTTGATTGTATTGATAAAGACCTAGTAAGGTCGAAACGTCTACATTTATATTATAAATAAATAATTTTTAATTATCCTTACGTCTAAATTATTTTTGCGTGTTAGGAAAATTGAGAAGATACTTGTTAGTTTTCGTTTCTGTGCGTGCAGGAAATTATTGGAATCGGACGTCGCCATTTTTTAGGAAATTGTTCAGAATAGACATCGTTGCTTTCGAGGGAAGAACCTGTCTTCTTTTTCGTATTATTCTCAAAAGATTGCCTCACCCGCGCTTTTTGATTTGTGGTTTTCCCGTGGGTCATTGGACAAATGCCGAGGCAGGGACTTGATGGTCCACGGAGGATACCTCCTTTTGTCTGAAGATTTCTTGCAAGGAAGATTTTTCTGCAAAAAGATGCAGGGAGATCAGGACGTATCAAGAGAAACATCGGAACATCGAAGGTTGATTGGGTTTGAGATGACAGATCGCTCAGTAACCTGTAGAAGCAGCCCAGGATAGAGCAGGATAGTTCGTCGGAGCTCTGGAGTTGACGTTGGACTGTCAGTCGATTGGGACCAGAATGACGGAGTTGCTCGGTAATCTGTGGCAGCAGCCCAGGGTAGAACAGGAAGGCTCGTCGATGCCCTCGAGTCGACGATAACTTGTGTGGATGTGCGATGGGATCCAGAACGGCGGATTGTTCGGTAATCTGTGGCAGGAACCCAGGGTAGAATAGGGAAATTCGTCGGAGTCCCGAGATCAACATCGGAGCACAGAGTTATTGGACAGCGTTGGACGACAGTTCAACTTTGACTGTTTTCAGTACAACAAGACGTTGTCGGGACGACAATCTTGAAGAAAGAAAACAGTGTTACGTCCCTGGTTTTACATCCCCTGAGCGCCTTCATCCCTTTCATCTTCTAACGATGATGTTCAGAAGATGAGAGAGATGAAGGCGCTCAGAGGATGTAACACTATATTATGTATTTTTAATATTATTTTAAAGCGACATCTAAGCCAAAATATTTGGAGATGCATCATTAAAAGTATAGATATTATTTAAAACATTATTGTTATTAATGTAGTCTATAATTAAATGATCATTTATTTTATAATACACAAAAACTGTTTAGAAAATTTAAGTAAAATAAAAATAATCTTCAATTTAACACACTTGTCACAAAAAACTGTTAAATGTTTTTTATCAAAAAATGCAATTAATTTTTATGTTTATAAGTTGTGGCTTTTTTCTACTAATTTATTAATGATATTAGTAAATATTTACATCCTATCCACTCTTGTGAGCCTTCCAGAAATAAATATTTACATTTATATATCATATCCACTTTTGTGATAATTTCTGTAAATTTGTTTATTAGAAATCAGAAAATATATATATGTATAAGATTAAAAAGTGACAAAAAGTAGTTTATGTTTACTTTCACAAAAGTTAAGTATTTAGAATAAAATTGTGGCATAAGAAATCAAATGATTTTAATGCTTTTTTTGCCAAGTAAAATATAATTAATTATAATAAAATCCAATTTAAGTGAATCAATTCAATTAATTCGATTAAGTGTATAAAAATCCTATTAATTCAAGAAAAAAATTGCTATAGATAAGCAGCTTAATAATTATATTTAAGAGAATATAAAATGATATTTCTCAATTGAATTTTGTCTGATAATAAATCGAATCACACACAAACCGAGTATTTATTGTGTATTAATTAGCATAATTCTTTGATCATTGATGGCGTAATGTAACGACGATTTAAGCGCAATAATTGATAATTTGTGACCTTATGTTTTTACGAGTTCACACGCGAAAATAAAGACTTCAATGTTTGACAACAGAGACATCTGCGCTAATCTATCTGATAAGTCATAAATGAATAATGACAACGCAAGAGTAAAGTACACATATAAATTTGCTTTTAAATTTTCTCATGAATATATAACAAGTAAAGAAAGAATTAAATATCTTACGAACAAATTTAAAGGTCTCCAAATACATAGAATTTCAGCTTTGTATTTTATGTTATAGCTCATGCTGAATAAAGTTATACATCTAAATAAATAATAATTAAAGCAATAAAATAAATAGTACATACAATACATCAAAATTATTAATATGAAGTATATCCATGCACACAATGCAAAACTGCAATTTTTTTAGATCCACCAATAACAAATACTAAAAATTAAAAACAAGTCAATATGTAATTCAAAATTAATAGATAGTGCATTTATCATTTAACAAACAAATTTATATATATATATATATATATAATATATATTGTTACGTCCTCCGGATGTTCTCTCTCAAATCACTCGTACACTCTCACACACGCGGAACACGCCCGAAAAGGATAAAGACTCTTAAGGTAGTACTGAGTTTTAATATGAAAATCCAGTACAGAAGAACGATGCAATACAATAAATAATATCCGCAATTGCTCATTGGCCTCGAAAGCGTCTGCTCGATGCGACAGCTAGACCAAATCTGTCATGGAGCCTCAAAACAACCACAGGGCGGTTGTCAATAAACAACCCCCTTAACAATGAAGTTCCACAACGACACACAAGGGATGATATTCAGGGGATGAAAGATCAGGGACGTAACACTGCCCCCTTCTTCAAAATTGTCGTCCCGACAATCAGAAACAGAGGGTTATCCAACGCTGTCTAATATCTCTGCATTCCGATGCCGACCTCAGGACTCCGACGAATTTTCCTGTTCTACCCTGGGCTCCTGCCACAGGTTACCGAACAATCCGTCATTCTGGATCCCGTCGCACATCCATACAAGCTATCTCCGTATTTCGATGTCAAACTTAGGATTCTGACGAATTCTCGTTCCACCATAGGTTCGTAGGCTCTCGCCGCAAGTCGTTGAACTATATTCGCCAATTCAAGTCCACAGTACAACTGCATCAATTGTCGATTCCAGGGCACCGACGAGTCTTTCTGCCCTACCCTGGGCTGCTGCCGCAGGTTACCGAACGACTCCGTCAATTTGATCCCAATCGACTTTCAGAATTCCTTGAAGATAAGTCCCGGTCTCCTTACATCCTCCTGTTCAGACAAGGAGGGGGTATTTTCCGTGGACCCATTGTTCCTCATGGACTCTCCAAGTCCCTGTCTCGGCATTCGCCCAAAGTCCCGCGGGAAAACCACGGATCAAAAACCGCGGGCAAGACAGTCTTCTTAGAGAAGAATAAAGACGAATGAAGATTTTCTCCCTCGAAGACTAAGCTGGGAGATCAACTTTTCCGCCATTCAGGAAACTTTTCTCAGGTCAAAGACAAATCTCTTTCTAAATTGAAGACTCTATAACGAAAAATAAAATGTGTAGTAACTTACTCTATTTTTTTTTTAAATTAAAACATTCCCCCAAATTTTTAAAGAAAAATCGACATTTCCGGGCTCCAATCTACTTAATTATTTTTCTAAAGTTCTCTCGAGAAAAGAAGCTAATCTATCTGAATGTACAATTTTTCTCTTATGTCTAGACAATCTTTCTATACAAAACACCACGTCACTAAGTTTCTTTACTATCCGAAATGGACCTTCCCAACTTTCTTGTAATTTCGGAGTTTTCCCTTTAATCTTACGAGGATTATAAAACCAAATCTTCTGTTCTACTTTGAAAAGAATTCTTCTAGCACTACGATTATAACGAATCTTCATCTGAGAAGATTTTAGATTCATTCGCTCTCTAACTAAAGAATGAATTTCTTCTAATTTCTCTTTTAGATTTCTAATAAAATTTTTTTTTGAAAATCTTTCTTCAGAAGATTCAGAATTTCCTCGTAAAAGATCCATCGGTAATCTTAGTTCCCTACCAAAATATAGCTCTGCCGGAGTCACGCCAGTGGTTTCATGCTTCGAAGATCTGTAAGCTAAAAGAAACATGGGAATCCATCAATCCCAGTCCTTTTGATCTTCTGATACGTATTTCGCTAAGAAATTTGAAATAGTTTGATGTTGGCGTTCTACTTGTCCGTTAGATTGAGAATGAAAGGCGGTAGTCCTAATTTTTCTTATCCCGAGTAATTTCATTAATTCCGAGAAAAATTGTGATTCAAAATTCTTCCCTTGATCGGTGTGAACTTCACTTGGAATTCCATGCTTTAAGATAAATTGATTAACAAAGACTTCAGCGACCATTCTAGCTTTGATATTTTTAATAGGAAAAGCCTCCACCCATTTAGTGAAGCAATCTACGATAACAAGCAAATATTTGTTTTCAGATCTTGTCAAAGAAAGAGGACCAAGTATGTCCATCTGTATTCTTTCTAATGGAACTCCAACATTATAAATTTGTAGAGGAGATTTCCCTTTTCCTAAAAGACCTTTCTTTGAAACGCAGATTTTACAGGTTTTGCACCATTCCTTAACATCCTGTTTGCAGGTTGCCCAGAAGAATCGTTTTCGAATTTTTTCTAGAGTCTTATTGGCTCCGAAATGTCCTCCTGTTGGAGAAATCATGCGTCTCCTCTAATATTTCTTTTATTCGTACTCGAGGAACCACGAGTTGGAGAAAACTTGATTTTAAATTTGGAGCTTCCCATTTTTTTATAGAGGATCCCATTTTTCACAATCAAAGAATCCCAATACGACCAATATATTAGTTGAAATGTCCTCTCCGACTATTTCTGAGCGTGGGGGACGAATTTTTGTTTCCTTGACGCGAAGAATAAATGAAATGTCAGGATCTTGTCGTTGCATTTCACGCCAATTTTCCAAATTTTCGCCTTCGAACACGATACGAGAAACTGTTTGTTCCCTCTCCTCCGAATTTTTTCTTTCCATTTTTGCACAATATTGACAATTGTTTGATTCACAAAGTCTTCTAGACAATCCGTCAGCATTATTGTGAGAAATCCCTTTGCGATAGATAATCTCAAACTCGTATTGCTGTAATCTTTCCATCCATCGAGCTAATTGACCTTCCAAATCTCTGAAAGATAAAAGCCATCGTAACAAAACGTGATCCGTACGGATTAAAAAATTTTGTCCCAAAAGATAATGACGAAAAAACTTTATAGAATCTACTATCGCTAAAAGTTCCCGACGAGTAACGCAATAGCTTTGTTCGGCTTTATTAAGCACACGACTAAAATAAGTAATTACTTTCTCTTCTCCATCTTGTTTCTGAGACAACACTGCACCGATTCCTATATTCGACGCGTCAGTATCTAATAAAAATTCTCCCTTTTCTCTCGGAAAGGAAAGAATTGGAGAAGAACATAATAAAAACTTTAACTTTTCAAAAGCTTTCTGACATTCATCTCCCCATACGTATTTAGTTTGACCTTCTGTCAACATGTAAAGGGGCTTAGCTAAGGAAGAGAATCCTTTAACAAATTTACGATAATAAGAACAGAATTCCAGAAAACTTCGTAATTGTTTCTTTGTGTGAGATATTAGCCAATCTTTGATAACGGAAATCTTATTGGGATCTGTAACAAAGCCCTCCGCAGAAACCACATGACCCAAATATTTTACACTTTTACTAAATAACACACATTTCTTCGGGTTTATTTTTAAATTTGCTTCTCTTAATCGTAAAAATACTGTTCTAAGATTGTTTATCATTTCAGTAAAACTTTTCCCAAAAATTATCACATCATCCAAATATACAAGGCAAATTTTTTATAATAAATTTTGTAAAACTTTTTCCATAAGGCGTTCAAATGTTGCAGGGGCGTTACACAACTCAAAGGGCATAATTGTAAATTGCCACAATCCTTTACCTATTGAAAAAGCCGTTTTCTCTTTATCCTCGGGACGGATCTTAATTTGCCAATACCCACTTTTAAGATCAAGAGTGGAAAATCAAGAATTACCTGTTAGCTGGTCAAGAATGTCATCAATTCGGGGAAGGGGATCGTTTAATTTTCTATAATCAACACAGAACCTTATAGAACCGTCCTTCTTTTTAACCATGACAGCAGGAGAAACCCATGGACTATGTGACTCCTCAATCACTCCACGTCAACTCATATCTTCCAAAATCTTATCGACTTCTCCTCTCATTTGAATCGGAATCCTACGAGGAACCTGTTTTATGGGAGGAGAATCTCGCACATTTACAATATGTTTTACAACATTACAATTTCTCGCAATAATGTCTTCAAAAAATAAATCATCAAATTTATTAAGAAAATCGACAAAACTTTCCTTTTCTATTTCAGTTAAATGTTGAGAATTCATTTCATAGAGTTCTTTCAAGGGGATCGGAACTTTTTTAAAAGAATCTTCAATTCTAGCTATTTCTTTTTCAAACATCGGAATTCCAAAAGCCGATTCAAAGATTTTTTCTAAATTTACCATTTTTAGAAAATCTATTCCTAAAAGACATTCATCATTTATGTCTGCAATGAACATTGGAATTTTCAACAAATATTTCCCTAATTCAACTTTAACTTCTGCCCAAAACTCTACATGAACTTTTTCTCCGGTGGGATATCTCAAATTAACGAAATTCTTACAAATCTTTCTTTTCTCTTTATCAACACATTTGCTATTTATTATGGAAACATCGGAGCCCGTGTCAACCTTGAAAGAACATATTTTATCATCTACTTTTTCTTTAAAAATGAAATAATCATTATTCTTAATTCTATTAACATTTAATATAATTTCCGAGGAATTTTTCACGGAAGCCAAATTCTCCCCGCTAAGCTCGGCTAAACCAAGTTTCCCTTTTCAATAGGACATTCATACCGGAAATGTCCGATTTTCCCACACGTCCAACATTCCCTTTGACCGGTGCTAAATTTGCTGCCTGACCAATTCCCTTTTCCTTTATTTCCTTTCTTATCTTTTTCATCCCGTTCACCTTCTAATTTATTATCCTGCGCGTTCTTTTTTCCAATACTCGAAAAATTTTTATTAAAATTAAAATTTCCTCTCTCTTTCTCGTAACCCTCGCCTTGAATTAGTTTTATAGCTTTTGCCCTTTCAATTGCCAAACTCAAAGAAGTTATGTTTTCCAATTGTAAAGTTTGTTTGACAAAATTATCATATATGGCCGAAATGAATTGCGCGCAGGCGATTTTATCTCGGATTTCGTGTGGGCACTCGGGATACGCAAGGCGAACCAATCTTTCGAGTTCCGAACCTAATGTTGCTAAATCTTCCCCAAACTTTTGTTTCCTATTTGTAAATTGTACGTAATAATTTTGTGATAAGGGTCCTTCTCCAAAACGTAATTCAAGTTTTGATTTTAATTCGTCAAATTCTAAGTTGGACACGTCTTCTACCGTCTCTAATACTGAACGCGCTTTTCCTCTCAAACTCGAAGCGAGTGCAACAGTCTTTGTCGCATCATCCCAACTATTTGCTTGAACAATTAAATTAAACTGTGAGAAAAATTCACGAAGTGATACTGTCCCGTCATAAGTATCAGGTTTTAATTTGAACCCTAATATCGCGCGAAAATCATTCTCTCTCTCATTTAAAAAGCGCGTACCCGAATTTCCACACGTTCTATTAATAGAAGGACTTAGCTGTAGATTTTGTGATCGGCAATGAATCTCTTTCAAGGCTTGAAGTTCCTCGTCGTGACGACGCAGCATCGCCGCAATTTCGTCCTCTCGACGGGTCTGCTCCTGTCGCATCTCTCGCATTTCAAGAAGGAGGACCCGAAGAGCTGTAGACTCTGTTACCGCCGGTTCTCCTGCGACTTCCGGTAACGAGTCCGTTTGCTCTCTTGATTCCTCGCTGCCAGTCGTTCGAGACGGAGCTTGTGAACGGGTAATCCTCGAGGAATGTATCATTTTCGATGTTCTGTTCCGTTGCGGTGAGATGTTCCTTCGATCCGATCCCGGACGAGCCCCCAAAATGTTACGTCCTCCGGACGTTCTCTCTCAAATCACTCGTACACTCTCACACACGCGGAACACGCCCGAAAAGGATAAAGACTCTTAAGGTGGTACTGAGTTTTAATATAAAAATCCAGTACAGAAGAACGATGCAATACAATAAATAATATCCGCAAATGCTCATTGGCCTCGAAAGTGTCTGCTCGATGCGACAGCTAGACCAAATCTGTCATGGAGCCTCAAAACAACCACAGGGCGGTTGTCAATAAACAACCCCCTTAACGATGAAGTTCCACAACGACACACAAGAGATGATATTCAGGGGATGAAAGATTAGGGACGTAACAATATTATATATACACATTTTTATTTTTATTTATATCTAACAATAAAATACTATATATAATAACATACGTTTGTAGTCTTCCGATTTGATTTTTGTGAATTGATATCTTTCTTTCAATTTTTTGCATTATGAAATCCTAATATATATAAACAAAAATTTGCACAATGAAATCAATATATACTATTTATATAATAAACAAAACTAATATAAAATTAATATTCAGAAATTAATATAAGATAGAACAATATTTCTTTTTCTTCCGCATAATAAATTTGATTAAATTTACCTTTTCTTTTATTTCATTAATTAAGTCTGCATTGTGCTTCAACCTTTCAACGTATTCGTTTATATCCTAAAATGTATTATTTTTTAACATTATTAATAAATAACATTATTATAACAGTATCAAAATTATTTAACATTAAATAATAATTATTAATATCGCATTATTATCGCATTTTGTATACATACATATATAAACATGTAAAATTTTTACCTGAAGTAGATATACCAAATATACGTTGTTAATAATAATAATAAATGCTGCAGCTACATCAACATGTCTAAAAACGAACAAACAAATGTGTAAATAAAAACATAATAAATTTTTGTAGAAAATATTTATAAACATATGTCAAATTACTTTGGCATAAATATAAAAAAAATTAAATTTTTTTATTAAAGATTAGCATATGGATCTCTTGATCTAATCATTTGAACATTGTAGGCGATACGAGAAAATTTTATTAAGAAAGCCTAACAATATATAATAACAATTACGTGACTATTTTATAACCATCGGTATGTTGTTGTAATTTAGTGTTGGCTTTTAGCTTACAAGCTACGTCATCGAGAAAACATGCCCATCTTGCAGCTTCTTGTCGTAAACATATTCTAAGTTTGTCTGTATCATCAATTTCTTCATATTTGATTTTACTAAGTACCTCATGTAATACGTACTGTACTCTAGACTAAAAATCGTTAAATATATATTTATTTGTTTATATTAAAAATGTATTTAAAAATTCTTATATTTTATTATTTTCCAATAGATTCTTAAAATTTTCTCTATGAAACAAACATATATACAAATTCACTTATAGACGCTAACATTTATCTATTCACGTACGTGCAAATATACATATATGTATGTATTATACATGTACGCAAAAATACGGTTAAATTTGTACAAAATTTTTATAATATATAATAGATATTAAAGTTTCATAACTATTTATAAATCATATTTTATTTTTAAATAAGATATAACATATTCTTTTTCAAATATATAATTACATTTTTTAACTATATGTATGTTTTATTTTTTTTAATTACTAACATGTAATATTGATATAAAGCCAATATAATTGCATTCACTAACAAAGATGTATAGTAATATTTGTAGTAGTGAAAATCATAGACTTTACGGACAATTCTTCCGATGAGTGACTATTCAAACTGAATTTGTTTGCACATTTGTATGCGACGTAATAGTATGTAATATTTTATCGTTGTGTTTAAATTATTTGTGATGATCAATGAGTGTATATGCAAATATTTAAAATGTAATATTTTTATTGAAATTTATCAAGAGACATTGTAGTGTCTTGTGCTAAGTCCAAAAAAGAAAGAAAAAGACACGCCATGTCTCTTTACGCGAGTCAGACAGTTGGGAGTACTCGATATTTTCAGTTCTCATATAACTGCTGAACGGATCGAGTTCTAAATAATCTTAATCGAAAGATTGAGTCTCAATTATATAATGAAAGTGTTTTTATTTTTACGCTAACGTGCTATATAAACTCTAGTATGTGTCATTATTATATCGTAGCTTGTTTATATAGTCAATAGTGTTGACAATAGTTAAAGGTTAATTTGTATATTTTATATTAAAAAAGTGTGTCAGATAATTTTATTATCTTATAAATTATTTATTAACTTATAAACAAGCTATGATATAACAATGACACGTATATTATTCTTTTCAATGACATCTAAGAATAATTGTTTCAATCATTGTAATTAAATCGAATGATAATCGAAGTTTTGTCTTTACGTAGTTTGCGAGATTATGTTCTAATTTCTTCATTATGTTTTATAATTTCATACTTGCGGTTGATTGTATTGATAAAGACATAGTAAGGTCGAAACGTCTACATTTATATTATAAATAAATAGTTTTTAATTATCCTTACGTCTAAATTATTTTTGCGTATTAGGAAAATTGAGAAGATACTTGTTAGTTTTCGTTTCTGTGCGTGCAGGAAATTATTGGAATCGGACGTCGCCATTTTTTAGGAAATATATATATATATATATATAAATAAACTCGAAAGTTAAAACAAATGAAAAAGCGAACGTTTCGATCCAATTTTTCGGATCTTCTTCAGCGCAGTACACAAAGCAAATTAAAATCACGAAAGTCTAAAGTTCATGTTTAACGTATAAAAATCTAATAAACATATTTAAACGCGGTTACATCAATAAACGAAATAAAACGTCGTAAGATTAACACTAAGATGATTCTCACTAATCCATCACATTTACGTAACTGAAGAAGATCCGAAAAATTGGATCGAAACGTTTGCTTTTTTATTTGTTTTAACTTTTGAGTTTATTTATATAAATTTATATTAATTTAAACTTTATTGTTTCTATCAGTATATTGATTAAATGTAATAATTTAGCCAATATATTGATTAAATGTAATAATTTAGTTTTTATAACTGTAATATTATTTCTGCTCTTATTAGCCTTTTATATGTGTAATACTTTATTTGAATTAAAGAGCATTTAATTAGTATATTTTTTATTTTAGATACGTTGATAATATCCTAATTTGTATTCCCGAAGACAGTTATTAATGTACTACACAGTTTTAATAATTTTCACGACAAATTAAATTTCACGACGGAACGAGAGGATAATCATAGAATAAATTTCTTGGACATCTGTCATAGTTATTAACAATATAATATAGATTGATTGGTTTGATAAAAAAACTTTTTCAGGAAGAACTTTATCTTTTTTCTCAAATCATCCCATATGTCACAAAAAAGGCGTTACTTAAGGCGTATATTAACATCCCTATTGAAATTTTATAATAGTCAGCTTAAATTTTACAATAATATTAGAAAGCAGGCGTGGTCACAAATTATTATTACGGTGCCCCTTATTATTTTCTTTTGAATTTTTTTATTTGATCAGAAATCAATAAAAGTTACCTGTTATTAAATAATTAGCCATAAGTAACTATCATAAAATATATCATAAAAACAAAAACTTACGTATTTATTTTAGCTTTCGGAATATAATTTGTCTTGTAGCAAAACAATATGCTAATTGACAATGATTATCTTCTTGACCTCATTTTCAATGAAACAAACCGTAGAATAAAATTTTTAATAATGAATAAATTAAATGTAAATACTTATTAGGATATACATATAATACAAAGGAATGGGAGGCAAGAAGGACAGGTAAAGGACAGGATAAAGAGAGGGGCAGTAGCTATGGGACAAGTATGGAGGATAGGTAAGAGGAGATTTGGTGGTAATTGGGGGAGGAGGATATGGCTATTTGATGCATTAGTATGGACGGTTTTAGGATATGGGGTGGAGATATGGGGATGGGAAGAGAGAGAGGGGATGGAAAGGATACAAGAAAGGTATTTGAGATGGATGTTAGGAGTAGATTGGGGAACGCCTGGTTATATGGTAAGGGAGGAGCTGCAGAGGGAAAAGATAAGGACAAGGATGGGAAGAAGGGCGTGGGAATATGAGAAGAGACTAGAGGAGGGTAAGGGAGGGTGGCTGGCGAAAGTATGTTTGGGGGAGATCAAAGAAAGAGCAAAAAAAGGAGGGATTTCTTTGAGGGTAAGGGGATGGAAATGAGGGAGATAGAGGAAAGAAGAAAAAAAGGGGAGTTCAGATGGGCAGAAGTTGAGGACTGGGAAAGGAAGGAGCAGAGGGAAGAGAGGATAGAAAAAATAGAAAAGTCGGAATACAATAGATGGTACAAGCAGGTCAAAGGAGAGGGAATACCGGGCTATCTAAAGAAAGGGTGGACGGAAGACAGGTGGAGGAGAATAGCAAGGTATAGATTGGGGAATGGGATGAGGGGAAATAGATACTGGGAAAAAGAGGAGGAGAGGAAGTGCAGAATGTGTGGGAGAGGGTTGGAAACGTGGGAGCATGTGTGGGAGGAATGCATGGAATGGGGAAGGGAAGAGAGTTGGCAGGAAATGGTGAAGGAGGTGTTAGGAGAGGAGGGAGAAGGGGAAACGTGGATAAAAATGTTAGAGAAAGCAAGAGGGGAGGGGGAAGGGGAGGACGGGAAGGATGGGAAAGGAGGAGAGGGGGATGAGAGAGGGTAAGAGATGAGGGAAGAGAGAGAGGGAGAGAGAGAGAGAGGGAGAGAGGGAGAGAGAGGGAAGAGTGAAAGAAGTGAAGGGTAACAGTAACCGGAAGCGGAGGTCCCACTTAGGTTAAGGAGTATATAAGATGGCGAAAATAGTATATAAAAAAACGTAGGATAAGAAAGACTAGGATAAAAGGGTCGGGTGTGTGTAAGAGCAGGCAGGAAGTAGGTAGGGTGGAAAGGCGAGGAAAGGCACGGTAGACGGCGAAGCAAGCGGCGTGGCGATTTTTTCTTTTTTTTGTTATGACTATATATATAACTGTATATATGATTATATAGATTAAGTTAATTAGATTTAAGTTATAGGATTAAGTTATAGGTTAAGGTGGAATGTAAATGGAGGTATAAAGGTTTGGGACCGCTCCTTTAAACAAGAAAAAAGCGCCTTGTAATCTCTAATTGGAGCAACAATAAACATATCTAATCTAATCTAATCTACTAATATTTTTAACAGACATTGAAATACTGCAAAATGTGTTAATCGGAATTTTAACTTTAATTATTATATTTAATTAATTTTAACAATCACATTTTAAAGAGATGTAAGCATATAGATCCAAGGAGAACAGAAAAGTCAAAATAATGTCATATTGACTAAATATTGACCAAAAAATGACATAAATTTAGTCAATATGACATTAAATTGATATCATTTTGATTTTCTGTTTTTGTTGGAATCACTCAAAAGAGAAAATTGATACGCTTTTTTTCGTATTATACTCTTTTCTTTTCTCTTTCTTTTTCGGTTTGCAAAATAGTGGACCATCTCATCTAATACTTTCACAGAAATGTTCTCTTTCCCTGTTTTGTTTGCACAATGATTGATAAGAGATGACTCGTTTCTCGTTTTTAAATTTCAGTCTGCATTTTTACAAACGATAGAAGATATACGATATTTTATATTTCTATTACGTAATATGTATATATGTATAGTTTTTATAAACATACAAGAATATTTTTCGATAGAACTAAGATTCTCGCGTATTAAAACATCCAAACGTAATTTGTTCATTGAATTGACAGATTAATAAAATAATTTATATAGAAAAGCGATTTAGATGTACATATATTTAATTACGTTTGACTGAAAAACCGATATAAAGAACGATGAAACTCACAGACAAAATTCTCGCGTATTAAACATCGACAGTGCGTGAAAAGCATAACAGCTAAAATCTGGACATCGCGAACAAAAAAAATGCAAGTGCAAATGTTTCGAAACTTCTTGTACGAAGACAATTCCTGATGCAGAGGTTGTTTCTCTACAGAAAAAATGGTGCTGACGAAAAATCCGGAAGAATTCGCATAGACAAGAAAAAATAATAATAAAAATGTGATTCAAATTACTTAAATATAGAATATTATTATTTTCTATATTTTATAAATTATACATATATTTTAGCTTTAAGATTAATTGTAATATTCTTTATGGTAAATATGACTGATATATGTATATATATGTATATATATACATAAACGACCTTACAAGTTTTGTTGACCAAACACATCATATTTGTCATCATGACACGTACAGACAATCAGTCAGTTTTTCGTAGTCTGTCGAACCACATCGTGATAGATATAATACTTTTAATAAAGCGTGTGTGAATATATTATATTCTTCCAACATTGCGTGCGGCTAGTATTAATTTGTTGCAGCTAATTGTTAAGAAAATAAAATTTTTATCAATATACATATATACTTTTACAATTAAATATTGTTTCGAAAAAAAGGGTAAGTCAAAATAAGTTAAAAATGTAAAAATATATGTATTTGTCCACAAATACAAAAAAATTTATTTGTACTGTATTACGGATTTTTAAAGAATTACAAACATATAAATATATAAAGAGAATAATTTTATTCTAAATTATCTTTATTTATAATGCAGATTATTTCAAATGATATTGATAATATAATATTTTATATATTTGAATTGCAATGTTGTAATAATCTGGAACTCACAAAAGTTTGATATCAAATAAATTAATTCTGAAATTGAAAAATACTGCAATATACATAACAGATAATAAATATTATAATAGACACTTTTAATTGTTCTATCATTTCTAGATAATTAAAATTCTCTAAATTTTCTAAAATTTGTCGTATCTTTTATTTTTTATAAAAAAATATCTGTGTGTATTTTAATATTTAATATAATCTTAAAGCTGTGCTGACATTGAGTAGAATAACTTTAACAAGAAAGAAGAATCAAATATTAATATTTTCCGTTTAATTAATTTTTCGTTTCGTTTCCTTGGCTCTATTGCCCGGCTTAGAAGGCAGCATACTTATATTCATTAATATTTTTGTTGTGTGTTGAAGATTATATATGTAATTAACTTTGTATGCCTTTTATAGAAAGGGATCCGTGGTTAATTTAATACTTTAATTGATAATTAAGTAAGTCTGACACTAAATAGAATACTGTACAAAGGAAGGAATCGTGGATGTTAATTTTTATTAAAAATAGTTAATATGAATAAGATAAACAGAATTATTAAGAATTATTGTGAGATAATTATTACAATTATAGAATTAAGACAATTATTAAGATAAAATTATCGGAAGCGATGAGTATATTACGAGATATTAGACCATATTTTTTGCGACCATGTTTTTTGAAATAAGTAATATAAATTTGTAAATAATGCATATTTATTTGATAAATTAAGCAAAATTTGAATATGTTTAATTAAGACAACAGTTATACACAAATGCCTCCACACACACACACACACACACACACACACACACAAACATATATAAACGACCTCAAAAATTTTGTTGCCCTAACACATCATATTTATCATGATGAAATGTTGAGAGAATCAGTCAGTCTTTCATGGTCTTTCGAGCCATATCGTGGTAGATATAATACTTGTAATAAAGTGTGTGTGAATATATTATATTCTTCCAACATTGTGTGCTGCTAGAGTATTAATTTGTAGCAATTAGTTGTTTAAAAATATAATTTTTATCAACGTACTTTTGCAATTATACTGTTCCGAAATATAGAATAAGTCAGAATAAGTTAAAAAAATATATAAATGTATAATTTGATCTACAAAAAGTTTAATCTTACAGCATAACAGAATATTAAAGAATTATCAATTTTAAATAATTACCAATCTACTAATTGTCAATCGAATAAAAAATTCATAATATTATATATTTCATGCAATTGTTAACTCCACATCTATTTTGATGTCTTCAATCTGAAATATCTACAAAAATCTTATTATATATACAGAATGTTCCAGAACTAGTAATAAATCTGTTAATTCCAGGGATCATTTGGAGCGATATTTCTTCTGTGAGAATGTCGAGGAAGGCTATCATTATATTTGCATGTTCTCAAATTTGCCATCATGTATCTTTTGTAATTAAGCCTTAAATTAAAGTTCTGTTAAGAATAAATCTTACATCAAATTGAATGACGAATGTGATTTTGTTAATATTTTATTTCCACAAGGCTTAGTTTGCGAAAAACCATTTATTTTTAATAGCTTATAACTATAAATTTATTAGTACTTCGACAATTTCACTAAAAGAAAAATTGACTAAAAATGATATCAGGTATCTGCTATTAATACATCATTGCCAGTTCTGGGATACCTTGTATATAGTATGTATATAATTTTTATTATCAAGTTTATAATTTATAAAATTTAAAATTGATTTTATGTTGGTTTTATTCTCGATGATTTTTCGTTTGAAGTTTATAATACACAATTTAAGAAAAGAAACAACACAGACCTCTAAAGGAAAATAATAATATACATGTTCCCTCTCTCTCTCTCTCTCATTTACTTTGTCGGCGTTGCTCAGTCTTTTTTATCCTTACTGTCTTCTTCTTATTTCGAATAAACACACAGGTTCTTATGTACGTAAAAATAACGGGTGTTGCGTTTATAAATGTAATTTGTTTCAGACAATTAACTTTATGTTCTATAAATCTTTATATTCTAATAACTTATTTTCTAAATTTTATAGATTTTAAATGTACATTATTTTTTAACAATGAAATAATTTATTGTCAATTTAATTTTTATATTGCTGTCAATTACAATGTATGTAACATTGAAATACACACACACACACACGCGCGCACACACACACACACACACACACACATATATATATATATATGTATAAATTTATTAGAAAAAGAAATTGTGCAAATGGAAATTTGCACATAAATTCTTTTCTTACCATATAATAATTCATTAATTAGGATGTCTTTTAATTAATAATTTTAATACGTTTTGTATTTATTTTCTTGTTTATATACAAGAATTCTGTTCTAAAAATGGTATGCAAAGTCGATTATCGCAAATATTGTTACTGTTTTTCTGCGATGCTGATTATGGTCTCGATTAACATTGTGGCTGCATTTATTTTGGACGCTTTCAGCGCTATAAGCATCTTTTGTCTTCGTTTGATATTCGATTTGCATCAAGGACAGAGAATGCTTATAGCTTTGAAAGCATCAAAGCGAACGCAGCCTATATGTTATGTTAATAACATTAAACAATTGCTATCGCGAAAATTAACAGTTTAACAGTTGCAAATTAAATAATAGAAATAATATCACTTGCGCAAAGCGCTCTTGAGTCGTCTAGTGATTTGAAAAAGACATCAAAACTGTATTTAATTTCCTTATTTATCTTTTGTTTTATAGAAATCTAAAATAAATATTCTTTGTACGACATGAGGATATTTCTAAAACTATTATTAATAAGTAGCGGATTAATGTTTATCTCTGAGACGGCTTTTATTCGTAATGAATCATCTTTTATTAAATTTATTGTTAGAAGCAACCTTTAACATATCTATAGGATGTTATCAATGTACGGTTTTGTCAAATATACCATTGCGAAATAAGGAAGAAAATGAGTACAATATGTTATGGACACACTTCACTACCACATCTGCAATGTCGCCTTATCTTGCAACAATGATTGTGTCTAATTACCTATTGATGATGACAATAGAAACATTCAAATGTGGTGCAGGAACAAATATGGACTTCACATGAAATTTGCAAAAAATCTTGCTGAATTTATGACTTTGTCGCTTAAAAATGAATTTTTACGTTCAAAGCAAATTTTGAACGTGACTCATATTGCAATTCCAAATTTTCATGACAATGGCATAATAGATATCAGACTTGTTTTTTATAAGTGAGTACAAGTGCTTAAAATTACATTAAAAATAAAATTATATTAATATGCAAAATCATAAAATTTAAAAGCACGTATAACTTTTGCTTCTGTTAACGTTCGAAATTATAAGAAATTACGAAAACGATTTTAGTAGAATTAAGTTTATTTATATTATTACAAAATTAAAGTATAGGTTTTTATTAATTTTTCAATTTTGTATTGAAAAAGACTTAGTGAGGTCGAAACGTTTACATTCAAAGAATATTAATAATAAAAAAAAGATTTTTTTATTTACACCTAACTTTTGCTCGTTTGTTGGCCTATTAAGTTCCTTTTATTAATTTTAAAGTATACCGTTTTAAACGTACATAAAAGGTAAAGTATGTATGCTAAATTGTACCTCTTAAGATAGATATTAAAACTGCAATAAAGCTATAAAAGAAATGACATTTTTGGTTTACTTAAAACTACTGTTCTTTGTCAACAATATATACACATTAACAGAAATTTATCGTTGTTACATATTGTAAATTAAAAAATAAAAAAATGTTATTTGGTACTATTTATACTGATTTGCTCAATTGTACTCATAAGTTTGTAAATCGTACATATAACAATTAGATTAAAATATTCTAACAAAAATAAAGTTTTATTTTCTGTTCTGAGTCAAGTTCTAAGTTTTAACATTAAAATATAATTTTCAGGGAAACAGATATCATCTATGATAAAAATTTATATCCTATTACTCGCAAAATCGAAGTAGCTCAATTAGTAGCACGTAAAGTGACACAGGAATGGTTTAATACCCCGTTGAACAGTCCATTAGTGTCGGATTTTTGGATTAAAAAAGGTTTTAGTGCATTGTATGCAACGTATGCTGTTAATATGGTACGTTATTCTAAATATTTTCAACGTTATCTCTCTCCTACCTTCTCGCAAACGATATAATACTGAAGCATTCATATTGCAAGATTTTCTTAAATCAAATTTTTTTTACAAAATCTACCCAGATAGCCACAGTAATTATTATGACATCAAAATGATGTCATAATAATTACTGTGGTTATCTGGGTATATATATATATATATATATATATATATTCTTTGTGAATTGTCTTGAAACATATTTAGCATTATTTAAAATAATGAATTGTTTTATAGAAAATACTTTTTTTACATGTTTACATGCATATATAATTATAATTTAATTTATTAAAAATTTTTATTTTTTAACATCACTTTATTACATATTTTTAAATTTTTATATAATATAAAATAAAATAAATTAATCCCAAACAAGTACACATGATATTTATTTAAATAAATTTGCAGATTTTTCTTATTTTAAATAAAGAGAAATCTGCAATATACTGTCATGAGACAATAATTTAAAAAATATGTAATATTTACTAATTATATTAATATAAAATTTTAGATTTATTTATTATATTTATTTTAATGTGTGTTTTTCAAAATGAGAAAATGTTTTGTTTCAACAATTAAGTAACGGAAATAATATATTAGTATTTGTATTTAATGCAAGTATCTTCAGGACGGTTATATCGATATATTAATTATTTTGTTCTATAGATTTATCCATATTATCGAATAAGACAGTTATTTGTTGTTCAAAATCAACATTACTCTTTCAATTTGGATGGTGATTATTATATGTGGAAATCTGCTTCACAAGTTAACAGCTCATTGGAAATTCCCAATTCTATCAGAGGTAACGTAATATAATAAAATAGTCCACGTAAATTTTTAACCGTTAGTATTTTAAAATATGTACAAAATTAGAAGATAATTAATTCTCTCTTTATTTAGATTTAATGAAATATTATATGTATAAATGTACACACATACGCGTGCACGCACACGCACACACAAAGTGTCCGGTAATAGTCGCACATATGTAGGTAGAAGGAATTAATTGAATGATTTTTTCTCCCGACTGCTGCCAACCGTAGGTTGGCGAAAAAAGAGGGAGTATGCGTTTCATCGAGCCCGGATCGGTCGTGACCTTAATTCTCGATAACTACTGCATAGTTTTATATCAACTTTGGAACATAAGTTTCTTATTAATCAAGGAAGGTTTAAAGCGTATTATTATCGTTATTTATTCTATTAATAAAAAGTGAAAAATGAGTATTATTTCGTCAATACGGTCTCTCATTGGCTGCTGTGTGAACCTAAGAGGAAAAATGATTCACCAATGAGATTCGTTGTAGTATCCGGATAGGGAATGTTGGTGACATTGGTATATACATCTCGAAGTAATAATGGCGGGACTGATAGGATACGAGATGTGTTCAAAAAGTATCGCGAATTTTGAATTTCCGCGGGTTACGTATATTCGATTTTCGATTTTTTTGTGGCGTTATGTTGGTACTCATGTTTCTCATTTATGCCGACAAGTACGGCCATTTTGAATGTTCAGTTAATTTTTGACAGCTGCTTTGCTTGCACGTGTTTTGGCTCGTCTTCGATTTTTGCCTATTCCAAAAAATGGATCAAAGAATCTGTATCAAATTTTGTGTGAAAAACAAAATTAAGTGCGCGGACGCATTCCGAATGTTGACTGTGGCATATAGTGAAGCTACCTTGGACCGAAGCAACGTTTATCGGTGGTACAAAATGTTTTCCGAGGGCCGAGAAGATGTGAACGACGAAGAGCGTGCCGGACGCCCGAGCACGTCAACAACAGACGAAAACATTGATGAAGTGAAGAAAATAGTATTGGTCAATCGTCGAATCACCGTTAGAGAAGTTGCTGAGGACCTAAACATATCGATTGGCTCGTGCCATTCGATTTTTACCAATGATTTGGGCATGACACGGGTCGCCGCGAAATTCGTACCAAAATTGCTCAATTTCGACCAAAAACAGCATCGAATTTTTGGCCAAAAACAACACACTAATAATGCCGCAGCCACCGTATTCCCCAGATCTGGCCCCCTGTGACTTTTTCTTGTTCCCGAAACTGAAGAGGCCCATGAAAGGACGACGCTACGCTACGATTGAGGAGATAAAGACGGCATCGAAGGAGGAGCTGAACAAGATCACAAAAAATGATTTTTTGAAGTGCTTCAAGGATTGGAAAAAACGTTGGCACAAGTGTATAATATCTGGTGGGGATTACTTTGAAGGGGACAAAATAGATATTCATGAATAAATAAATAATTTTTGAAAAAACACAAAATTCGCGATACTTTTTGAACACACCTCGTAGGTTAGCTGTCACCTGTTGCGTGTTATTGTCAACAACAATATTAAGTGAAGTGTATTATTATGGATATATCTCAAGAAGATATAAATAAAGGAGTAAGTTTCTTCTTTTATATTTATTGTTTTTTTCTTTATTTAGGATATTGTTATTATTATTTATTTATTGTTTCTTTATTTATATGTAGGAAGAAGATGCTCGCTTGGAGATATCTGAAGAAGAAAACATTATTAATAATAGAAAACGAGTAAGTCTTGTTATTAATAATTAATAAAAATATATAATATAATTAATAATATAATATGTCTGTTGTAGTCATAACATGGCTATATGAATTTATATTTGTCTGCGTAGCCACTTATTTGCTATTAAATTTGCTGCGTAGCCACATTGCTATAAATATCCACATATATAATTGTATAAATGTATATAGTTATTTTCTCTCTTATTTGTATATTATATAATAATTATATAATTAATTAAAAATATGTATCAGACGATAACAGTAATTTGCCGACTCCTCCACGTTTAACAAATGGTTCGTATGGATTTATTTATTTGCTATATTATAGAAATTTTGCTAAAAATTAGTTATCTTATAAATTAAGAGACATGGTAGTATCTGACGCTATTTTACTTTTTAAAATCTCTAAAATAAATGTATAAGGTAATTTTTTAGGGATAAAAGAAAACAGTAACGAACAATTCATAAATTTAAAAAAAACATTCTATCGTTTTGTTTCTAATTTTTTTTCCAGACACCAGTACTTTTATAAATAAAACAAAGCCGAAAAAAAGGAGTGAAGCTATTAATAACGATAGAATTCGAAATGAGAAGTTTGAAAGGAACTTATTACAAGCAATTGGTAAATTCTTTTTTGTAATATATAATTATTAATCATTTTTACAAAATGTGAAAGCTTATAATGTATTTTTTGTAAATTTTGTAGATAATAACAAACCTTTGAATGACAACGATGAACCATTTATAGAACCATTTATAGAACCATTGAATGTTAATAAACAAGAATGTAAATGTTGTCCCGTACATATAAAATACAACTGTGGTATGTATATGTTATTTGCAATCATCGAATTCGCCTATTGCCCGAATTCTTTAACCAATACGATGTTAGCCTAAATGTCCACAACGCGTTCTGAGTATTTATTTTGGCCACTGAGCGTTGGAAAATACAACGTGTTGTGGCCGAAATAAAGTACCCAAAATGCGTTATGGACATTTAAGCTTATCTATATCGCATATTGGTTAAAAAATTCGGGCAATAAGCAAATTTGGCGATTGCAAGTAATATATATTTTATGTACAGTTATTTTCGATAAACTTATCATTAATCTTATTATAAAATGGATTTATTATTACATGTTCGACACAATTGATAAATATATTAAACTTTTTTTTCCAGAAAAATATTTTAAAGAAATCATCCGCCAACAAAATTTACTAAAAGCTAACATGTGGCAATATACAGATTCGCTTCACGAATTAACCACATCGGTTAATAATATTCTTACGAATAAGGTGGCTCATCAAGTGGAGGAAACAACAACTTCATTCTTCACAATGTTTAATTTTCCGTTACATGATGAAGAAGATTTAATCCGCGTTGATGAACACTTAAATGACGAGAAAAATTTTAACGTTGCGGTAATTTTTATAAATATGTTATTCTCAAATATGTTACATTTTTATTGCAGTGTTACAAATATACTTTATTAATTAATGAAATTTTAGTTTATTATATTATTTTTAATTTAAATTTTATAGATGAATGAACTTGCGAAAAATGGTGGAAGTTCTGTATACAATTTTACTCAAAGAGCTTTGCAAATGTTGATTACTAATGACCTTGCAGCAACGTACAGCTGGTTGGGAAGGCGAGTCAAAAAAACTTTCAACAAATTAAAATTAGCGGATTTAATAATTGGTAAGTAGTTTTTTAGGTTATCTTGTATTAAATAACTTTATTAAAATCATTCCTTCTTTGTAGATTATCAAATATACAAATACAATTATTTACAATTTTCTAATTATTTTTTATCCTGTTTTTATATTATAGGTTCTGTCAAAAAAAACATCCCAAATTCCACTAATAAAGAGTGCGAAGAAGCAATTCAAAAGTGGTTAAGGAGAGCCAAGGAACGTAGTAATAATAATAATAAAAAACATGGAGAGAATAATAATGATATTGAGGAAAATAATCTTTAATTACACACACCAGAAGTTACTGTAGGAAAAACTTCAGAAACTGCGTGAAGATTTGGCAGATACTGAAAATCAATTGGTGGAATCATTTATTAGCAGCAACGTAGAAACTCGCTAGCTAAAAGATAGAAACTAATAATTTATGAACAAAAAAATAATTTTATTTTCTTATTTTAGTTTATATTTTTTTTTAGTTTTTATTGTAGTTTCTATATAGTTTATATATTATTAGTTTATATATTAGTTTATATATATAATTATTAGTTTATATATATATATATATATATATATATATATTAATATAGATTATTATATATATAGTTTTATAAATAAATGTATCTTGCAGTATAATAAAAATACTGCAAATATACTGTAAGTATACTGTGATACTGTAAGTATACTGTGATACTGTAAGTATACTGTGATAATATATATAAAATAAAACTATTTCAGTTTTCTACTAAATTTATTACCTAATTAATTCTAAATTATTCACGTATAATAAGAAGCCGAAATATGTCCAGTAAAGGTATGAATTTCGTCCATAAAAAGTCCAAAGTACGTCCATTAGAATAATAATATATATCCATTTAAGATTCATAATCCGTCCATAAAAGGTCCATAATTCATCCATAAAAAGTCCAAAATTCGTCTATTACATTCATAATTTATATCCATTTAAAATCCATATTTCGACCATAAATGCCCAATAATGGACGTCCTATTGATGTCCAGCCCAGTTGCAAACGGACATACAATGGACGTCCAATGTATGTCCGCCGTACTTAATCTGGACGTCCAGTGGATGTACACAATGTCCGGCATGGACATCCATCGTACATACATAGGACGTACTTGTGCTTATTGGGTATACACTTTACACATACACATTCATTAGTATTTATACATCATATTGAATATTAATAAGCTTAAAAACCTTGACTTTTGTATTTATCAAAGTAGAATATGCAAAATTAAATAAATTAGAAAAAAAAAAAATTAGAAAATAAAAAATAAATTAGAAAATAAAAAAATTAGAAAATAATAATAAAATTTTTTACAAAAAAAAACTCCCGACTGCTGCCAACAAAGTTTTAATGTTTAAATTAGAAAAAAAAATTAGAAAATAAAAAATAAAAAATAAAAAACAATTAGAAATAAAAAAAAATAATAAAAAATTAGAAAATAAAAAATTAAAAAATTAGAAAATAAATAAAAAATAAAAAACAAAATTAAAGTAAAAAACAAAAGAAAAACAAAACAAAAATTAAAAATAATAAAAGAACAAAAAAATTATAAGTATAAAAAATAAGCTTGTAAAAGTTTGAAATAATCACACATAAATAAAGTCTGTTGTTTATTATATAATTTTTCTTATTTAAATTTATTGTTATCATACATATTTAGCGCTATATAATTTACAAAAATTTCAGATTTTTGAATTCAAAAAATTTTTTTAATTATAATTATTATTATTAATTCTACAATTTACAGGAGCAGTCGGGAGACGCCGCGCTAAGTGTGTGTTCCGCAGCGTCAGTATACATATGCGTGTGTGCGTATGTGAGTGCATGTCAGTATGTGTATGAATGCGGGTATTCATATGTTCGTATGCGCGTGTTTGCGCGCATGAGTGCGTACATATGTGCGTACGTGCGCGCGTGACTTCGTGCGCGTACATGTGTATGAGTATGTGAGTACATCCGTTGAGTATCGATATTTGTGTTTGTGTCTATTTATTACATAAAACGTGCGCGTGCGTATATGTCTCAAATTTAGCGCGGCGTCTCCCGACTGCTCCTGTAAATTGTAGAATTAATAATAATAATTATAATTAAAAAAATTTTTTGAATTAAAAAATCTGAAATTTTTGTAAATTATATAGCGCTAAATATGTATGATAACAATAAAAAATAAGAAAAATTATATAATAAACAACAGACTTTATTTATGTGTGATTATTTCAAACTTTTACAAGCTTATTTTTTATACTTATAATTTTTTTAATGTGTAAATTAGTGGAATCCTATTTTACAATTGAATAAATTCTTTAAATTCAGTTAACAAATATCAAATAATTTGGAGAGGATGAACATAATCATTGCCAGATCGAGGGACTTTCGTCAAATAACGATAAGTGGTTCATTTGGAGTAATGTATAAGTGTCACTCCAAGTTTTTATTAATAATTCTAATATATTTTATGAATAACCGGACGAATCATTCTGCTTCTAATTGGGTTCTTACTTTGTTGAACTATTTTAATGGTCTCAATTCATTGTAAATATATTTTGCGTTTTAACTATGACTCAACTATATAACTTATATTGACTATGTATTGCGGATTTTTTATTAGAATTTTATGTATTTATTTATTATCGTTATTTATTATCACTATTTTTTTTGCGCACTGAAGAGGAGCAAGTAGAGCTCGAAACGTTTGTATAATTATTATTTCAAATTAAGAATTTTCTTCTCAATAATAAAATAATATCGTATTGCTCGTTACACATGGCCTTAATTTAATAATTTATCATTGTTTTTATTGTCATACGAGCTTGAGCATTGGTATGTGATGTTTTGATTAGGTATTAATTTAGCATTATAATTTTTTTGTTCTTTTATTATTTTTAATTTTTGTTTTGTTTTTCTTTTGTTTTTTACTTTAATTTTGTTTTTTATTTTTTATTTATTTTCTAATTTTTTAATTTTTTATTTTCTAATTTTTTTAAAGTTTTGCTACCTTTGTAGGTAATAACAAAAAATGTACTTATAAAATAGAATAATAAACGATGCGGCTATAAGAAATATTTCATTCTTACGCAATTACTACTTTGTATACATTAACAATATTTACTTTAAAAAATCACTCTATTTACAAATAACTATGATAGTAAATATATATTTATAATATATCTAATTCATAATTTTGATGTAAATCGTAGCACCTTTTATACTGCACATGATAGAACACTTACTCGATGGAAAACTATTTCAGACATTCTTGAGCCTACTTAACAAGTGAGTAATACAATATAGAATATAATATGAAAAAAATAAAATTGTACAACTTAAGTAATTTATGATAGTAGAAGAGATAAAAGAAGTTGGAAGAGCAGTCGCCCGGTAAGCGAAAGGTCTTGGGGAGGGCCCCGTTAGCCTACAAATCAATTGCCAACAGCATCATTTGCCGACATCCTATTTGCCAACATCTCTTTTAACTACAAAAAGTATTGCCAACAGATCAATTGTCTACTAATGCTACTGCACACAAATAAAAAATGAAGAGACGGACGTACGTTTGCACACATAACAGTTTTACGCACAAATCGCATTGCACACAAAAATTATTGCCAACAAGTCGATTGCTTACTAATGCTATTGCACACAAATGAAAAATGAAGAGACGGACGTACGTTTGCACACATAACAGTTTTGTGCACAAACCGTATTACACACAAAAATTATTCTCTACAGATCGATTGCCTACAAGCTTAATTGCGCACAAATAACAAAGTAAGAGACGGAAGACCCCGATGAAGTTCCGAAAAGTATGCTCCCCCATCGATTTTTTGAAACTCAAGTATTCTTACGTATTTTGATACGCTGATTACGAATATCTTAGTGAAAATTAACGACTATTTGATTTTCATGGTGAACACCATAAAAAACCATTAAAAAATTAGTTTTTTAGAATTATCTCAGTAAATACGGAAAATTTTTGTCTAAAACATTTATCATAATTTTTCGTATTTACTGAAATAATCCTAAAAAACTGATTTTTTAATGGTTTTTCATGGTGTTCATGAGATTCGTAATCAGCGCATCAATATACGTAAGGATACTTAAGTTTTAAAAATCGGGAGTGAGTATACTTTTCGGAACTTCATTGGGGTCTTCCGTCTCTTATTTTGTTATTTGTGCACAATTGAGCTTGTAGGCAATAATTTTTGTGTGCAATACGGTTTGTGCGTAATAGAGCTTGTAGGCAATAATTTTTGTATTACACGTGCAAGCAAAGTGACACTTTGTGTGCGTGTTTTCTGTGCGAGAAGCGGCCGATTTCGCACGCCGCCATCTAGCGGCGATGCGGTGAGTGAATAAGCCGCATTCAAAGCCATTGCCTACGGCTGAGCCACGTTCAAGTCATTGTCTACGGCTGAAGCCGTAAGCAATGTATTGAACACGGCTATTCCCGCACCGTGCCGCCGCAAGATGGCAGCGTGCAATCGGCCACCTCGCTCACAGAAAACGCGCACAAAGCCACTTTGCCTGCACTTGTAATACAAAATAGTATGTGTATCACGTGCGGATTGACAATTGTTCACTCGTGTGGGGTGGTCGCACTCGCCTTCGCCTCGTGCGTCCATCTCCCGCACTCGTGACCAATTGTCAACTTTCCGCACTTGATACACAATATACTATTATGTGCAATACGGTTTGTGCGCAAAACTGTTATGTGTACAAACGTACGTTCGTCTCTTCATTTTTCATTTGTGTGCAATAGCATTAGTAAGCAATCGATCTGTTGGCAATAATTTTTGTGTGCAATACGATTTGGATCTATATTTTTTTCTCGCATTTATTTGTTTATTTTCGTAAGGGTGTTAGAGGGTTATTAAAATTAAATCTCAAGTATGAGATTATTTCGAATTTTAAGTCTTGCTGGTACATCGAGAATGATACGTGTCTTGTGCACGGTTTATTCCAATGAAAACTTAATTTTTATTCGAAATGTACGCAGCAACATCCGCGTATGGCTCTTTAGGCTTTTCTTATTTGTAATTTATATTTAATATTATAATAGAGAATAATATAATAGAATATTATAATTTATGTTTAATATTATAATAGAATAATATAATAGAATATTGTAATAGAATATTATATTATAATAGAATCTATCTGGCGAGAATTGAAGGATGACATTGCTAATTAATTATAATAGAAGTTTTATATAATGTCTCTTTTCTTCTTTCGTTTCTTCTGACATTTCATAATGTTTTTTTCTTAGTGTTACAATTCTGCTTTTATTTGGATCTTCTACTAGAATTATTTTCAATTTCATTACTTTTCCTATAAAAACCGATTCTGCAGAAAGAAATTGTTGTTTTATCGTTATTTTATTATTTTTTTTATTTCTTTATATCGTCTATAATTCTTATATCTATTTTTTTTTAATTGCATTTTGTGCTACATTGGTTTTCTAATCTTATTTAACAGGTTTTACAATATGTAATACTTATATATCTATTTTCCATTACTTTCTCTATTTTCATTATCTTTTTTCAAAAATCGATCTTCTTTATATTATTTCTCATATTTTTTTCTTTTGTCTTCAACTTCTTATTTGTTTTATTTATTTATTTATTCATTTTATACTCCCTCAATACTTTGCTAAAATATAATATCAGTATTAATGCTATTTAAGCGTAAAAAATTAAATAAAATTATTAAATTTTATTTAAAATTATGTTGTATTCTTTATTATCAGAATATAGATGTAAGATATATAAATATATAAATATATAAATAGAAGTGTACAAAATATATGTTGCTTCTTAGTATTTATTAAACTTATATAATGTTAACGTTATACAGACAACATTTTAACATATTTTTATGTATTTTAAATACTTTGTGAATTTAAGCCGATACATCGTTTAAGCTTTGAGGATATTATTACAAATTTTACTGGAACAATAAATGAAAATACGCGTGTACAACTAACGAGAATGGAAAATTGGGCTTCGGAAAAGCATTGTCCTCTCATTAAAGTAGAACGAAATTATAGTCATCCTAAGGGCCAAACAAAAGCAAGGGTATAATATAGTGACACATTAGAAATTCGCTACATTCCTATAACTTATACTACGGAAACATTTCCCGAATTTGAACATTTCATTATTTATTTTATATCAGTGTCTGAGTATTTGGATATTATATTACTATCTAAAAAGGATGGTTGGGTGATATTCAATATAAAACAAATTGGTAAATATTGACAAATAAAATTATTATGACTTATTTCTCGTTTTTATGTTACACACACATAATTGACATAATTTTATATTCTCCTCTATTTTATTCATTGTCCTATAAAAATTTGAAATATTCATTATATAATTATAATAGTTTTAAAATGTTTTGTATAGTTTTCAGCATTATATATATATAATATATATATATATATATATATATATGTATATATAATATATTTAAGATTTAGAGGTAGGCGTTTTCTAAACAATATAATTAAATATTAAATTAATAGTAGATATCTTGTATCGCCAGTGATGAATAAATTTAAAAATAAATGTGAGACGACCCAACTGGCTTAAATTAATTCTTATTATTATTTGTTTGATGCCATGTACAAGAAAAGACAACGTTTCGACCTTAGGTTTAGGTCCTTATCAAGTCTTATAAATTCTTAAGTGCAATATATAATTAATTTTGTTCCATTTTACATATTTCAATATAAATATTGTGTCAACGTAAACGTTCGGTATGGATGGTAAAGACGAACTGTCGTTCGTCTTTACCATCCATACCGAACGTTTACGTTGACACAATATTTATATTGAAATATGTAAAATGGAACAAAATTAATTATATATTGCACTTAAGAATTTGTAAGACTTGATAAGGACCTAAACCTAAGGTCGAAACGTTGTCTTTTCTTGTACATGGCATCAAACTAATAATAATAAGAATTAATTTAAGCCAGTTGGGTCGTCTCACATTTATTTTTAAATATTAAATGTTATATTATTACAAATATTTTATTTTAATAATAGTAAAATTATTGAAAAAATAATTATATTTATAAAATTAATAATAGTAAGTAATTGGGGATAATAAAGTAACATTAATTGATAACACTAAAACTTTATTAGATAAAACGAAAGAACTTGGGTTGCAAGTAAGCGTTGAAAAAACTAAATATATGGTCACTGATAGAATCCAGAGTATTCATAATTGCGGAAACTTGGTCATTCGAGATAAAATGTTTGAGCGGGTCAGCAATTTTAAGTATTTGGGTTCGATTTTAAACCAAACTAATGAAATAAGAGAAGAGCTTAAGAAAAGAATTAATTTGGGAAATACTTGCTTCTATTCGGTTAATAAATTACTCGGATCGCGAGTGTTGTCTAAGAGTTTAAAAATTAGAATTTACAGAACGATTATTTTACCGGTAGTTTTTTATGGCAGCGAAACGTGGTCACTTACGTTAAAAGACGAGAAAAAATTTAGAGTATTCGAGAATAAAATACTTCGAAAAATCATGGGTGCGAAGCGCGATAAGGAGACGGGCGAATGGAGAAAACTGCATAACGTAGAATTACATCGATTATACAATAGTCCAGATATAATTAACGTCATAAAATCACGCCGATTAAGATGGGCAGGCCACGTGGCGCGTATGAGTGAGGATCGAACCGCATATAAAATACTAATTGGTAAACCTAATGGGAAAAGACCATTGGGTAGACCAAGACGTAGGTGGGAAGATAATATTAGAATGGATCTTAACGAAATGGGGTACGAGGGACGCGAATGGAAGGATCTTGCTCAGGGACGGGAACATTGGCGAGATTTGGTATTTGCGGCAATGAACTTTCGAGTTCCGAACGCCAGTCAATTAATTTATAATAGTAAGTAAAAGTAACATACAATTTTCGTAACGTTACATGTTACAGAAATTATATTGGTTATCATAAAATAAATATTATTTATGCATAACTAGAATCAATTTTATTTTATGGTATACAACAATATTTTACACAGTTTTATTTTTTTTTCTATTTGAAGTATTAGGATGACATTTATATAATTATTTTTTTATATATAATTGTATTTTATTTATATGTATAAAATTTTTTATGTTTTTAATTTATAATTTATATAAAAACAAGTATGAAACAAAAATTGAAATAAGTTTGAAAATAATTAAAAAATAAGTTTGAAAATATTAAATATTAATGATAAACCATCAGAATTGATAAAATTTATTCACTATTGGACAAGATATTATCGCGTTAATTATGATGACGAGAATTGGCAAAGAATTTCAAATTATCTAAACTCTGATGATTACACGAAAATTCATGTTCTTAATCGTGCCCAAATTATCGATGATGCATTTCATTTAATGATAGCAGGCCAAATCAACTGCCATATATTCTGGGATCTCATCAAGAGACACGGTAGTGTCTCGCGACCAGTTAAGGGCGTAGCGGAGACACCGTGTATCTTAACGCGAGTCGGACATTTGAGTCTTTATAATATTTCGAATCCTCAATAATGGCTGAAGCAATCGAGTTTATACTAGACTTAATCGATAGATTGAGTTCGAATTATATAATAAAAGTGTCTTTATTTCTGCTCTACGTGATTTGTAAGCAGAGATATATAAATGCAAAGTCGAAATATGAAAAATTTCTATTAAGAAACGTCCCCGTCATCATTATTATTATCATCATTATCATCATCGACCACGCATACATAGTAGTATCGTGCTACACGTATTCACACGTATACAACACATGCGCACACATATATCACACGTACACAACACATGCAAGATGCATGTAGTGGTAATTTTGTCCATCTCGCACGTTTTACAACAGATGGCGATAGTGGCGCTCCGCCATATCGGCAGCGTGCGGGGTTATGTTGGCTAACTCTCTCTCTCTCTCCCTCTCTCTCTCTCTCTCTCTCTCTCTCTCTCTCTCTCTCTCTCTCTTTCTCACACACACACGCACACACACACACACTCTCTCATTCTCACTCACTCACTCACTGTTCGTCTTGTGTACTTATTTAGTACATTCATGATTAAACATCTATATGCATTAATGTGAAATTTACTTACAATTAGTTTACTTGAAATATTCAATCTCTAAAGTGTTTATCTTATAAGATAAACAAAAAAATCTGAGTAAATAATAAGAAAAAAAACAAGGATTATTATTGTCATAATTTTTTATCAATTAAGTACTCTCAACTATCCAATAATTAAATAAATACGTACAAATGTGCGCGCGTGTACACACATACACATATTGATATTAAAGAGATTGAAGGAGAGGAAAGAGAAGATAAAAATTTAAATATTCACATATATTTTCAAATATTATATATGAATTTATAGTTTACATATCTAATTAATAATGAATTTCTAATTATATTAAACATATCAAAATAAAGACATACATGTATTTATCAAATGAATAAAATTATTGAATACAGACTTAAAAAATTTATTAAACATAGACTTAAAAAATTAATTAATTAAACATATTCCAAATTTAGAAAAAATAAACTTTATTTATATATGCAACAGCTTTTTAAACTAAATTTTTAAATTCTATTTTATATTAGACAATTATCTCAATCAACATCTACGTCCACATTAGCTGCACTGCAGACTACCTCTACAGCCACATTATCTGCTGCGCGGATATAGCGTTATGCCAATACGATACATTACATGTACTTACTTACTTGCCTTTACTGTACCAACTCTTGTTCTTTCCACGTAATCATGTTTTTACAGTTATCGTTTGCTGTATATCTTCCAGCAAACTTTATTTCGTGTGAAGTGTATTTAATTAATTAAATCTCTGCGAAAGATTGAGAAGATGAAGGGATAATTCAAACTATGAAGACATGGTTACATGGAAAAGACAAGAGTTGATACAATAATAAAGACATACATGTATTTGTATCCTGCTGGCATAAGGTTATAGAAGTTGATTGAGATTGAAAAATAATAATGAAAATAATAAAAAAAATAAAGACACATGTATTTGTATCGTGCTGGCATAAAGTTATAAAAGTTGATTGAGATTGAAAAATAATAATAAAAATAATTAAAAAAAGGAAATATTCAATTATCATTTAAAAGCATATTTGAAATCTGTAGAATAAACAGTTTTTGCAAAAAATGTGGAGCATTAGAGCTCTAGTAAGTCTAAAAATAAATGTAAACATCAATTAATAATAACTGATCTTATATATATATTATATATATAAACCAATTTGTTGCAATATTCACTATAAAAGGTTGTAAGGGTAAGATGGCTAAAAGTGAATAATTTAAAAGATAGTTAACATAATTTTACATAAACTGAAATATTTCATAGAATAAAATATTTGTAATATTTCGAAGTTTATGTAAGATTATGTAAAAATTATACCTTTACAACTTTTTATAGTAAATATTGCGAGGAATCGATTTATATGAGAAAAATTAAGGTAATTCTATTTTGAAAATATAAGTGACCTTTAAATAACCTTGAAAATCACCGTTTAGGAAAAAGTCTGTGTCAACTTTTTCTTTTTCGAAATCCTGCAACTTTTATCTAAATTTAATAGAAAATGTATAAAAAATGCTCGACATTAGTACACACACACACACACATATGGGTAAATTTATATAAATAGGGTGCTTTAGGAGGAATGATCAGGATTCTAGGATATGATTGTACACATCATTTTAAGCAAAGAAGTTTAGATAAACATGTTTAATAATTGTTCTATTCCGGTCATAAAAATATACAAAAATGAATGATATAATCTCTAAAAACTCATCTTTAAAAAAAGGTAAAAAAAGGCGACCAGTTAAGGGCACGCCATTAACAAAAATTATCCATTGCAAACCCATGTAGAATCCTATCCTATTGCAAACCCATGTAGAATCCTATGAAAAATTAATCATTGCAAACCCATGTAGAATCCTAGGCAAAATTAACCATTGCAAACCCATGTAGAATCGTACCCATTGCAAACCTATGTAGAATCCTATGAAAAATTAACCATTGCAAACTCATGTAGAATCCTATGAAAAATTAACCATTGCAAACCCATGTAGAATTGTATTAAAAATTATCCATTGCAAACTTATGTAGAATCCTACATTGCAAACCCATGTACAATAGAATTGTATGAAAAATTATCGATTATAAACCCATGTACAATCGTAACAAAAGTAATGAAATAAAAAAAAAATTGCGCCAAGTGAAAGTAGAAACTTGTACCAGTGGAAAATTAAAGTTGCAGACATATATAGAGTCGTATAATGAATCAGTAAAAATTTAAATTTGCAAATGTAGAATCGTACCATAAAAAACTTATCTTTTAAAAAAAAAGATAAACAAGATGCCAAGTCCATGCGCCATGTGAAAAAGAAATAAAAAAATTTTAGTTAAAAAAACTGGGAGCGGAATAAATGCAATTATAATGGCTTTATATGAATATTACATGTTGTAATTAAAAAAAATTAAACATATAGTTGGAAAAAATTAATTATATAATTCAAAAAGATATATTTTATACCTTATTTAAAAATAAAATATGATTAATAAATAGTTATGAAACTTTAACGTCTATTAAATATTATATAACATTTCGCACAAGTTAAACCATGTTTTTGCGTACATGTATAATACATACGTATATTTGCACGTACATATGTACGTGAATAGATAAATGTTAGCGTCTATAAGTGAATTTGTATGTATGTTTATTTTATAGAGAAAATTTTAAGAATCTATTGAAAAATAATAAAAAAATATAATAATTTTTAAATACATTTATAATATAAACAAATAAATATATTAAAAATAAATATATATTTAACTTAATTAATAAATATTTAATAAATATATATTTAACGATTTTTAGTCTAGAGTAACTTACGTATTACGCGAGGTACTTAAAGAAATCAAATATGAAGAAGTTGATGATACAGACGAACTTAGAATATGTTTACGACAAGAAGCTGCAAGATGGGCATGTTTTCTCGGTGACTACGATTGTATGAAAGAAGCCAACAATAAATTACAACAACATCTCCAAGATCCTACAGAACTCAAGTAGATATTGTTTTATATTTTTAGCCTTTCTTAATCAAATTCTCTTGTAGGTATCGCCTACAATGTTCAAACGATTTGATCAAGAGATCCCATATGCTAATTTTTAATAAGAAAATTTAAATTTTTATTATGTTTTAAACTTTTGCCATGGTGGAAGGAATGGACATATTGTTACGGTTTGATGAAAACTCCCAACAATAAAGAGATTTGGCGATCAGCGTATACTATAGGATTTGAAAAATTTGACCCTAAATTTATAGAATATTTGGCTTGTCTTGAAGATGTTAAAATGATTAGAGTCTGTTTACAATTTAAACCTATTAGAAAACGAGAAAATCAATATGTTCGTACATACAATTTCTTACATATTATTACGATGCATGCGAAGAATCAGCATACACTGCGGTACATATTAGATGATCTTTTGGACGTTAAACCAAAGTAATTTGACATATATTTATAAATATTTTCTACAAAAATTTATTATGTGTTTTATACATATATATTTGTTTTTTGTTTTTAGACATGTTAATATAGCTGCAGCATTTATTATTATAATTAATAACGTATATTCCGTAAATCAAACTCAGGTAAGAATTTTACATGTTTATATATGTATAAATCTACAAAATGTAATAAGAATACGATATTGATAATTATTATTTATTGTTAAATAATTTTGATAATGTTATTGTTAAATAATTTTGATAATGTTATAACAACGTTGTTTATTAATAATGTTAAAAAATAATATATTTTAGGAAATAACCAGATCCGTTCAATATTTGAAGAAAAATGTACACATAATCGTTAACTTGAAAGAAAAGGTAAATTTAAAAAATATTATTTTGTAAAGCGAAAGAAAACGAAATATTGTTCTATTTTATTAATTTCTGAATATTAATTTTATATTTGTTTTGTTTATTATATAAAGAGTATACATTGATTTCATTGTGCAAATCTTTGTTTATATATATTAGGATTTCATAAGGCAGAGTTTTGGCAAACTTGAAAGCAAGATAGCCATTCGCAAGAATCAAATCAAAACACAGAAACAGTATTTTGATAGTATTTTCTATTGGTGAAAGCAAAAAAATCACCTTTGCGTTGTGTGCATGGATATACTTCATATTAGTAATTTTTATATATTGTATGTACTATTTATATTTTATTGCTTTAATTATTATTTCTTTAGATGTATTACTTTGATGCCTCTGTATTTAAAAATTTTTATGACTGCATGCATCAAGTTTTCCATTTTTTTGCGAATTTGCTTAATGTAATTGAACTATATATTATTGTTTGTGTGCACAAGAAAGTAGCCATATATATTATTATAAATTTTATATATATATAAACTTGTTTTTTGTTAAATGACAAATGCATTATCTATTAATTTTGAATTGCATATTGACTTGTTTTTAATCTTTTTACGTGAATTAATCAAAATATATTTTTACGCACACACATACACATGTATTGTATATATATATATATATATATATATATATATATATTTATACCTTTACAAAAAGAATTACAAGCATATGAAAAAATTATTGGTATAACAATAATATATTATAGAAAAAGTATTATTATATCAGTAATTTTTTCATATTCTTGCAGTTTTTTTCGTACGAGTATATATAACAAATTTTTATTTAAATATTATAAAAATTTGCAACCAACATATTTATATTTATATGTATTATTAAATTCGTGATTATATATATATATATATATATATATATATATATATATATATATGCGTGTATATGTGTATGTGTGTGTGTGTGTGTGTGTGTGTGTTGGCATATATAAAATAATAATGTATATTATATATTATGTATATTATATACATATACAGATCATATTACACGTTAATTATATAATTAATACAATATTATACAATAAATAAATAATTATATATGTATATATAAAACATGTTTGTATAACTATAAGAATTAGTAATATGTTAAATTTATATGTAAACTAATTAAAATTATATGTGCTTATATGTTCAATATTTAAATATCTTTTATATTTAATATGTTATTATATAAAATTTGTGATTGATTAACACTTTTTAGTTTACAATAAACCACATAATACAATTTCTCTTTCTCTCTCTCTCTCTCTCTCTTTCTCTCTCCTCCGCCTTCCTCCTCTTTCTTTATAAATTCACATTTCAATTTCAATAAAGTTATTTAAATAAAATATTAATCTTAATATTAATATTTATTAAATTACTAGCTTTTCGGATCGCGCTTTGCGCGGTCCTCATATAGCCTATATTAAATCCGTTTTAACACAAAAAATTAATTCTTTTTTCTGTAATACCGCGAACTATTTTCACATTTGTTATCCGACTTTCACGAAATTTATACCAAAATAAATATTTAAATTTTTTTATGGATGACTACTATGTTATCTGATATCGATTTCGTGTAAATCGATCCATAAATGCACGCGCGCGTGGGTGGATGCGTGGGTGGGTGACGTGGGTGTAAAACTTAAAAAAAAATTAATAGCAGACTTCTCATAAAAATTTTCAAAAATTTAGTACCGATTTCATTTAAATCGGTTCATAAATGCGCGCGCGCGTGGGTAGATGCGTGAGTGGGATAAAACTTTAAAAAACCACTTGGTAGTAAAAAAAAATTAATAGCATGCTTCTCAGAAAAATTGCAAAATTTTGGTACTGATGTCGTGAAAATCGGTCCATAAATGCGCGCATGCGTGGATGGACAAAACTAAAAAAATCAAATATTAGCCATCCCCGAAAAATTAGCGAAATTTTAGTACCGATTTCGAGAGAATCATAAGACATAAATGCATGTGTGTGTGTGTGTGTGTGTATGTGTGTGTGTGTGGGTGGGTAGGTAGGGCTGTAAAATTAAAAAAACCACCGAGTAGTCATCCTCGAAAAATTTGCAAAATTTTAATAAATTTTAGTACCGATTTCAAGAGAATCGGTCAATTAAGACGTGAATGCGTGAGTGGGTGCATGAGTGGGGATGTAAAATAAAAAAAAACACCTAGTAGTCATCCCCAAAAAATTTACAAAATTTTGGTACCAATTTCGTGAAAATCTGCCAATAAATGTGTAAGTGTGTGGGATAGAAACTTGAAAAAACCACACAGCAGCCACTTCCGAAAAATTTGCAACATTTTGGTGCCAATTTGAAAAAAAAATATTTTTCGCAAAAACATACCCTCCTCTAAGAAAAAAAAAAAAAAATTTAAAAATTTAAAAAAAAAAACCCCACAGCAGCCACCCTCGAAAAATTTTCAACATTTTGGTACTAGTTTCACGAAAATTGGTCCACAAAAGCGGAAGTAGTTCGCGTACATACAGACAGACAGACAGACGGTGCTTATATATATAGACTAGCTTTTCGGACCGCGCGAAGCGCGGTCCTCATATAGCCTATATTGAATCCGTTTTAACACAACAAATTAATTCTTTTTTTGTATTACCGCGAACTACTTCCACATTTGTTGTCTGTCAAAATGTGTATAAAATATCTGAGAGAAAGAAATAGATAACATAGTAGTCATCCACAAAAAAATTTTAACATTTATTTTGGTTAATATATACTTTAAATATTTTTTTTATTACTTAATAATTATATCCTTTTTTACATTTTACTCAATTTTTTTTTATTTCTAATGTACCCACCGCTAACCCGCTATTATTAACTCTCATACAATTTCATAATTTTTTAATTTACAAAATTTCCCTGTATATTACATTTTTTGTAAAACATTTTTCACTTTCTTCAATTAAATGTCCTTGATATCTACATTCATCAATTTTAATTTTTACACTTTCTCTTTTTGTTGCTCTAGAAAATGCCACATAAAGTTGACCATGAGCAAATACAGGATGTGGCAAATAAATTCCAATTTTTTCTAAACTTTGTCCTTGTGATTTATTTATTGTCATAGCAAATGACACTCGAATAGGAAATTGTCTTCGTTTAAACTTAAATGGCAGTTCCAAATCATTTGTAATTAAATCTATCCTCGGAATCATGACAATTTGTCCTCGAGCAGGACCTGTTATAACTTTTACATAAATTATATTATTTTTCAAATTAGTTACAATAAATCTTGTACTATTACAAAGTCCTTTTTTAGTATTTAAATTTCTTAATAAGATTACTGTAGCACCAACTTTTATTTTAAGCCGATGAACTGGCATTCCAGAAAGTGTCAGTGAGTTTAGAAACTCAGTTGGAAAATTTAATTGCTCCTGTGAATCATCACTTACAATACAGTCAATAGAGAGATACTCCTTTTCTTCTCCTTCCATTAGACAAAGAATTTCATCATTAATTTTGAAAGTATCCTCATTTTTAGGACAAAGAATCGCTCGATCTTGATTTTCTCTAATCCTTTTCATGGTAATTCTATCACCAAAAATCTCATTAATAAGAGATTCTTTTGATATAAAATCTTGTGGAATTTCAATCGTGTCTAGATTTACATAGTGCATATCTGTATTTGATAATTTACCATCTCCGAGTTGCATTAACCAATTTGCAAATTCTTTTTCTTCCGCAGTTCTCATATTTTGCTGTAATTTAACCTTAATTACATTCCTCCATATAGGGTTGTATTTTACAGTCGATTCAATTATCGCTGTTTTGTGTACATGAGATACTACTGGAAGATTTTGTTCGAAATCTCCTGCAAATAAAATTACTTTTCCTCCAAATGATTGATGATTCTTCATTAAATCCTTGAAAAGTTTATCAACTGCTGTTAAGGCATGTCCAACAGTCATGCTCACTTCATCCCATATGATTAATTTGGCATTGATCAATTCTCGTGCAGCTTGAGAATTTCCTCTAATATTTGATTTATCTGCATCATCAATTGGAATTGTAAGCTTAAACAGAGAATGATAAGTTCTTCCTCCTTTCAGAAGTGTGGCTGCAATTCCAGTTGAAACACATGGAAAAATTATTTCATTTCTTCCTCGAATAACACTTAGAAATGTATTAAATAGATAGGTTTTATCACTTCCTGCAAACCCGTCAATAAAAAATAAACGTTTAGGTTCATTTTCATTTTCAATTGCTCGCATTACTATATCATACACGTATTTTTGCTCATCATTTAGTGTAGATAATAAATAATCACCACGTATTTTTTCTTCATCTACATTATACTCTGTTTCGTAAATATTTATTTCAGTTGGATTTGGTAATTGAAGTTTCTCACAACTACTTCCATTATTTATCAGAATTTGTTGTATATGGTTTAACGCCATATTTTCGGGATTTACAACATTATTATTTACAAAGTTCTCAATCATAAAATCTTTGTATTTATTCCAAATTATTGGTACATCTATTGGATTTCCAAAGATGCAAATGTAAGCAAATAATTCTCAAAATTGTGCAGACATATTTGATTCTGTTGCTTCCTCCATCGTTTTTCCCCAAAAGTCATTAGTTTCTACTAAATTTTTTGCAATTGCTGCATCCTTAAACGTATTATAAATAATTCCATTTACATTTCTCAAATCTTCAAAACATTTTGCTCCAGTCACATGTAGTAGAAGAAGACGGAGATAAAATCTTTCAATATCTTTTATGCTTACTGTATATAGTCTTGAAATTATTTTTTCACCATCTTTTTTACGTGGCTTCCACTTAGTTTCTTTTTTATTATAAACAGAATAATAAGGAATATCTGTATAAAGATAATTTACTGCATTTTCATCATATTGATTTAATTTGAACCATGCAGTCAGCGTAGTATCTCGATTTAGCTCTCTTTGAGCAACTTGTTCTTCATTTCCTGCTCGAAAATAAATCATTTAGCGATCAGGCAAATAAACTGCCAATCTTATTACTGTATGAGATTTCATGAACAGATCATATCCGTTAAGTCTCCACATTGCTTCTGGAGCACTAACATAGCTTGCATCCATGAATGAGTTAACCTCATCTATTCTAATGAATCTTGTACCATCTCGTACTTGCACTTCAATTACAGCACAATCAAATCCTTTATGAATATATTTATATAGATATTTTACGCTCTTCACTGATGAACATATTTCTAAATTAATATGTCGATTATATTTCATGATTAAATATGGTAAATACGGCACCACCCATCGATTATCCATTTTTTTATTTTTAACGATGTATTTTATTCCAATATTCCTACGTTGATAGATGGGATATCCATTTACATTAGCATTAGTTTTATCACAAAATTCTTTAGGAAAACCTTTTGAACATTTTCCATCGTCCTCAGTGCAAGAATATCTCCTCGAGGGATTTCCACATAGACCGTGAATCATGTGTTTCAAAACTTTTTCATTAAATTCTGAATATTTTTCTTTATTAGGAATTTCAGCCCATACCATTATATCAATGACTTCTTGAAGTCGGAGCTTATCTTCATCGCTCAACATTGCAAGTAAATGCAAATGTGAAAGTTCTCTTTTTTGAAATTCAATCACACCTGCATAAGCTATAATATTTCCAAAAGTTTTATTTTGAATTAAATCCTTTAAAATCTCTTTGACATCCAAATTAAATGTTTTAGCGACTAAATCAGGTTGAAACTCTATTTGACATCCATCAAGATTATCCTTAATTTTAAAACATTGAAGATTGCAAGTCATGGTTAGAAAAATGTCTGGTTTACCATACTTTCTTACCAAAGATATGGCATCTTGGTATCTTTCTTGCATGTTTCTTGGACTGCCCATAAATGAAGATGGTAATATTACAGGTACACCAACTGTAATTCCCTCATTTTGTGCTCGATTATCAAGGTGATCCATTAATCCTGAATAAAGTTCTGCTCTTAATTGAGGTTGATTTAATTTAATATAATTAGAAGACAGCATACTTATATTCTTTATATTGAGAGCCGATAAAAATATTTATTTTCTGAGTTTAATATAATTAAGTCTATTGGCTTCAGTTTTCATATAGGCATCAAGTATAAATTGACATCTCAGTTTGCCTGCTCTTTTAAATTGGCTAAATTCGGCTCTTGGTGCCAGCAGATGAGCATAATAATCCATTTGAGTTACTTTCAATCCTGAATATTTAGAATTATAAGATTTCATTTCTGAATGCCATCCATCGTTACCATATGGATATAACAAAGAATAACACATTGGGTCACACCTTTTGTCCAGAATTGATATTTGTTGAACATCGTTTGAATTTTTATTATAAATCCGAATGTCTCTTTCAAATGGAGGCTCACCATCTACATTCTGAAAGACCACAGCTATTTTATTAGCTTGTGGAGCATATCTTCTTTGATCATGTTAAGGATCGTTTCGAAAGGACAACATTAAATTTATATTTTTATTGCCTATCGGATTAAGATCTTGTTCAACTTGACGCATCATCTTGAAAGTCTTTGCAAATTCATTGCATTGAACCATAAAACTTGACAAATTTTTTATTATTATAAAATCACACTCTTGATTAGCTTTCTTATTCATTCTATGATTTATAGCTTCTTCTGTATCTAAAAAGTAAAGTTGTGCAAAGCGCGGAGCTTGCCCATCCGCTGGGCGCATTGCTGTCGAAGTAAAATGATGATATTGCCTATGAATCTTCAAGCAATAAGAAGCATTGTTCACAACATCCAATGGATTTCTATTGCCAGGGGCACCCATAGAAGCCATAGCTAAAGCGCTATTATATGAACAAATATTATGAAGGAAATTTTTCGATGCATAATCATTTCCCATGTATAATTTTTTAATAAAATCAGGACAATTTATTGACTTTAATGTAAGCTTACTTTTTTTGACAACAATATGTAAATTTCCCATCTTTAGGTTTTTCACATTCAAAATTTAACAATTTGCAAAATTGGCATTCTATATTCATTTGGCCAAGTGTATGAACTGACACATTTATTCCATTGCCCTTGGCAATTAGCGCAATATGATGATTTAATTGTCTAGCTTGTTGCCTTCTCTGAGCATGTCTCTGAGCATCAGCTTCGAGTCGTTGAGACCTTGCGTCATTATTTTGATAAGCCCTCTGCTGAGCATGTCTTTGGACATCAGCTTCGAGTCGTTGAGATCTTTCGTCACCATTTTCATTGATCCTCTGTTGATAATTTCTTTGAGCATTAGCTTCAAGTCGTTGAGATCTTTCCTCCAAACTCTCAATTTTTTGTATTTGTCGTAAGCGCTTGCATTCGCGACTGATTTTATATAAATTTCCGCTTTTTCTCTTTTGAGGCATACTTATCTGCGTCGTACCGTATACGGCGTATACGTAGGTATATTATAAATATATTGCCGTAATAATTATATCTATATTATCTATCTACGAGGGCAGTCCGATAAGTACTTAGTCTCATCGCCCGATGGTGCCAGTATCGCAAGAGAGTTTTACTATCGTGTAGTACATTCTCGTAGACGGCTACTGTCAAAATTTCAGCCGAATCGGACTCGTAGTTTTGTTTTGACTACGTGTGAAAGCGGGCGTGTCTGCGGATTTTAGAAAAATGGAAAAAGAGCAATATTGGTCGGTGATTCGATTTCCCTTCTAAAAACAAGAATCGAATCACCGACTGATATTGCTCTTTTTCCATTTTTCTAAAATCCGCGGACACGCCCGCTTCTACACGTGGTCAAAACAAAACTACGAGTCCGATTCGGCTAAAATGTTGACAGTAGCCGTCTACGGGAATGTACTACACAATAATAAAACTCTCTTGCGATACTGGCACCATCGGGCGATGAGACTAAGTACTTATCGGACTGCCCTCGTATATATGTAAGTACCGTCTGTCTGTCTTTATGACCAAGAATTATTTATTCATTAAATCATCGATTTTCTTGATGGAATTTTTCTTTTTCATGCTTATTCTGTTTTATATTAATTCTTTGTATAAGCACACAGCAGTCTTTTTATATAGGCGCACTGCAGCCTTTTTTACAGGCGCACAGCAGCCTTTTTTACACACGCACAGCAGCCTTCTTTTACAGGCGCACTGCAGCCTTTTTTACAGGCGCACAGCAACCTTTTTTACAGACGCACAGCAACCTTTTTTATAGGCGCACAGCAGTCTTTTTTTACAGGCGCACAGCAGCCTTTTTTTACAGGCGCACCGCAGCCTTTTTTTACAGGCGCACAGCAGCCTTTTTATATAATTTTATATAATTTTTATATAATTGAATTTAGAATATCTAAGAAATAATTATTTTTTATATAAGAAAAATGTAATAAAAGTGTAATTATTATAAAATAATTACAAATATTTAAACACATTTATTACAAATACCTATAAATATAAAGATGTAAAATATCTACCGTCTCTCTCTCTCTCTCTCTCTCTCTCTCTCTCTCTCTCTCTCTCTCTCTCTCTCTCTCTCTCTCTCTCTCTCTCTCTCTCTCTCTCTCTCTCTCTCTCTCTCTCTCTCTCCCTTCACTCTTTTCAACGTTTTAACTTCGCTTATCACTAACTCCTTTCTCGTAAAGTTTTACGCCTTTGGCTCCTTTTTTGTTGTACTAACTTTATTTATTATAATATTTTCTATTTTATTTGATCTATCCATTATGACATTTAACGTAATTTAATATGAAACCAGCAACTTATATAATCATTTATTAAATGACTCACGTTAAAAAATCGAAACTCACTCCTAAGGAGTGATTTTTACAAAATCACACCAAGAAGTAATTTAAAAAAATGTGTGTACGTATTTGTAATTATGTGTGCAATTCGTGTAAATAATTTTAATTTGTATGCCTTGACCATAGTAACATTTAAATTCAATATTCTTATTTTATACATACATTTCCTTCAACTTTTTTTTAAATCAATGTGACACATGTCTAATAACCTCGTATAATCGTATAAGTCGGCTTTGCTTGTTGTTTCCGTTAGAGAAGAGAGAGGATGGCTCTCACGGATAAGAGTGGCGATTAACCTACATATCCAAAACAGAGAATTAAGTCAAGATAGTTTGAGAGAGGGAGAATAGGGAGGAAAGGGCCCGAGTGTTAAAAAAAAAAATCGGAAAAATTAAGGAAAGTAAACCTCCCCCCGTATTTGGGGGGAAGGAGGGTTTTAGATATGAAATAGAAAAAACGAGAAGAACAGTCAGCTCAGGGAAAAAAAGCAAGATAACAAAAGACGTCAGGAAGATGGACAGTAAGTCTGGGAAAAGATCAGCTACGGAAGAAGAGTTTGATATATTATCGAAATCTATAGAACAGAACGGAGAGTGGAAAAAGGTAATACCAAAAAGACAAAAAGGCGCGAGAGAAGAAAAAAGTAGGAATGAAGCAAGCATAAAAAAAGACGCGGTTAGCAACCAAACGTCGGAGATGGACATGGACGAGCCTGAACAGGATTCACAGGAAGAAGGAGAGGTAGCAAAAAAAGGGGTATATTATGGTAAGACGACAACAGATGTAAACACGACGTCCGATATGGAAGCAGGTAAAGGAACCCAAAAAGAGATAAATCTAGACATAAGAAACGAAAAGAAAGAAAAAGAGAGATATAGAAATGAGAACGGTATATTGAAAAAAATAAGCGAAAAAGACGCGAAAGAGAATAATGAAACAAGAAGCTCACGTGTGAATGAGGATCATGTAGGGCCAGTTAAAGTTATCGTTAAATTAGTTAGAGAGAAAACTACAACGAACAGAGTTAAAAATCTTTTTAAGATCACGCGGACCATTATAAGACATAGCATAGTACATGAAAATATCGTAATGATTAATCATTACTCAGCTGAAGTTACATTCAAAGATTATGTAGATGCAAATTTATGTTTAGAGACATTAGAAAAAAATAAGGAGGACAGTATTACAACCAATATTGATCAAAGAAGTCTCATTAGCAAAGGAGTTATAGTAGACTGGGACGATACCATCAGAGACCTATGGGAAGCCATCGATGACAATAAAAACATCCTAAAAGTGGAGAAGATGTACAGGAAAAATTTCGACAAGGCTTCAAAAAAATTCACAGAGGAAGAAACAGATAACATCGCAGTGACGTTCAAAGGAGGAAAGATCAAAACAGAGATCTGGTTATGGAACAGAAAATTATCGATTAAGGTGAGACCATATATTATGCCTGTAAAACAGTGCTTTAAATGTTTTAGATATGGCCACCTGAAAGTGTTATGTAAAAGTGAAGAAATCTGCATTATATGTGGTGATAAAGCCCACGGAATATGCGATAAAGAGGCCAAATGCAGGAACTGCGGCGGCAATCAACCGATCCACAAACAGAAAGTGCACAGTTTATGAGAAAAACAAAAGTATTCAAGTCATTATGGCCTACCATAATATCTCTTACGGATCTGCTATCAGAGTGCTAAAGGGAAAAGAAGATGAGCCGGTCAAACACTACGACAGATTTGAAGAACCAGAAAGATGGCCTAAACTTCCAACAAGAAATAAGAGTCTCCTCACGGAACAAAGTCAAACACAGAGAGTTGATAAAACAACACCTCAAGACAATAGAAAAATGATAGGAAGAGGTGCCTACAAGAAGAGTTATAACAAAGAAGATCAAAATGTAAAGCTTATCATAAAAGAGAAACCATGGAATAGGGAGAAGGATACGGATAACAAAGAATATAAAGATAAAAAGTATGAAAAAAGGAATCTACAACAAAAAAGAGACATGAACAGCAATATACACAACTACTGGAAACAATCTAACGCAAGAGAAAGTGAAATATCCAAGGAAAAATATGGTATAGCACTCTACACTTCCTCGCCATCCACTGGAACAGCAGAGGCGAAACCACGGACGTATGAAGGGGAAACGGAAGAGGAGATGACAAATGAATTAATTGAAAGACCGAACTTCACAGATATACACTACACAAAAGAAACAATGAATAAGTTTATGAACAAACTCAAGTTATACCTAGAGGAAGATTGGGAATTAAGAAGAATACTATACACAATCCTGGAAGGACCAAAGGAAACCAATCCAGAAGAACTAAACATATACAGCAGTGAAGAAGAAGAGTCATGGAAGAACATAACCAGAAGAAGAAGAGTATTGCACGATGAAGAGAAAAATAAAAGACAAAGATTAATTGTACAAGAGACAAAAAGGAAACACTGGCAAGATGGAAAGGAGAGAAGAGGAAATTAAAGAAACATCTGTATAAACAAAAAAACTCACATTTGGAAAAAAAAAAAAAATTTTATAAAATGAACCACACGAACACTGATATACTGTTGTGGAATTGTAGAGGATATAAAAACAAGAAAAACGAAATAAAAGAAAGGATTAACATATATGATATTATAATTTAAACAAAAACGAAAATCAATACAACAAGTGGGATCTATTTACCAGGATATAAAATAGTAACAAAAGAAAGTATAGGAAATAGTGGAGGCGTTGCCATTGCAATAAAAAATGAAATAGAATTCGAAACATTAAACTATTGGAACAACATAGGAACCCAAGTCGACATTGTTGGTATAAGAACAAAGAATCTGGAAAAAAACTTCAATTTACTAGGAGTGTACAGAAGGCCGAATCAAAATGTTAATAAAAGAGAATGGGAAAGAATTTTAGACTTTGAGACAAATAACCTAGAGATCATGATTACAGGTGATTTTAATTCACACAATACGAGCTGGAATTGCCTAGATACAGACATTAATGGAGACCACCTTTCCGAAGCGATGGACGAACACGAGCTTATGTGCGGAAATTACGATACGCTATCAAGGCTTGGAAACCCAGGCCAAACATCATCGAACATAGATCTCTTCTTCTGCACTACATAATTAATAAATATAATGGAATTTTCTCAAGTACAAGACACATGGAATTCAGATCATTTCCCGATAGTGGGTAGAATAAGAACAAGAATTATCAGATATAAAAAAAGATCAAATAGGGCCTCCACAACAAGAACCAAGTGGAAATACTTTACAGGAACATTACGTGAATATGCAGAGAAAGAACCAGAGGCCATAGGAAAAATGTCAAGCAACGAAATAAAAATAACAGACAAATTTAAAATATTTGAAACCATACTCAAAAAAGCTACACTTAAGATCTCGGACAAAAACCCAGATAATATGGACATAGAAAACGAAGGATTCAATAAACACAATGACAATACAAAAAACAGAGGACAACCTAAAGAATGGTGGGACCAAGAATGTAAAGAGGCAATAGAACAAAGAAAAACAGCTCTGGCCAAATTCATCAAGGAAAAAAGTCTACATTCATTCGTCGAATTTAAAAAATATAGAGCAATTGCACTCAAAACGATCAATAGAAAAAAAAGAGAAAGTTTTGATAGATTCTGCGCATCGATTAACAGATTCTCGAACCTGACATATGTGTGGAACAAAATGCGAGTTTATAAGAATATAAGGAAAAACATACAGTGGAACAAGTGGATAAATAAGAATAGAGAAGAGGAAATCAACAAGGATATCAATATATTAGCACCACCATATGTCTTAGAAGAGAAGAAAGGAAGATACGCTCAAAAAGAAAAACAAGACTCACAGCTAAATAGAAAGTTTAAATATGAAGAGTTAACAAGAGCTTTAAACATGATAAGACGAAATTCAGCACCAGGAAGAGATGGAATAGAATACACCATGCTGAAGAATCTCACGGAAGAAATGAAAAATATTCTGTTAAACATGTATAACGAAGTTTGGTTTACAGGAAAAATCCCAGATGCATGGAGAAAATATCAAGTGGTATTTATCGACAAACCAGGAAAAGAAAAAGTCCGACCCATAGCATTATCATCATGCATAGGAAAACTCATGGAAAGATTAGTCAACGAACGATTGGTCTGGTGGGCGGAACACGAAGGTAAACTGGCGGGAGATCAAAACGGCTTCAGACGAGGTAGGTCTTGTGCGGAAAACTTGACCAAAATTACGACGAATATAAAAACAGGACTATTACAAGGTCAATTTACACTGTCGGCCTTCTTAGATGTAACTTTAGCTTACGATAACGTCAATTATAGTATACTGATGGAGAAATTAAAAGCTTTGAAGTGCCCAGTGGTTATTAGAAATTTCATAGGGAATTGGTTATACTTTAGAGATACAGAGTTTATAGTGAATAGCCAAGAATCGATTCATAGGAGAGTACAGAGGGGTTTACCGCAAGGGGTGGTTCTGAGCCCGATCTTATACGCTCTATATACAAACGACATAACAAAAAATTTGAATGTAGGTATCAACTCGGTACAATTTGCAGATGACATAGCGTTATACACAACAAACATAAATAGAAACTTAAACATGGATAGACTAGAAGAAGCAGTAGACACACTAGCAAACAGATTATCTGAGTTAGGCTTAGATTTAGAACCAAAGAAAACAGTACTAGTTGAGTTCAACAAAAACGGGTTTCGAGACAAAAACATTAGTATTAACATTAAGAACGTAAGAATTGAGAACTCCTACGGAGCGAAATTCCTGGGCATCTGGATGGATAATAGACTTTGTTTCCATCAACAGATAAATGATATAAGAGGAAAAGTGAGCAGAGCGAATTCAATAATGACGTATTTAAACAAAAAATCTAAAGGAATGGAAGTGAACACAGCGTTAATGCTATACAAAAGTTTAGTAAGATCAATCACAGAATACGGCATATTTACCTACTACCCAACGGAAACAAACCAAAGATTAAAATTAGAAAGAGTGCAATACTTAGGCTTAAGAACAGCAATGGGATATAGGAATAGCACACTTAATAACGTGATAATTGCGGAAGCCAAAGTTAGACTATTAAGAGATAGGGCGCACTTACTAGCTAGAAATTTTTTAAGTAAAAACTTAATTTTCTATATTTTTCTCTCGCATTTATTTCTTTAGGGGGAATAGGGGATACATGGAATTAAAAATCTCTTGTATTAAAAATCTCTTGTAATTTTATATCTTGGCCGTGTCCAAGTAAAATTTGGTGCCTTGTGCACAGGTATTTAATTCTAACGAAAAAATTTAGTTTCGTTTAGGATAACGCACTGTCATCCGCGATTTGGCTCTTATTGCCTGTCTTATATATGTTAAATTTATAAAAACTTAATATATGGTGGTCAACAATTAATAGAACAAATAGAAGAATATTCAAGGAAAGAAAATTATGCTAGACTCAGACAACCGATGCTAAAAAGAAGTATCCTATCAGAGTCATGGCAACGAGTTAAATGGATAAGTAGAAAAACAGGGACCAACAAAAAAAGATTCGAAATATTTGAGACTGAATATGAGATTATTACAAATAGCATAATAATAGATTTAGAGTTAGGTAAATACAGGAGAGAAGGAAAGGGAGAGGACAGTGTCTTAATTAAAAAAATATGTGATAAATATCATCTAAACGATAAGACTGAAATAGTATATACGGATGGTTCCAAAAAAAAGGAAGGCGTTTCCACAGGTGCAGGCATAGTTATAGAAAACCGAGTAATAGGATATAATATAAGTTTACCAAAATAATGTTCAACATTTACAGCGGAAGCATTTGCGATTAAAGCGGCGGTAGAATTAATTTATAGAGAAAAAGAGAACCACTGCGACAACATAATTATCTTGTCGGATTCTAAATCAGTATTACAAGCATTAAAGAATAACCAGATAAATGTATACCATAATAGGTACATTATAGAAACGAAAAAAATAATACATAAACTAAAAAGAGAATTGGATAAAAACGTAATACTGGTTTGGATCCCGGCACATGTAGGAATTAAGGGCAATGAAATTGCGGATGGATTAGCAAAAGATGCAACCAAAGAAGCAGAGGATAATAACATAGAAGTCCCACTAGGGGATTATCGGAAAGAATTTAAAAAGGAAACATGGCAGATGACACAAGATAGCATTTTAAGAGACGCCCAATATAAAGGAAAATATTATTTTGAAAATTTTTATAAGAGAAAAAAGAAAAAACCATGGTTTTATAAGATAAACAAGGAAAGATACTACGTGACACTCATTAATAGATTAAGAGCCAACCACTATAACGTAGGAGAGTCACTCGCTAGGAAGGGGATCATAGATAGCGCTAGGTGCAAATGCGGTAACGAGAACAAAAGCATTGAACATGTAATATGGCGATGCAGTAGATACGACGAGGCAAGAGCTAGGTTAGATCAAAATCTAAGAAAAAAAGGCATCACGGAAGAAATAGATATTAAGAACATTCTGACGAATAAAAACTGGAAGGCTTTCGATTGTATATACAAATACATCAAGAACATTGGCAAAATAATCTGATCACAGTGAAGATAATAAATGGAAAAGGGACCCTGTGCCATATAGCCAAGATAGGATAAGCTGAAGGCACTAAGTTCTCCAACCGGGGAACGACACAACCAAAAAAAAAAAATATAAGTCGGCTTTTAATTAACCAAGATGTCTAAAGAGAGCAGCGAAAATGCATGCAACTCAAGTCAGCATAATGTAATAAGATTTTAATTTTAGAGAAAAAGATAGGGAGAGAGAGAAACGGAGAGAGAGAGAGAGGGAGAGAGAGGGGGGGAGAAGGGGGAGAGAGAGAGAAAGATTTTGATTATTAAACTTCTATTATTTATATCTATATGTATATATCTCTTTTTAGAATAACATCAGTCACGAAGAACTTAGCGCTGAAAATAATATTTTAAAGACGCAAGTACAAGAATTGCAGCGGCAGCTGGCTTTAGCTAAACAACCACAGCCCGCAGTGGTGATGACTGCTGATGACAATACAGAGCCTGCAGTGGTGGTGGCTGCTGACAATACACAGCCTGCAATGGTGGTAGCTGTTGACGATCCACAGCCTGCAGTGATACCGTCAGAAAATTTAGAAAAAATACATTGCAATGTAAGTATATAATAATAAAGAATAATAAATCAAAATAAATATTATATAATATCAATTTTTTACAGTAAAACAGAAAGCTCGATGGGCAAGAGCCGGAAGAAGCCGAGAACGCGGACGCGGCTGTGGACGCAAACGTGGCCGCGAACGCGAAAATACAATTATAAATTGCATTACCATGTAATAATATACATTTATATAAATATTCGAACCATTAATGTGAAAGTGCGTGGGTGGCGTGTAAATATTTCTTCGTCTTAAATAAATTATTTTCGGCAAAAAGTGCTTTACTACTTATTCTATAAAAATACATAGAATATATCTATAATAAATTAATAATTCTTATTTATCTCTTTCTTTAAGACACACGCACTCTCTCTCTCTCTCTCTCTCCCCCCTCTCTCTCCCCCTCCCTCTCCTTCTCCCTCCTTCTCTCTCTCTTTTTCTCTCTCTCCCTCTCTCTCTCACTCTCACACTTTACTTTTTTAGATAAATATCTTTAAATTAAATATTAGATCTTCGATACATATATATAGAGATATGTTATTTTTAATAAATAAATATATAGATACATATATACTTATATATAAATAGATATTAGATATAATTTAAATATAAAAATTATTATAAAAAAAAACATTTTTATACATCAAATTTTATTTTTTTTTATTTTTCTTGTTCTTCTTGTCATCACTAATATCTTTTCGCGTTTCTTATATTCTTTTTTTACTTCTTCCCTTAATTCTTCTTTTTTATCCTCCTGATTTTCAAAATCAATAAATTCTACTTTTTTAACCTCCTGATTTTCAAATTCAATTAATGCATTTAATAAAACGTCATCGAGCCCATTTTCAAGCACTGAAATTTTTTAAAATTTAATTAGATATCTATATATATAATATAGATTTATACAGATATAATTAGATATATTATGCAATCAAAATATTTATTAAAAGATTTAAAAAATTTTAAATTAATTATTATTATTAATTTTTATTTACCGTTTCTAAATTCTTCAATTTCTCTTTGTCTTGCTGACATTTCGTCTGTGCTGGTATGCTCATTATATTGATTTATTTCATTTATTGTAACACTTTTTCTTTCACTATTATTTGCATTTATTTCATTGATATTTTCCTCAGCCATAATGACATGTACATTTGAAATTAGCAACTTATGTATACAGACGTTTATTAAATGACACATTAGAAAATTAAAACTTATATTACTCCAATTTTTTTCCATGAAAACATAGCCTCCTTTATGTTAAAAATATTTAAAAATTAAAAAAACCACCATCTCATCACACTTCCCAAAAAATTTGCAACTTATATATATAGATATATAGATATAAATAGATATCAAAATTTTGAGAAAATTAATCAATAAATGTATGAATGCGTGGGTGGATGCGTATGTAGTATTGTAAAACTTAAAAAAAAACACATAGTAGTGATCCCCAAAAAATATGCAAAAATTTGATACCAATTTCGAGAAAATTGGTCTATAAATGTGTTGGTGCGTGGGTGGTTGCGTAAGTGTGTGAATAGAGTGGTAAAAATAAAAGAAAACACATATTATCGATCTCCGAAAAATATTCGAAATTTTGGTACCAATTTCGAGAAAATCGGTTTATAAATTTGTTGATGCGTGGGTGGTTGCGTGAGTGAGTAAATAGGGTGTTAAAAATTTTTTAAAATCATATATTGACCATCCCCGACTTTACAAAATTTTAGTACATATTTCGAAAAACTTTGTGAATAAATGTGTGAATGCGTGGGTAGATGCGTGATTGGGATAAAACTTAAAAAAACCATACAACAGCTTTCTATTAAAAATGTGCAACATTTTGGTACCAATTTCGTGAAAATCGGTCAATAAATGCGTATGCACATGGGTGCATGGATGCGTGGCTGGGTGCGTGGGCGGATGAATAGGGTGATAAAAATTTGTTGAAATCATATAGTAGCCATCCCCGACAAAATTTGATTACAAATTTCGAAAAAGTCTGTGAATAAATGTGTGAATACGGGGGTGGGATAAAACTTAAAAAAACCACATAGCAACTTTCTTAGAAAAATTAGCAACATTTTTGTACCAATTTCGTGAAAATTGGCCCATAAATGCGCATGCGCGTGGGTGAATGCGTGGGTGAAGGTGTAACACTTGAAAAAGCCACATCGTCGCCATCTCCAAAAAATTTGCAACATTTTGGTACCAATTTAAAAAAAAAGGTTCATAAATATGCGATTGCGTGGGTGGGTGCGTGGGTGAAGGCGTAAACCTAAAAAATAAAACAGCAGCTTTCTCAGAAAAATTTGCAACATTTTGGTACTAATTTCGTGAAAATTGGTCCATAAATGCGTATGCGTGTGGGTGAATGCGTGAGTGGAGGTGTAACACTTGAAAAAACCGCATCGTCGCTATCTCCAAAAAATTTATTTCTCGCATTTATTTCCTTAAGGGAGGAACAGGGGATGTATGAAATTAAATCTCTTGTAGAGATTATTCCAATTTTAAATCTTGGCCGTGACCAAGTAAAATTTAGTGCCTTGTGCACAGGTGTTTAATTCTAACGAAAAAATTTAATTTCGTTGGAATAACGCACTGTCATCCGCGATTTGGCTCTTATTGCCTGTTTGACATTCTCAATTTATATTTATATTTAAATTCATAAAATTATTAATAAAAGATTACAAAACTGTGTATATATTTTTTAAATTTATATAATTTATCGAATGTTCTTGGAAGAATTGAGGCATGTAACATTAAATTCTGTGTTCCTAATGTATTTTCTGTCAATTGTACTGAATCAATGAAACTAATCGCAAGTATAATTTCTCATACTTACAACAAACAAATATTTTATAATGTTTATAAACTTTAGAAAATCGCAGCATGTATATAAAAGTTGAAACAATCCACCGATTATAACAATTATTTTCATTTTAAGCAAATATTTACTAAAATAATATATAATATACATAATATGTTTTATAAGATTTTACAATACGTTTATGATATGCTTTATAAAGTTTGTAATTACATTTTCGCAACCAGATTGATTTGGAAACTTTTTAAACAAAAGTGGTGATTTGTGTAATTAACATTATTGCATTAAAGACGAAAAGCGGCACCTTTAGATATTATATATGTAATATATATATGTATATATGTATTCTATTCAAATTTATATATATTGTATTCCATATAAACGCATCTTATAAAATATTTTAAATCGAATAACTAATGTTACTACATTTTCAGTAAAAATTTAAAACTTTTTACTGCATCTAATTTAAATTATAATTACAATATTATTGTATAGAAATTGAGCACCGATTCAAAGCCAAATATACGAAAGAATACAACATACATTTTTTAAAAATAGAGAAAAAATTGTTTACCACTCAGCAACATATACTTTTCGAGATAAATTTATATGTATTCCGAATAGTGCAATATTGTATCTCGAATTTAGTTGATATCTAACATTGAGCTTTAGTCGTTGTTATAAATAACCAGAGTGAAACATACGTTACAATTTTTAATTTCTCTTGCCGTCAGAAAACGTTTTTTTAAACATATTTGTGTTTACTTTCGATTTATTTAGTAAGTACATTCTCATTTTAATTTTTTATTTATTATTTTGTAACAAACTTCCAATTAAATACTATGCAACTTATCTATTATATTTATGAGAAAATTGTCACACCATTTTTGAATATTTATTTATTAATACATATAATCAAACCATAAATTCAAACACAGTATTAAGAATATCGCGAATATAATTTTGCAATCTTGCGATAATGCAATTTTTAAATATGCAATAGTGCAACACGTATTTACTTCTCTGCCTTTTTGCTTTTCTTCGTAGGTCAGTCTAATTATGAAAATGTCGGAAATTATAATAACGGATTATTATAAAAATGAAATGAGAAAAATAATTGCGGCGCACCTCGATTTAAGTAGAAAGCTCGAAGAAGTTGCAGACGAAATTATAAAACATGATAGATCTGTCACTCCAAGTGTAGCAGAACATTATAACATAGCATTTTCTATTTTAAAACAAAAAGTAGACATTAAAAGGCGTAAAGCAGAATTTTATAAAAACAAATCTTTATTCGAGTCTGCAGCAAAAGAATACTTCGAAGGAGCAGAAAACTCAATAACAGGTATTGCGAGAAAATATGGAATTTTACACCATACGCTTCGGGCAAAAATAAAAAAAAGCATTGCACAAGAGCCAGAAAAGTCATATGCATATGACAGACCAGAGAATGCTTCGAAAGTAATTTTTACATATTTGAAAGAGAAATTACTTTGGGATGAGTTGAAAAACTGGAACAGAGAAGACTTACAGATAATTTGTCATTGCCAAATTTGCGCCTTGGAAAAACTATCGACACTTGCTTACGAATTTGCTCAACGTAAAAACATACCACTTCCTTCAGACTGGACTAAATATAATCAGGCGGATATTAATTGGCTGATTAAATTCGAAATGAGACATTACAATGAAATTTATGACGAGTTCGAGCCTTTTTATTGTTTGAAAGAAGAGTATTAGATTGTTAAGTACTGAAATTGCTGAAATTTTGCAATGAACTAATATTGTTCTGTTTCGAATTTGTATCATTAATTAAATGATCATAAAAAGTCTTAAAATATAACAGATATTGAAATTTAAATATATGAGTTTAAAAATATCTTTGGAATCAAAAATAATTCTTACTCTTTAATAATTAACATATTTAAATTTAATAAGGAAAACAATTAGATATTTAAAGACAAGGCTCGTGTGATATTATAAAATTAAGATTTAGAAAGACAGGGCCAACTATAACAAGCATATTAAATTAGTGAGAGATGTAATGTCAACACATAATTGATTTATTTCTTAGTAAATACAATGATAATAAAGAATAATAAAACGTTTCGGCTGTTACCTCAGCCTTCTTCAGTAAATATAAAAAACAATAAAAAAATTCTTTTAAGTAAAATTATGACATATTACGCATTAGAGTCTATTTTTTAATGAACATTTTGGTTTGATAAGTCGATGAATTTAAATTGGGTTACGCTTATATCATTTATTAAATTAGATATTGTTTCTAATCGACTAACCATTTTTTAGCTAAGATGGTAAACTTTGATTATGTCAAAAAACATGTAAACGAGTTCCCTGTTGTTAGTAGAACAGGTTGACGGTCCATTCCACGTTATCAATTCTTTTGAACATTATTAGTTAAAATTATCGTCAGAACCGCTTGATATGAGAATTGAAAACAATTAGATGTTATCCAGCATCAAAAAGTTAGTCCCCATCATCAACATATTTAAATTTAGCCGTTAATATATACAGAAATTGACAAAAAAGAGACAATTTAACCTCATACGTATATGTATATAAAAATTTCTGAAATCTAAGAATTTTAATGCAAAAACATCCTATTACCGAGTTTTCTTTAAAGGGTTGCTATCATACTAAAGATTTGTGAAAAGAATTGAGAGATTATTTGTTGTAACAAAAACTTATAACATTATTTTAACAAAATGTGCATTTTATTCTACAATAGGACAATAATCCTATAAGCATACCGTCGAGAAACGAAGAAGTTTTTAACTTGCCATCATATAAAACTGCTTAATTGATCTCCAAAATCTTCAGATTTGAATCTAATCAAAAATTTATGGTCGATTTTGGATGAAATGTACTTGCCAAATTTGCGCCTTGGAGAAACTATCGACACTTGCTTCCGAATTTGCTCAAATTAGAACAATATCATGTTCTCCATGCTGGATTAAACACAATCGAACGGATATTAATTGGTTAATTGTATTTTAAATGAGACATAGCGATGAAATTTATATCGAGTTTGAACCGTGTTGTTGGAAAGAGACGGATTTGGATTGCTTTTTCAGATTTTGCAGTGATTAAATATTTAACTGTTTTAAATTTGTATCATTAATTAAATGACAGAAAGTCTCAGAAAGTATCAGACAATGGAATTTAACGTATATGAGTTTAGAAATATGTTTGAAATAAAAAATAATTCTTAATCTTTAGTAAACATATTTAAATTTAACCGGTAATATATATATATATATATGTATATATATATATTTTGTGTTTACGAAAAAAAAAAAAATAACGAGTTATCAGATGAAAAAACTACTAAGAAAACGTCTTTTTCTCGCGATTTTATCCTCACGTACTTCTCGGATTTTCGATCGCAATACTTGTATTTTAAAAACAATGAGATTTGGATAATAAAATATATTAAAAATGATAATGGAAAAAAATGTTATCGATTTGTCAAAAAATTATTTAATATCGAATATTATTTTTATCCAAAATATTAAGGGTTTAAATATTATAAATTTATCCTTTACAAAAAAAGAAGACAATCGATGTATTTATGTTACAGCACATAAAATTTGCAGATAGATGGAGAAATAACCGATATTACATAAGTGCAGTTTTATCTTGGCTGAGACTGAGCTACCACTGTGTTCTCTAGAAAAAGTTTCAAATAGTCCAACTTGTTAATGTTCTCGAAAGCCGATTTCTCGAAATCAATCTTGTTTCCAGAATTGGACAGGTAGAACAGTTTTTCCAGGCCAGGCATGGCTAGACCAAAATTATGCGGATTATTATGCGAAATATATTTATCGTTATTCTTTCTTCCATATCCATAATTATGTCGATTATATTAATCGTGTGGATTATATTGACTGTAAAAATTGGATGACGAATCACGCAAATCATGTATTATACTTTTTCACGTATCTCAGATTATTGTTATGTTTGGCGCTAACATGTTCACTTGTTTCTTGTCAAGAGCTAAAGAAGCGAGCGAGTTATAGTAAAAATCGAGAAAGTACAAACTATTTAGCAGCAACTCTAAGAAATTATTTGTACCTTGTATATTGTTGCTGGAAAGATCTAGGATCCTCAGTTTTGGGAATAGAATTTTCTCGATGGAAGTTTGCAAGTCGTTGATATGATTTCTACGAAGAGATAGGATTTCTAACAATAAGTTAGGATACTTTTAGGAAACCTCTGTAAATGTAGATATTGTAGATGATAGCTGTGTTGGGTGGTTGTTTAGAATATGAATCTTCAAGCTTTCGTGATTCGCGAAGTCAAAGAGCTCGCCGTTAGATTAAACGAAATGATATATTAGTATTAATGCTACACAAATTTAATATTTATAAGCAGATTTGTTAATAAAATAGAAAGTTAAAAGTAGAAGTAGTTGTATCGACTCTAAATCAAACTCAGTTTTGTTATCAAGTTTAATTATGATATATAGTAAATTATTGTTAGTATAGTAAACTGATAGTAGAATACTATCTATATATATATATATATATATATATAGTTTATATTTCAGCATTTTTTTCTTCAAATGTATGGATTATACATTTTTTTTATACATTAGAAGAGGAAAATATCGAATTTGCAATCTTGAACCACGTTCACGTAAACGTCTTCTAATTGTGTGATCACTGATTCTGTGAGGGAGATCTTCATTAGCAATTTATCGTGCAATCATCGTTGGTGCACGTCTGGTAACGCTGGTGATAATTGTACAAAAATGCATATATAACTTTGATATGCCGTAACTCTGCCAAAAAAGATCGTACAAACTTTGTTTTTTTTTATTTGTAGAAAAAAGTCCATATTTTACGAAAATTTGGATAAGGTTTGCAAAAAAAATTTATTTCACTCCGTAGAGTTCGTCAAATTTTGCAATTTTTTGAAAAAAAACACCTTACTTTTTAAAGGGATGGAAAGAGGATGAAATCAAAATCGAATGAAAGTTTCTTAAAGTAGAGACTTCACCCTTTAAAACAAAAAAAAAATTTTTTCAAATACGATAATTTTTCGTGGAGATACGCTTACTTTACGTAAAATTTTGATATTAATTGCGTGTTACGATAATTTTTTTGACCAGTGTATATGTATATGTATAATTTTATTTTAAAAAATTGTGCAAATGGAAATTGCACATTGCTTTCTTACCATATAATATTTCACTAATTAAGATGGTTGTTCTATTAATAATTTTAATATTTTTTTGTATTTATTTTCTTGTTTATATACAAGAGTCATTTGAAAAAGACATCAAAACTATATTTAATATTTTTATTTATTTTTTGTTTAGAGACGTGTTTTACAGATCTAAAATAAATATTCCTTTTCTTCGACATAATGATAATTCTAAAACTATTATCAAATAGTAGATTGATATTTATTGTTGTGACGGCTTTCGTTCGTAATGAATCTCTATGTTATCAACTATTAGAATATGTAAAACCAATGCATTACGATATCAAGCTTACATCATACATTGAAGGAAATTTTTTCTATGGAGAATACAATATCAGCATAAGCATTCTTAACAAAACGCAACACATACTTTTACATTCAGAAAAATTATATATTAAAAATATAATTTTATTTGCAAGTGTAGAAAAAATTCATAAGAATGATGCAGATACAGTTTACAAACCAACATATAATACTACTGAAGAAGACACAATTGATATTATTTTTAAGGATGAGTTATCACCAGAAAATTACATTTTAAATATAAAATATTATGATACTACTAATGAAGTCTTTAGAACTCTAAAAACTCACCTTTAAAAAAAGGTAAAAAAAGGCGACCAGTTAAGGGCACGCCATTAACAAAAATTATCCATTGCAAACCCATGTAGAATCCTATCCTATTGCAAACCCATGTAGAATCCTAGGCAAAATTAACCATTGCAAACTCATGTAGAATTGTATTAAAAATGATCCATTGCAAACTTATGTAGAATCCTACATTGCAAACCCATGTACAATAGAATTGTATGAAAAATTATCGATTATAAATTCATGTACAATCGTAACAAAAGTAATGAAATAAAAAAAAAATTGCGCCAAGTGAAAGTAGATACTTGTACCAGTGGAAAATTAAAGTTGCAGACATATATAGAGTCGTATAATGAATCAGTAAAAATTTAAATTTGCAAATGTAGAATCGTACCATAAAAAAACTTATCTTTTAAAAAAAAAGATAAACAAGATGCCAAGTCCATGCGCCATGTAAAAAAGAAATAAAAAAATTTTAGTTAAAAAAACTGGGCGCGCTGCTAAGTTTCAAAATTACAATGCACTTTAAAGTAACATTAATTAATTTAAACACAAAACATATTTTAACTGTAATGAGTTTAAAAGTAACAATTTAATTTTAATATTGTTAGAATATTATTTAGCAGCGCTCCCAGTTTTTTTAACTAAAATTTTTTTATTTCTTTTTTACATGGCGCATGGACTTGGCATCTTGTTTATCTTTTTTTTTAAAAGATAAGTTTTTTTATGGTACGATTCTACATTTGCAAATTTAAATTTTTACTGATTCATTATACGACTCTATATATGTCTGCAACTTTAATTTTCCACTGGTACAAGTTTCTACTTTCACTTGGCGCAATTTTTTTTTTATTTCATTACTTTTGTTACGATTGTACATGAATTTATAATCGATAATTTTTCATACAATTCTATTGTACATGGGTTTGCAATGTAGGATTCTACATAAGTTTGCAATGGATCATTTTTAATACAATTCTACATGAGTTTGCAATGGTTAATTTTGCCTAGGATTCTACATGGGTTTGCAATGATTAATTTTTTATAGGATTCTACATGGGTTTGCAATGGATAATTTTTGTTAATGGCGTGCCCTTAACTGGTCGCCTTTTTTTACCTTTTTTTAAAGGTGAGTTTTTAGAGATTATATCATTCATTTTTGTATATTTTTATGACCGGAATAGAACAATTATTAAACATGTTTATCTAAACTTCTTTGCTTAAAATGATGTGTACAATCATATCCTAGAATCCTGATCATTCCTCCTAAAGCACCCTATTTATATAAATTTACCCATATGTGTGTGTGTGTGTGTGTGTACTAATGTCGAGCATTTTTTATACATTTTCTATTAAATTTAGATAAAAGTTGCAGGATTTCGAAAAAGAAAAAGTTGACACAGACTTTTTCCTAAACGGTGATTTTCAAGGTTATTTAAAGGTCACTTATATTTTCAAAATAGAATTACCTTAATTTTTCTCATATAAATCGATTCCTCGCAATATTTACTATAAAAAGTTGTAAAGGTATAATTTTTACATAATCTTACATAAACTTCGAAATATTACAAATATTTTATTCTATGAAATATTTCAGTTTATGTAAAATTATGTTAACTATCTTTTAAATTATTCACTTTTAGCCATCTTACCCTTACAACCTTTTATAGTGAATATTGCAACAAATTGGTTTATATATATAATATATATATAACATCAGTTATTATTAATTGATGTTTACATTTATTTTTAGACTTACTAGAGCTCTAATGCTCCACATTTTTTGCAAAAACTGTTTATTCTACAGATTTCAAATATGCTTTTAAATGATGATTGAATATTTCCTTTTTTTAATTATTTTTATTATTATTTTTCAATCTCAATCAACTTTTATAACTTTATGCCAGCACGATACAAATACATGTGTCTTTATTTTTTTTATTATTTTCATTATTATTTTTCAATCTCAATCAACTTCTATAACCTTATGCCAGCAGGATACAAATACATGTATGTCTTTATTATTGTATCAACTCTTGTCTTTTCCATGTAACCATGTCTTCATAGTTTGAATTATCCCTTCATCTTCTCAATCTTTCGCAGAGATTTAATTAATTAAATACACTTCACACGAAATAAAATTTGCTGGAAGATATACAGCAAACGATAACTGTAAAAACATGATTACGTGGAAAGAACAAGAGTTGGTACAGTAAAGGCAAGTAAGTAAGTACATGTAATGTATCGTATTGGCATAACGCTATATCCGCGGAGCAGATAATGTGGCTGTAGAGGTAGTCTGCAGTGCAGCTAATGTGGACGTAGATGTTGATTGAGATAATTGTCTAATATAAAATAGAATTTAAAAATTTAGTTTAAAAAGCTGTTGCATATATAAATAAAGTTTATTTTTTCTAAATTTGGAATATGTTTAATTAATTAATTTTTTAAGTTTATGTTTAATAAATTTTTTAAGTCTGTATTCAATAATTTTATTCATTTGATAAATACATGTATGTCTTTATTTTGATATGTTTAATATAATTAGAAATTCATTATTAATTAGATATGTAAACTATAAATTCATATATAATATTTGAAAATATATGTGAATATTTAAATTTTTATCTTCTCCTTCCTCTCCTTCAATCTCTTTAATATCAATATGTGTATGTGTGTACACGCGCGCACATTTGTACGTATTTATTTAATTATTGGATAGTTGAGAGTACTTAATTGATAAAAAATTATGACAATAATAATCCTTGTTTTTTTTTCTTATTATTTACTCAGATTTTTTTGTCTATCTTATAAGATAAACACTTTAGAGATTGAATATTTCAAGTAAACTAATTGTAAGTAAATTTCACATTAATGCATATAGATGTTTAATCATGAATGTACTGAATAAGTACACAAGACGAACAGTGAGTGAGTGAGTGAGAATGAGAGAGTGTGTGTGTGTGTGCGTGTGTGTGTGAGAAAGAGAAGAGAGAGAGAGAGAGAGAGAGAGAGAGAGTTAGCCAACATAACCCCGCACGCTGCCGATCATGAATGTACTAAATAAGTACACAAGACGAACAGTGAGTGAGTGAGTGAGAATGAGAGAGTGTGTGTGTGTGTGCGTGTGAGAAAGAGAGAGAGAGAGAGAGAGAGAGAGAGAGAGAGAGTTTGCCAACATAACCCCGCACGCTGCCGATATGGCGGAGCGCCACTATCGCCATCTGTTGTAAAACGTGCGAGATGGACAAAATTACCACTACATGCATCTTGCATGTGTTGTGTACGTGTGATATATGTGTGCGCATGTGTTGTATACGTGTAGCACGATACTACTATGTATGCGTGGTCGATGATGATAATGATGATTATAATGATGATAATGATGATGATAATGATGACGGGGACGTTTCTTAATAGAAATTTTTCATATTTCGACTTTGCATTTATATATCTCTGCTTACAAATCACGTAGAGCAGAAATAAAGACACTTTTATTATATAATTCGAACTCAATCTATCGATTAAGTCTAGTATAAACTCGATTGCTTCAGCCATTATTGAGGATTCGAAATATTATAAAGACTCAAATGTCCGACTCGCGTTAAGATACACGGTGTCTCCGCTACGCCCTTAACTGGTCGCGAGACACTACCGTGTCTCTTGATTTTAAAAATAAAAAAAAATTACGTAAGTAAATAATATATGTTTATTTAAAAAATGCAATGTGCAATTACATAAAACGTTGTAATTAATATATATTATTTATATATTAAATGTTTCAAAAATTATTATATATCATAAAATTTAAATATAAAGACGATCAATCCTTATCTTTAGTACACATTATTACATATTACATTTATAAATTATCAATCCTTATCTTTAGTACACATTATTACATATTACATTTATACATTTTTTAATTCTCAATGTTCTTATGTTTGCTAAAAATGTTTTATTAATTTATATTCTTTGAAATGTATAGTTTGGTAGCTGCTACTCATTTCTATATAATCGGCACCCGGGTTCAACAGAATTTATTGTTAGACGCAATCTTTAACATATCTCTAGGATGTAATCAATGTACGGCTTTGTTAAATATGCCATTGCGAAATATGGAAAAAAATAAGCGTAATATGTTATGGACACACTTCGATACCACACCTGCAATGTCACCTTATCTTGCAACAATGATTGTGTCTAATTACCTATTACATATTGATAATGACACTCGAAACATTGAATTGTGATGCAGAAACGAATCTGGATTTCACATAGATTTTGTAAAAAATGTAGCTGAAAATATCACGTTGCATTTTAAAAATAAATGGAAACGTTCGTACAATATTTCGAAGGTGACTCCTGTTGCAATTCCAAATTTCTATGACAATGGCACAAAAGTTTTTGGACTTGTTTTTTATAAGTATAAGTACAAGTATTTAAAATTACATTAAAAATAAAATTATATTAAGAGTTTTAACAAGGCTCTGTAATATAAATATAAATTTAAAGGTATAAGACAGGCAGTAAGAGCCAACTCGCGGATGACAGTGCGTTATCCTAACGAAACTAATTTTTTCGTTAGGATTAAGTATCTGTGCACAAGGCACCAAATATTTTACTTGGTCACGGCCAAGATTTAAAATCCGATTCCCGATTCAGCGACTTTCGGATCTATATTTTTCTCTTGCATTTACTTATTTTCCGTAGGGGGGTGAAAGGGTTATTGAAATTAAATCTCAAATATGAGATTATTTCATATTTTAAATCTTGGCCGTGACCAAGTAAAATATTTGGTGCCTTGTGCACAGATACTTAATCCTAACGAAAAATTTAGTTTCGTTAGGATAACGCACTGTCATCCGCGAGTTGGCTCTTACTGCCTGTCTTATACCTTTAAATTTATATTTAAAATTATATTAGTATGCAAATTGATAAAATTTAAAAATATATATATTTTGTTTTTGTAAACGTTTGAAAGTATAAAGAATTGCGAAAACAATTTTCGTAGAATTAAGTTTATTCATATTATTACAAAGTTAAAGTATACCGTTTGAATAAAGGGTAAAGTATGTATGTTAAATCGTACCCTCTTAGGTAGATGTTGCAATAAAGCTACAAAAGAAATGATATTTTTTTAATTTTTTCAAATTATTGTTCTTTGTTAACGATATACACACTAATAGAAATTCATTGTTGCTTTATATTGTAAATTAAAAAATAAAAAAAATATTTGATACGATTTACAATACTGATTTGCTAAATTGTACTCATGAGTTTGTAAATCGTACATATAACAATTAAATTAAAACATTGTAAGAAAAATAAAGTTTTATTTTCTATAAAAGTTCTGATTTTTAACATTAAAATATAACTTTCAGGGAAATAAATATTATCTACAATAAAAATTTATATCCTATTACTCACAAAATCGAAGTAGCTCAATTAGTAGGACGTAAAGTGACACAGCAATGGTTTAATAACATGTTGAGCAACCCACTGAGCAACCCACTCGTGTCGGATTTTTGGTTTAAAAAAGGTTTTACTACATTGCTTGCAACGTACGTTGTCAATAAAGTACGTTATTCTAAATATTTTCAACTCTATCTCGCTCCACTTTCTCGCAAACTATATAATACTTAAAAACACAATATACACTTTCTTCATCTCAGCCAATAGAGCCAAACGCGATTTAATTGCGACAATTAAGAAAGAAAATTTGGAAACTAAGGAATTTGTATCTTATGGTTAGGATCTCAGAAATTCCCCTTGTTCCTCTTTTAACTTCTTTTGTAAAGAAATAGGCGAGACAAATTTTGGTCCGAAAGTCAGCCTATTTCTTTACAGGGGAAGTTAAGAGAGGAACAAGGGGAATTTCTGAGATTCCAACCATAGAATACAAATTCCTTAGTTTCCAAATTTCCTTTCTTAATTGTCGCAATAACATCGCGTTTGGCTCTATTGGCCGAGATGAAGGAAGTGTATATTGTGTTTTTAAATTTAAGAAGCCGATTTAGTATTCTTATTATTTATATAATACTTAAGCATCCATATTGCATGATTTTTTAAAATTAAACTTTTTTTACAAAATCTATATGCATTCTTCGTGAATTGTCTTCAGAACATATTTAGCATTATTTAAAATAATTACTTATTTAAAAAAAATATTTTTTTTATGTTTATATACATTTAATTATAATTAATTTATTAAAAATTTTTATTTTTTTAACACCACTATTGCATATTCAAAAATTTTTACGTAATATAAAATAAAATAAACTAATAAAAAACGAATACACATGATAATTATTTAATTAAATTTAGTAAAGGAAAGTGTACAATAATATAACATATCATGAGACATTCATGAGACAATAATTAAAAAAATATGTAATATATATTTGCTAATTATATTAATACACACACACACACAAAATTTTAGATTTCATTATTATATATTAATTTTAATGGGTGTTTTTTAAAATGAGAAAGTGTTTCGTTTCAACAATGAAGTAGCGTTAATAATATTAATATTTATTTTTAATGCAAGTATCTTCAAAAAGGTGATATCGATATACTAATTATTTTTTTCTATAGACTTATCCAGATTATCGAATAATAAATTTATTTGTTGTTCAAAATCAACATTACTCTTTTAATTTGGATAGTGATTATTATATGGGGAATTTTTCACTACTATTCTATTCTTCTACTTCACAAGTTAACAGTTTATTGGAAATTCCCAATTCTATCAGAGGTATACGTAATATAATAAAATAGTCCGCGTAAATTTTTAATTGTTAATATTTTAAAATTTGTGTAAAGTCAGATAATATTTAATTCTTTATCTGGATTTTAATTAAATATTATTTTTAAAAAAGTACACACACATACGCGCGCGCACGCCCCCTCACCCACTCACACTTCTCCCACACACACACGGACGCACGCACGCACACTCACGCACACGCACACACACGCACACATACGCGCACACACGCACACACACGCACAAGCACGCACGCATACACACACACACACACACGCAAACACACACACACAGTGTTCGGTGATAGTCGCACATATGTAGGTAGAGGGAATTATAATTGGATGGTCCTTTAAAGTTTTGGTATCTTCGTACTTATAAAATAAAATGATAAATGGTGCGACTATAAAAAACATTTTATTCTTACGCAATTACTATTGTGTATATACATATATATTATAATTTTCTTTATAAAATTACTATGTTTACATGTAACCATTATAATAAATATACATTTATAAAATATCTAATTTATAATTTTTATGTAAATTATAGCACCCTTTATACTGCGCATGATGCAACACGCCTTCGAAGACATTTTTTGAAAAAACATTTGCTCATATGCAAATAGCACGTGAGTAATACAACATAGAATATGATATAAAAAAAATAAAACTATAGAAATCTTAAATAATTTATAATAATATACAAATTTTATATAATGTCCCTTATTTTCTTTCGTTTCTTTTGACATTATTTTATAATAATAATACATGAATTTTAAATCGGCCAATAAAGCCCAAGCGCGAAAAATTAATTCTTCGGAACTGTATCTCTTGGTTTGAGATTACTAAGTTCCATATATAAATTAATCTCGAACTTTACATATGAAGAAAAATAGGCGAGAAAAATATAGGTCCGAAGAAAAAAACATTATTTCATAATCAAAGGGTCGCCGATTTCCGTCGGTCGCTGGTCGGTCCTTTCTTTCGATAAACAAATAAATCGACCACCCGCTTCATAGCGTTCCGCAGGAGATAAGCGGATATGTATACTCCGCCGCGATCGCGCGTAAAAGAAACCGAGACGAATATCGTCCGTCGATAAGCCTGCGGTATCTATCCTTGTATATATTGTAACCGTTGATTTTTATACTATCCGTGGGATCGAAAATGATCCGGGAAATAGGGCCGATGTAAGTGGCCGACGGCACACCTTCGACGCGGAAAGCGGGAAATTCGCGTAAACACAAAAAAAATATGTTTGATTGGGCGCCAGGCGCGAGATTCGCGCCACTCTGAAAATTTACAAATCGACAAATGACCTTTATAATTAGTAGATCATCCCGACAATTTCCGCGACGGCGATAATCGACTCGCTCAGATCGTCAGGGGGTAGAGGGGGGAGTTCGGACGGGAGAGAGAACGGAATTCGAGAGAGGCTATTTGAAATCGCTCAAATATAACAAGCATTAAATATATTTAAACAATGATGAACGAAGATAGACAGAGAAATAATTGTAGAAAAACTTGAGTACAATGTTAGGTCAAGAAAGAAAATCAATATTCGTTCGATATATTACGGAGAGATCTCCGCTTTAGTGACGCCGAAATACAGATAAACGAGGTCGAAATTTGATTTGGACAATACAATACGGCGTATGTACGGCCGAGACGCGGCGCGTTGTTATTGTTCCGCGCCTTTGAGACGACCCGACGCGGTGATATCGGACGACACGCGGGACCCGAAAGTAACTTCGCACGCCTACGTGTCGAATAATTATTAACGCGCGAGACTTAATAAGGTCCGCGCGGCGTAATTAATTCTGAGGGTTGGAGGCCATGCAAAATCTCCGTAAACTGTAGTAGGTCCCGCGCGACTTCCTTTGCGACCGATCACTCCGGTCGTCCCTCGCAATATTTTACAAAGAATCAGAAGACTGCGCGGATAATGATAGGCGCGAGAAAGAATACGCTATTTCGTATGCGTGACTCTAGACAATGTTACATTCCCCGATATAGAAATCCTAATAGACGAGAACGACACAGTAATTACGAGACGATACTTTAATTTTTCCTTAACGTGACCAAAATCGCGGCGACTGTCGGCGTATCCACGGGAGAGAGAGCCTCTCTTAATATTCGCGCGGGAGAGAGCACGCGGTCGGCCGGGCGCCGGGATAAATTCTACGCGGAACGAAACTCTAAATCAAACCTCTCAAAATATCACGAAATTACCGGTGAATCTAATAACCGGCCGCGGCCGTGACACGCTTCTCTCCCGAATACGGTACTCACAAAAGAATTTAGCGGCTTTACAATATTATAGGGCCGTTCGTCTCACCAGTATCGAGGGGTCCTCTGATGCTTCGGCATCCGCGCGCAGGAACCTCTGCTCTCGGGAACGCTCCGCCAGACAGTGACGAGCAAGAGGCCTGCCGGGATCACGCCGATAATGGATTGGGCATTTTCCACCCGTGGCGCTCCTTATCCTGGCAGGGCCGCCGGGTACCCCGCGGGGCCCTGCGAATTTGCTTGATGCAAATTTTCTCTCGCCGTTCCTCGGTGCTTCCGCTTCGGGTTCCGTTATTCCTCTTTATGTTCGTCGGGAAGACTCCTATGAGCGCGCCTCTTTGCTGTTCCTCTAAAAATCCGCCAGATCGATTGTTTGATCGATGGTGAATTTTTGTACATCCAAATAGGCTGAGGCTCGAGGCAGTGCGTCTCCCGTGCCTCTAGTTTCCGGGGCTCTCTCGCGTCTCGCGAGAGAGTGGCCATCCCCGTCTCTGGTCGGAATCTCTGTGAAAGAAGGAACATTTTACGGCGGTACCCAGGTTCTTAACGGGAGGAGCAATCCAGGAAATCTATGTGAAAATAATATTTACCGGGCGTGATCCGGACTTGGTGCTTCTGCTCGGTCCTAAATCGTCCTCTTCGTCCTCTCCGTCCTCTCACTCTTTCTCTCTTTCTGTTTCTCCGGGTGAGACACGTACCCTATGCAAAATTGCTCGCCGAAAACGCAAAAATCGCTTAAACAAAAATCATAAATAAAGAAATTCGCGAAACGGATGCGCGAAGCGCATCCTCCGACGCGGTAGAAAACGCAAAAATGATTTTTCGGGTGCTCTCTCTCTCTCTCAAAGATTGGCGAGAGAGCAAAGGTTCCCGAATTCCCCGCCTTCCCGGCCGGGCCTTCGGCCCTTGTGACGGACAGTAAAAAATGTCACGTCACAATATATAGATCTCACTTACTTGAGCGGTCGCAATTCCGCTACAATTATAAAAAAATAAAAAAAATAATAAAAAAAATAGTTTTAAAAATTATTTTAACAAATAACAAATCATAAAACAAAATAAAACAACAATAAATATGTATATGAAGAAATAATAACGATAACAACTTCTTTCTACAGAAATAGTTTTCATAGGAAGAGTAATTATTTCATAATGTTTTTTTCTTAGGGTTACAATTCCTCTATTCTTACTTATTTTTTACCAAAATTATTTTTTAATTTCAAAATTAATCTTTTGATATTATTTAATTGCTCGTTTAGTTGGCCTACATTATTTACCTTTTTTTAAATTTTGTTAATTTATACGAGCCTTTCATTAATTAATTATACAGACAATTTTAACATATTTGTAATGTTTTCCTTTTATATATTCTACATACTTTGTGAAATTAGGCTATCACATCATCTAGGCTCTACGAATCTTAAGAAGGATGTTGCTTTAAAAATTATCTTGCTGTACAACTAACAAGAATGGAATATTGGGCTTCGGAAAAGCATTGTCCTTTCATTAAAGTAGAACGAAATTATAATTATCCTATGAGCCAAACAACTGTATTGATACAATATATCGACATATTAGAAATTCGCCACATTCCTATAACTTTTACTACGGAAGCATCTCCCAAATTTAACAATTTCATTCATCATTTTCTAAACGCGTCACAGGATTTAAAATTATCATTACCATTTAAAGAGGATGGTTGGATGATATTCAATATACAACAAGTTGGTAAATATCGACAAAGGAGGAGGGCCAATAAGGTCGATTTTTAAGCCAAAGCATCGCGTTTTTGATTGCATATTTGTATAGTTGAGGTCGAGAGCTTTCCAAAACACAGGCAGTCTACTTTATGCATATGTGTATTTATTTAACTTTGAGGACTTATAACTTTCACTTTTCCCAACGTAAAAAGCTTTTCATAGAGTGTTTTGGAAAGCTTTCGATCTCAACTATACAAATATGCGATCAATAACGTGCGACGCTTTGGCCCAAAAATCGGCCTTCTGGCCCTCCTTCTTTACTTTTTATGACTATTATTTCTCGTCTTTATTTTATACACATATAATTGACATAGTTCTATATTTTTATCTATTTTATTCATTGTTCTATAAAAATCTGAGATATTCATTATATAACTACAATAGTTTTAAAATGTTTTGTGTACTTTTCTGCATTATAATATATATATATATAATATTATATTTAAGATATACGTAGGAGTTTTCTAAATAATATCATTCAATATGAATGTTAATTTTTACAAATATTTTATTTTAATAATAGTAAAAATTATTAAAAAGGTAATTATATTTATAAAATTAATAAAAATAAGTGCAGATAACATACAATTCTTTTAGCGTTACATGTTACAGAAATTATATTGATTAGCATAAAATAATTATTATTTATGCACAACTAGAATCAATTTTATTTTATGATATACAACAATATCTTGCACATTTGCATTTTCTCTATTCCATGTATCAGGATGACATTTTTATAATTAATATTTTAATTTATCTCAGTTTATATACGCAATTGAAATGATCTTGGATTCGACCAGTTTTAGCTTTAACGAACAATTCTATGAGCAAATTTTTGGTAGTCCTATGGATTCCTCGTTATCACCAATTTTGGCGGACATTGTAATGGACGACCTAGAGACACATTGTTTGAGTTTATTAAACGTTGATGTACCTGTATATTATAGATATGTGGATGATGTCTTTGCAATTTTGCCACGTAAAAAAATAGACGAGATGTTATCATGTTTTAATTATTGTCATCAAAGATTGAAATTTACATACGAAATAGAAAATAATTCTCTAATTAATTTCTTGAACACTAGTGTCATTCGCAATGATAAAAAGCTTATTACAAATTGGTACAGAAAACTCACCTGGTCCGGAAGATATATAAACTTTTATTCCAATCATCCGTTAAAATACAAAATCAACACCATTTACAATCTCATAGATCATGCCATTTTACTATCAGATGATAAATTTCACAATAAGAATATTAATATAGTACAGCAGACTTTAATGAACAATTGCTTTCCAACACATATTATTAAACGACATATAAGTAAAAAAATTAATTATTTAAAAAATAATAATAGTAATAATGTTACAAATGAGACTTATGAAGTGCGAGAAAACAAGTCTCCTTATATTTCATTGCCGTATGTCAAAAATGTGAGCGAGAATATCGGTCATTCATTGAAAAATGCTGGCTTTAGTGTAGTCTATAAAACAACCAAAATATTGGACATATTAATAAAACGAGGCAAAGATAGATTACCTAACGACGATAGAACATATATATATATACATATTTTTTGTATATTTAATTAAATATATTTGATTAAATATATATTTGAAAGAATTATATTTTATTCTTTATGTATATAGCAATGGTAATATGTTTTATACATCTATAAATTCTTTTTGCGTTATTATAACCTCTTTCTGAGATTTTGTTGCATGATATAATTATACTCATGCCAAATATTTACGTATATAAATAACCTTTTTTATATCAATTTATGTAGATAAATATTAAAATTAGAAATTAAAAAAAATAAATGTATAGTACAAAAAAGAGTGATATCCCTAAAAAAAATTACCTTTTTAAAAAAAGGTAAAAAAAAGGTGTATATATATATATATATATATATATATATATTTAATATACATATATATTGTATATGTTTTGGAAGCGTTTTTGCGACTATCGCTCGCCTCGACTTATTGTCTGCGCGAGCGAGCACACAGCTGATCAACCAAAAAACTATATACATAAACACGGCTTGTTATTGCCCGCGCTCTGACTTCGTGTTATTTCCCTTACTTTTCTCCGAAACCGGCGGGTTCCTGCGATCCGACGGTCGATTCCGAGTATGTCTGCGTTCAGCCGTCTAAGCGACCACAAGTCAGTGATACTCTATCGAAACAGTTTTCGCTCTGTATTCTCCGAAAAGTGCGTCCACCGAATCCCTTCGAGTTTGTGGATCTTTGCGCTGTAGCGATTTTAACCCGCTCCCGTTGAAAGAAGGACGAGCGAAAGACTACCAGACCAGAGGAACGACACCATCATTATTATTTAATTAATAAAATTAAAGGGAGCCTTCGACAACCAACCCGGTTATCGTTAATCTCCCTGAACATTCCTTGCCCACCGATCGTTCAATAAACGTTTAAAACCACACAATATATTTAATATATATTAAATGCATATGCAACTTATTATGCAATTGTGTGCGATAGCCTTTAAAGATAAACGCAACGCTAACTAACGTCATCTTATGTGAAAAATTGGAACTTGGACATTTTTATGTAGACATATATATATATCGAAAGTGGTCGACGATGATAATGACTACGACGGAGACGTTTCTTACTTGAAATTTTCACGATAGAGACTTTGCACATGATTTCTCTGTTTATATAGCACGTTAGCGTAAAAATAAAAACACTTTTATTATATAATTGAAACCCAATCTTTCGATTAAGACTATTTAAAACTCGATCCGTTCAGCAGTTATATGAGAACTGAAAATATCGAGTACTCTCAACTGCCTGACTCGCGTAAAGAGACACGGCGTGTCTCTTGATTATTTATCACGAAAAAACATGTTAATTTATTGCGTCTTAAAGTAAAACAGCGAGCTTCTCAATTAAAGAATAATTACAATTTCAATGAAAATCAAATCAAAATAAGTCTCAATATTTAAACAAATACAGAAAGGAGCAAAAGTTCCGAAACGGCAAAATATCTCAAAGGAGCTGTCGCAATTAAAGTACCTCGATATGGTCATAAAAGAAACTCTCAGATTATATTCAAGTGTACCCATGATCTTAAGGAAATTAGTGGAAGATGTAAAACTAGGTATGAGAAGACTTTTTACTTCTATTAACATACACTACTTAAAAAAAATAGGGACCATTATTCCTATCTTAATTGTACTATTTTCAAACCACTAAAACTTGACAAAAAATCATCGTAGATTAAAACATTTTAAAACTTTAAGTTTTAACTTTAACCCGGAGTCCGAAGGCTGATTTAAAAAAATTATTTTATCTTTCCCTTCTATGCTTTAAAAATGGATACATTGATTTCTTCCTTAATATTACATATTTTTGACACTGGACTTTGATAAAAAAGTTTCTCACAAAAAATTCTACTCGAATTTCATAAAGTACAATATTTTTGCTACAAAACGCTATTTTTAAAATTTTCTTACGACCTTTTTTTAAGTGAGTTATATAATTTTAAAGGTAAACTTTTATTTTATTTTTATATATCGAGACTCGGCGAAAAATAATCGTAAACAAAAAATTAGAGAAGCATTTTACAGCTTGCAATTTTAACATTAATGTATTATTCGTGGTTTTTATAAATTTTTTAATTTCTTTGTTTTGTACTAAGAACAAACATATATTGCTATAGTTTTGCTTCATAAAATTATGTATTTTTGGCACTTTAATAAAAAAATTTATCTTGAAAAATTCTACTTATATTCAATATAAACTATAACATTTTGCCTACAAAACGCTACTTTTTAAATTTTCTTACGATGTTTTTTGACCGAATTATTAATTTTAGAACTAAATCTGTATTTTTTAGAAATGATGTCCATGCTCGACGAAAAATCATCGTAGACAAAAAATTAAAAAAGCATTTTAAAGCTTGAAGGTATATAGGTAGTTATATGTGTTAAGTTTAAACTTAAATAGAATCTAAGTGAACAGACGACTTCTATACTACTGCTTGCTTTCTCCATCCTTTGTCCTCCTCCCTCTTCTATTCAATTTGCTCTCTTAAGATGTGATGCAACTAAATCTTGTTAATTATTGATGATTTATCGTAATTTTTTTCAATTGACGCAATAGGGTGTGACTCTTTAAATATAAGACACCCTGCATATGATTTAAATATTAAGATTTATTCTGATTTTGGAATACATTGAAATTATATTTGTAATTATTCTTCAATTGAAAAACTCACTGATATTTCTTATCTTGAGAGATAACATGACTACTTCTTGTGATTTATAATCGAATTTCCAAAGAACAGCATTTGCATTTATTATTTTTTTTTTTTTTTTTTTTTTTCATTATAAATCACCCAAGGAAGCCATTAGTTATACATACACATACACACAATGTGCAAAATCCAACCTGCAACCTCCACATAGTGCACATTGGGTAACACTAATATCTGTGGTACACGTCATTTTTCAAGAAAAAAAGTTGACTTTGAAATCGGTGAAAAAAAAAATTGTAAAAAAATTTAAAATAAAGTATTTGTAAATAAAATGTTGTAGTTTATAAAACATGAGTTGAATTTTTTCGAAAAAGAATTTTTCATGAAACTGCGGTGTGTCAAACATATGCAATTTTAAAGAACAAATCATTATTTTTAGATTTAGCACCAAATAAAAAAGATAGAAAAACTTTTTATAACCACCGATATCGCGTTAAAGTTGATATTTCGAGCTTTAAAATGCTTTTTTAATTTTTTGTCTACGATGATTTTTCATCGAGTTACGACATAATCTCCAAAAAATACAAGGTTTATTTCACAATCGTGTAAATTGGTCAAAAAAAAGCATAAAAAACTTTTAAAAAAAGTGTCTTGTAGGAAAAATATTGTACTTTTTGAAACGTTAGTTGAATTTTTCGAAAGAAATTTTTTTTATTGAGTTTCAAGTTGTCAAAGATACGTAATTTTAAGAAACAAAACAGTGTTTGTTTTCAAAGCATACAATAGGGAAGATTAATAAAATTAAAAATTCATTGACTGTGCGTTAAAGTTGAAACTTTGAACTTTAAAACACTTTTTTAATATTTGTCCTACAATGATTTTTTCCCGAGTTTCAAAAGTTTGAAAATGGCCTAATTTTTAAAATTTTAAAAGTATTCCTATTTTTCTTGACTAGTTTATTTTCTTATTAATGTTTTCTTTATAAAAAAATTATAAAGAACATTCTTCATAAAATATTGCGATTTAAACGCATTTCTATTTAAACGCAATATCTTTTTAAGTAACTTTTAATCAGAGTTGGGTAATAACTAGTTAATTAGTTAAACGTTAAAAAAAGGTAAAAGTTAATAACTTTTAACTTAACTTACTTAATTTAAAATGTATTAATTTTTAACTTTAACTAGTTATTTTGGACCTTGAATTTAACTTCTTATTAACTTTTATTAACTTTTTTCCTAACAATAAGTTAAATTTTTTTAATGTCTGAATATAACATTACTGTTTGGTAACCATACTAAAAGTATACCCCTGCGGCCGAACGCTAATTTCCTAATGTAGAATTACATTTTTATTTTACGATCATTTGCGTGATGCATGATGCATGAAAAAGGGTGCATGCGGATGATTAATGCTTTTACTTTGCAGGTTTCTCAATTTTGAGAGTTCGATTTCGAACACAAAGAAATCTGTTTATTTATGAAAGTAGACATAAATAGCTATGATTTAAGACAAAAAAATGTTAGCAAAAAATTTTAGTTTAGAATTAAAAGGTTTGTAACACATAGAGTATTAAACCACAAATAGTTTTGTACAAAACTACATCTATTTGATAATTAGAAAGAAATCATCGTCATTTGTGATTTGTTTATTATTATATTATTTTTATTATTATGTTCTAATTAATTTCTTTTTGTAAACTTGCGATTTAAACCAACTTTTATTTAAACGCAATATTTTTTTAATTACCTCTAAATTACACTTGAGTAATATTATATTATTATTTTTTTTTTTTTATTATTATATGTTATAATTAATTTTTTTTCGTAAACTTGCGATTTAAACCTACTTTTATTTAAACACAATATTTTTTAATCACCTCTAAATTACACTTGAGTAATTTGTTATAGCCCTAAATAACTATAACGACTTGTATTACATCCACTTGATGACGGATGTCGATCGCGCGAAAAACGCAGACGCTGCGAGATACGCGCGAAACCGAAATTGCCTAAAGTACGAGCAAAGCAAAAGGACTTCGAATTTGCTTCGCTTGCACTCAGGTTTTTGACTAAGAAAACCTGTTGCCAGACACCCCTTCAGAGTAAGAGACCTCCCAAAATCCGTTCATATAAATCGAGCAGAAGACGCGCTTGAAGCAGTCGTTAATAAAAAGTAACCAAGAGTTCGTAAAACGTAACGCTGTCGCCACTCGAATGTCAGTATATCCCCATTATATTGTATATTATATTCAAATATAAGTTTATAAGTAAAGTATAATTAAAAAACCCAAAAATGTATGCGAATTGAATAAAAGTGTAATAGATAAATCATAAAAAGTTCCAATTTGACAATATCCGAAGACTTCCTTGACGCCCCGAATCCTTATCCAAATTCGGCGCGACCCTTGTGCCGGTTCAGCGGCACACAACAAATTTTATCTGACTCAACTTTGTAAGTTCAAACAGTAATCCAATGCGTGCACGTGTTATTTTTATATAGTAATTATTATTTATCACAAAAAAACATGTTAACGCATTGCATCTCAAGGTAAAACAGCGAGCGTCTCAATAGAAGAATAATTACATTTTCAATGAAATCAAAATTAAAATAAATCTCAATATTTAAATATATACAGAAAGGGACAAAAATTCCGAAACGACAAAATATCTCAAAAAATATTTATTTGTTTCATTTACTTTTATACAGCAAAATGTATTTATTAAAATAAATACAATCATCATTATATTACCAGACAGAAGAAAAAATAGAAGTTCAAAACAATAAGACTTTCATATATAAAAAGTTTTAATAAAATAGTTTAAATATAAATTATAATAAATATATACTATAAAGAATTCACAGTTATGTTTATATTTTTTCTAACTCGTAGAAAAATCGCAAGATACGTCATTTGCCAAAACTAAATCTCGCAATTTGCCTACTGTCAAAGTACGGATTTCTCGGAATGATAATACTATATCATAATCTTTTTCAAGAATCTGTTTGATCTCTACATAGCCCAGTGAGTCGACACCCAGTTTCTCGAAACTGTCATCGAGATTTTTTGACAGAAAATTTTTGATACCGAGAACATTAAAAATTTGAGCAAAATTAACTTTGCTGTCGCTATTCGCGGTTTTATGTTTCTTATTAGCTACTACCACAGACGATAGTATAGGATATTGCTGTTGAAGAAAGACATCCATAGTTGCGAGGCAGCTGCTCATAGATTGCGGTAAAATATTGCTTAAATTGATATTCTTATTCTTCATATCTATAAACAGAAAAAACATAATGGTATCATAATAAACAATTATTATTAACTTTAGTTAAGAAAAATATCGAAAAAATATTTCATATATTAAAATATTAATTAATTAGTTATCTTTTTTTTAATAAAATATTAATTATTAATTACATTCTAATTATTTTAGATCAAAACTTATAATATATCTCGTATTTTTTCTATACTGTATTTATATTTTTTTCAATACTAAAATTACACTCTTGATAATAAGAACATAATAAAGAATATAATTATCTTTCTAAAATTAATTGATGAAAGGCTTATATAAATTAACGAAATTAAAAGAAATAAATATTGTAGGTCAACTAAACGAGCAAAATTACATAAGATATAAAGATTTATTAATAAATAAATTCTCATTCCATTAGAGAAACAATATACAACGTAAACGTTTCGACTGCACTACAGTCTTCTTCAAAACATAAAACTCAAATATTAAAATACAAAGTTAACGATTCTTCGCTGATGAACAATGGATGAGTAAGACGATTGGTCTGAGATTCCAAGTTTTGCGACATTTAATCATGCTGTGGAGATTTTACGCGAATTAATTAATATCAGAGAAAATTGAAAAATCTTTCAACATACATTATCGTTTTAACAAGTTCTTCTTCTCAAAATTTCAAGTGTGTGTGTCAAAGTCTAAATAACAAATGTCAAGATAAAAAGCGTGATGTATATATTTATTACCAACGTTTTTCTAAACTATGATGCAGCTAATTTTTAAAGTATGTCAAAATAACTACTGTCTAGCAATTCAGTGTCTTTGTTATATAATATTCCGACACAATAATTTCATTAGATGTAGTTTCATTATTTACTAATGTCTCCGTAGTTCTTGCATTGAACGGTATCAATAGTAGATAGCATTTTATAGAGTCACACACAAAGATTCCCAAAATTGACTTCATAAGTATGATAAAATTTATATTAGCTTCTACATTTTTTACTTTCAATAACATAACTTACAAACAAATTTATAAGACTCCTATGAGCTCCCAACTTTCTCCGATCATTGCCGATATAGTCATGCAGGACTTGGAAACATTGGTAATTAGTAATTTAAATTGCGAACTGACTTTCTATTTCCGTTATGTAGATGATATTATTATATGCACTTCCGTTGACAATATTACATACGTTTTCAATGAATTCAACAATTATAACGACAGACTAAAATTTACATTAGAAAAAGAAGATAATTGATGTATAAGCTTTTTAGACATAATGATCAAAGTAATAGATAATAAAATTTATTTAGATTGGTATCACAAAAAGACATTCTCAGATAGATTACTCTCATTTTTTTCAAATCATCCGACTTGTCATAAATTAGAAACAATTTATAGCTTGGTAGATAGAGCTATATTGCTATCACATCCTCAATTTTACAAGAAAAAAATAGAGAAAACTATTAATATTTTGCTATCCAATGGTTATCCTCTTGACTTAATTTTCATAGAAATAAAATGCAGATTAAAACATCTTTCAACGAAGAAATTTAGCAAGTCTAATACCAACAATATAATAGATACCAATACCACAAATACAAACATCAAATATTTTGTTATACCATATATAGAATCAATTTCTGATAAAATCGCTTCAGCAATAAAAAGACCAGATATATTGGTGGGATATCGTTGCATTAAAAAATTGAATAACTTCATAAGGGTTCAAAAGGACAGAAACGATTGTCCCAAGAATTCTAATGTTATTTATAGATTGAATTGCAATGATTGTGACGCCACATATGTCGGACAGACAAAAAGACAGTTAGAAACGAGACTTAAAGAACATAAAAATAATATTAAATTAGACTCTGCTAAGCATTCAGTTGTCACGGAACACATTTTAAATGAACAGCATACATTTGACTGAGATAACACTAAGATTATGGATCATGAAAAGAATTACCATAAAAGGCTAATATCTGAAATGATTCATATTAAAGAACAGAAAAATGGAATTAATTTAAACAAAGACACTGAATTGCTAGACAGTAGTTATTTTGACATACTTACAAAATTAGCTGAATCATAGTTTAGAAAAACATTGGTAATAAATATATACATCACGCTTTTTATCTTGACATTTGTTATTTAGACTTCGCAACACAAACTTGAAATTTCAAGAAGAAGAACTTGTTAAAACGATAATGTAAGTTGAAAGATTTTTCAATTTTCTCTGATATTAATTAATTCGCGTAAAATCTCCACAGGATAATTAAATGTCGCAAAACCCTGAATCTCAGATCAATCGTCTTACTCATCCATTGTTCATCAGCGAAGAATCATTAACTTTGTATTTTAATATTTGAGTTTTATGTATTAAAAAAGACTGTAGTGCAGTCGAAACGTTTACGTTGTATATTGTTTCTCTAATGGAATGAGAATTTAATTATTAATAAATCTTTATATCTTATATAATTTTGCTCGTTTAGTTGACCTACAATATTTATTTCTTTTAATATCTTTCTAAAGAGTTGTACAAAATCACACTATATCGACAATCTTATAAAAGACAAATCTTATAAAAAAAAATTGAATATGAAATTTAAAGGTTATTTTATAAAAACCTCAAAGAAATGCAATAAGATCTGAAAAATATTGAAAATTACAGAAACTCATGGAAATAAAAAGATAAGACTCACCTACGTATAAACCGACATCTCCGATAGGACCCCATTGAATAGCAAGACCGGGCAAACCCGAAGCACATCTCTGTTCCATCATTCTCTCCATAACCGAATTTGCATATCCGTAAGCAGATTGACCTGAATTGCCGCGACCGCACGACACGGATGAAAACACGACAAAATGATCTAATGATGGACAGAATTTTCTCGATATTTCATCCAAATTTCTCGTAGCGTTGACTTTTGGCAATATTACACTCTCGAAGTCGTCCACGTCAAGGTTTTCGAACAAAGCATCGCGCATCACAGCCGCCAGATTAAATATACCACCTACCGGAGCCAGTTGGTTACTTTCTTTGATTAAACGTTCGGCGCCCAATGATGTTGTGACATCTGCCGTAGAAATGACGATACGGATGCCGCTTTCGCGCCAATAATGCACTCGCGATTCCTGATAACCGGTGCGTACACCGGTACGTGCCACGAGAATTATAAACCTGGCACCGCGAGCAATCATCCAATTGGCCAATTCCAAGCCAAATCCACCGAGACCACCAATCAGCACGTATGACTTCTCCGGATGCATGTAAGTTCGCGGCATAGCAGTCATCATTCTAGAAATCGGTAGCACACGATTCTGCGTTTCCTCTTCCCGGATTCGGAACAATACCTTGCCGATGTGTTTGCCTGTCGCCATAAATCTAAATCCCTGTTCGAGATGTTGGTCTGAAAATATTGTTGTTGATAACGGGCGCACTACGCCGTTCTCGATTCCTTCCGAGAAAAGCATAATTGTTTCTCGTTTGTCCACGTAGTTCTCAAAGAGCATTTCAAACAGTATACCGTGAAAGGCAATGTTCTTTAAAAATATCGACATATCTATGCGGTTGCCATTCATCATGTCATACTTCCCTATCTCTAGAAAACGACCGTTTATTGCGAGACACCGTACGCTGGCATGCAGTTTTTCTTCCGCTAAAGAGTTTAATACCACGTCCACCCCACGTCCTTGGGTATTATCGAGAATTAATTGCTCGAAACTCGTATCACGGGAATTGCCGATGTGCTTATCGGACAATTGTGGAAAAATTTTTTTAAGATACAGCCGCTTCTCCAATGTACCAACAGTGGTGAAGACTGTGCAGCCGGCATGCAATGCAATGGTGATCGCTGCTTGACCAACCGCACCCGCACCAGTGTGAATCAGCACGGTCTCTCCCCTTTTTAACCGACCTCGTACAAACAGAGCGTAATAACTAGTCATATAAGCGACAGGAATTGTAGCCGCTTGCTCCAACGTCCACTTGTCAGGTACATTCCAAAGAAAATCGGAATCAGACACAACAGTGGTCGCCAACCCTTTACCTCTGATCACACCCATGACTCTATTTCCATTTACATCTCTTCCGGAAAACTCAATACCTAATATAAAGTCCTCTTTAGGCAATCCCGGGATTTCGTTCATTGATATTTTACCGGTTGCTAACATGATATCCCTATTGTTAATATAAAATATATTTGTTATATGTTATCCAACTATGTTATCAACTGGACGAACAAACGACACTCCGCGAAACTTACTTGAAATTTAACGAGGCGTAATACACACTGCAGATAGATCTTTGATAATTAGTCTGGCAGTATGTTATCGGACTTTGAATCCATTCCAGACTGCTCAAGTCTCCTTTCGTTAATGTATTCACGTAGGCGTGCTCAACTTGAATTTTGCCAGAACAATCTAATTGGAAGTGCCGATAACTACCCCATTGACCTCCTTTTAACACATTAGCTATTAATCCTTTATCTAATTGCTCCACATAAAACTGAGTGGATAAATCAAATTTGGGAGCGTTATCATCATGAATAAACACGTAACGTACATTTGTGGTCTCACGCCGAATACAATTCATCAATCCAATTAAGCCTGCAAATTAAAAATAAATGTGCTTCACAATTTGTTGATAATACACGCAAATGTATAAACTAATTTGTACGTCATTTATTTTATAACTTTACCAAGTGAATCTTTGTCCTGAGACACAAAAAGTATTTCTTGATTTTCACTATCAAATTTTTTAAATACTTGTTTCGCATTGTCCAACCATGAAAAATGTTTTCCTGTAATTGATATTACAATCGACTCTCTTTTCTTATTTCGCTTTCTCAACAAAACATAACTCTTTCCCGAAGAACCAATTTGTTTTCCGACTAACACCAGATTCTCCTCTTTCAACCTGGTCTCAAAATCGAATCGTTCAGCAGTCACTTCCAGAAGAATAAAACAACCTGATTTCAAGACAGCAGCTAGATTTGTAAGATGTGTAAAAGACTGAATATTTGCGGCTATGATAAGATGCACATTCTGACTTAAGGATGCTTCATTCCATGTCACAGTGTTAATTTTTACATTCACTCGATTAAAATGTTTTGCGTAATTTTTGGCGGAATTGATGGCTATCTGTAAATCCACCTGAAACAAGCGATATTTTGACACTTAAAATTGTGTATGAAGTAAACGATGAAATAAAAACTTGCTGGAAAAAGTTGCAAATTATATGCAAATTTACATTTGCAAATTACAGAATATTTATCAATCATAGTTATTATTTCAAATATATTTTGATTTCTGAAATTATGTTTTTTTTTTGCAATTAGTACTTACATTACAGAAGGGTTCGCTGTATAAAATGTCGTGTACAAGCGGCATTAAAAGGTCTTCTGCGGCTCGATTGCCCACAACTTCTACGATTTTGATTCTCGATGTCATAACGTTTTCACAAACTGTTTGTAATAACACGGTAAGCGCGTGTGTTTTTCCTTTTATGGGATCTTTCAGAATAAAGTTGTGCGGATTTTCATAAGATACATAATCATAACTTTCGTATTTAGGTCTGACTTGAACTTGTTGTCGTATAGGTGCAGTAGGTTTTATACCTCTCACTTCGATACCACCCGATTTGATAACGGCGATGTTCTTGTAATAATATACGGGTAATCCACTGTGTTTTGGTAATTCATCAACCAATTGTTTATGAAAAACAGGATCGATTGCGACATAACGGATTCCCGATATGTACACCACTTTTCTTTCACTGAACAATACGGTAAATTGAAACATACTGTCTATGTACGAGGTCCATTCGTTAAACCAATATAGCTCACCTATGGTTTTGTCGCAATTGCAGGACTTTATCCCTTTGAAAATGTCACTATATTCATAACCGCGCAGCCTCAATTCCTTATAAATGTCCTCTGTATTCATTGGTAATGAGTGCTCCTTATTAACGAGCGGTATCGGTGATCGATTTAGCTGCTCTTTTTCGATGGCCTCAGCTACGCGTATGTTTCCACTGACAACGACCGCATTGGATTCACAGATCTCAAAATTACCCGTTATTTCAAAAATATTTACGAAAAACTTGATTGTTTTTTTCTCCGGCACAAAGGTAGCACGATGAAACTGTAGATTCTCTAGGATTATTGGTATTTGTTCGAAATTGATGTCATGTAGTTTGGCAAAAGTTTTCCAAATCATCAGAATAAAACCGGCGCCAGGAAAGATAAGTTTTCCGTTGACTTTGTGTCCAGTTAGAAACGCATCCATCTTTCTTGTTAGATTTACTTCCACAATGTGCTTGTTCGACAATTCTCCTGACCTATGCTTAAAATTTGGCACCTCCCACGTAACGGAATGGTCCCATTTGACTAAAGGTCCGATCATTGGTGTTCCACGACCAACAGGAAAACTGACCGGCAAATACAATTTGGAGATATCTGGTTGCGCTCCGGCATTATACAATTTTCCTACATTAGACAGCAAGAAGATAAGGTTGTTTGAATGATTCCGTTTTTGAAGACTGACATTTGTCACCGTCGGTGGTAGCGATCGACAAAGGATCGCCTGAAGTAAACAATGCGGCGAGATTTCAATGGTTATGGCGTTCTCTGGGATGTGCGCAGTCGCTTCGTAGAAGAGTACGGGCGATAACAAATTATTCACGTGATAATCAGTTGAGCTGAACTGTGCAAGTGGACTTTTCCACGCGACCTTGGGAACCGAACTAGAGATCCATCTGTGAGATCTCTGCTTCGGTTTTGTTATGATCATGTCGAGTGAATTGCGAAACTTAAATTCTGCCTCGGCAACGTATTTGCTGTGAAAAGCAATGCCAGAGCATTTAATCATCTTGGTAAAAATATTTTTCTTATTCAGCTTCTCGACAAACATGTTTACAGAAATAGATGGGCCGCTTATAGTAACCAAACGTGCGGAATTGTGACAGGCTGGAACGATATCGGACGGACATATCGTTTTAGCTTCCTCCCAGTTTAAACCAATCGCTGCCATAGCACCCGGTTTCAAGTTTGAATCTACAATCGCTTTGCCTCTGTAGTAAGCTGCCAATATGGTTTGTTCCAATGTAAACGCACCGTCGGCATAGGAACAGCTTAATTCACCGATAGAGTGTCCAACTATGCCGTCTGGTTGTATGCCTATAGATATCAACATATCGACGAGAGCGATTTGGATGGCCACAATTGATACAAAAGCAACTATTACGTTCTCGTAAATCTCGTCAGTACCATTCATGATGATATTTATTAGGTCGATGTCTTGGTTTTTTAAGATATCCGCACATTGTCGCAAACTGCGTTGGCAAATTTCGATGTGAAATAATTCGCGACCCATACCTGGCCATTGAGAACCCATACCGGAAAATACAAACCAAATGGGACGTTTCTTATCATAATTGGCCTCGGCCACTTCGCGCGTATTGTCATGACCAAGTATCTCGTAGCCGCGAACGTTGTGTCCTGATATATTAACACTGTGCACAGCATGTAATAGTGATAAAAACTCCTTGTCCTGCAGATGCTCTGTTGCCTTATCCAGTAACACGTCTGTAGCATCTTTCGTTCGACCTGACACGATAACTAGCTTCGGCAGCATCGGTTCGACAGTTTCTGACACTGACGACATCTTTGCTTTTGGGTTACTGCGCAGAATGACATGCGAATTAGAGCCACCAAAACCGAACGAATTGATACCCACGAGACCGCCGTTCCAAGATGTGATTTTGTCGACCACACGCATTCGTCCTTCTTTTAGTGCAGGGAGCATTGGATTTGGAATAGTGAAGTTTAAATTCGCAGGAATTACACCTGTTTCCATCGCGATCAGCACCTTAACAATGGAGCACAATCCACTGGCGGGTTCCGAATGTCCCATATTTGACTTAACCGAGCCTATCAGCAGTGGTGTCTTTCTATCTTTACAGAGCAGTTTATCAATGGCAGCGAGTTCTTCTGGATCCCCCGTTTTGGTACCGGTTCCATGAGCTTCCATGTAAACAACATTCTTGGGATCGAGACCCACCTTGTTGTATACCTCGTGCAACATCTGACATTGAATGTTCCCGTTTGGATACGTGATACCTTCAGGCTTATAACCATCCGTGTTTACCATTGTATTCATCACTGTGGCGTACACTCTGCGCGCATCAATCGCCTTCTGCAGATATATTGCAACCACTGCTTCGGCTCTCGCGTAACCGTCAGCCGTAACATCGAATGTTTTGCACTTGCCATCGTTGGATAGCATATTTAGTTGATGAAAGTGAAGAGCATTCGCCGGATCGAGCAAAAGATTCATTCCTCCAACAATCGCGCTGTCGCATTCCCCGGTCCTTATAGCGAGGACTGCTTGATGCAAGGCAGCCAAAGACGAGGAACAAGCTGTGTCAATCGCGTAACTGGGACCGTTCCAATCAAAAGCATATGAAATTCTGTTAGCAAACATTGCTCTGCAACATCCAAGCAATCCATATCCTGCAAACAATCGATAAATATTTAATGTTAGAAAAAATTAAATAATAATCACAAATAAGAACGACCTAAAGGGCCATACGCGGATGTTGCTGCGTATATTTCCAACAAAAATTAAGTTTTCGTTGGAAAAAATATAAATTCATAAATAAGATATTAAGGTGTACTTTATATTGTGTAATTTGATTTATATTCTTGCGAGAGGTACATGTTTTTATTTTAAAGAATTTGTTCTAAATAGGGACTCCGAAGTCATATGAAAGTAATCACTTTTCTTAAATCATAATTTTTTTAAACATGTGTTTGTAGTTTTTTTGCAATATATTTGATTTATTGAAATATTTATAATTCAAGGTCATTTAAGATTCCGCCACAGATTGTTTGTAAAAAAATTTTGATTATGGTTTTTTTTACCTGCTAAAAATTTTAGAATTTATTGTTATTTTTTACTATGTATATATATAATAACATACAGTAACTTATTATATTTATGTCAATAAATATCACAATATATTATAATATTAACAAAGTCAAGTTTAGACTCTCCCTTTATTTCTTTTTTTAATTATTAGTAAACTATACTTTTGCTTATTTAAAGAATTTCAAAATATTCTATAATATAATTACATTATTTGATTTGAAATGCAAACATATACAAAAAGCATTTTTTCTTAGATTTATTTTTTGTTTCATGACAATCGTGGGACAATATGGTATCGTAATAATATTTAAGAATTTCACTGATTAATATTTAATTATTCGACTAACTTTAATATACATATATATGTATATATATATATATATATATATATATATGTATATATATATTAATAATATTTATAATTCCTAATAATTTTTAATATTAATTTTTAATATTATTATAATATTAATATTTAATTTTTTAATGTTTACCTTATTTTTTATTTGTATTTTTGTATCATAATAATTCTATATCTTGTGTTTCTATATACGAATTTATAATTCTAACATATCTGATATCTTATATTCGTTATACTTGTTTATAAATTAATTTCATTATTTTTAAAATAAATATTTTATAATATCATTTTATGGGTCAGAAATTTTTAAGGAAAATTTGCAAAATGTACAAACCGTTTGCATTTCTCTTCCAAAAATTGTTCGCATCCGAAGAAGAAACACCGACGAATACACCGGTGCGTGATCCTTTCAAGGTGGAAGGATTAATGCCAGCGTCAATTAACGTCTCGTATGTCACTTCTAGCATAATGCGAAGCTGTGGATCCATTACGCGCGCCTGTTTAGGATGTACCCTGAAAAACGAGGCATCAAAACTGCCAAGATCCTTGAGTTTGCCAAATCTGGATGGCACTTCATAAGTACCCTTTGACCAACGGCGCTCGTCCTCGGTAACCATGTCCATTCCTTTCATTAAATTTTCCTTAAACTCCTCAATGTTTGAGGATTCAGGTAAACGACCTGGAAAAACATCGATGCATTGCTTTGATATACGAAATTGATTGATTGTAAAATCAGCACAATTACCTGAAATGCCCGTGATGGAGATATCACCTTCAAAATGATCAGACATGTTGATGTTTGAGTATTTAATGTCGATTTTTCTTTATCTGATTTTTTTGATCTGAAAAGACACAATTAACTAATGCTTTTTGCATATGATTATGCATTATATACATGTATATATAAACCATTAATTTTTATTAAATGTCCCAAACGGTCCATAAAAATTTTTGTGTTAATTTAAAATAATATAGATATATTAAATTGTGACACAAATATGGTGTTAATAAATATTAACACCATAAAATGCAAAGTTTTAAGTAATTTGAAATAAATTTTGTGTGAAAATAATATAGTTTTAATATAAAAATTAAATAAATAAATGTTAATTTTACATTTTATCATTTTGTTACAGAAGCCTAGAGTAAAAAAGTAGTGACAATTACGATTCGGCTGTCAGCATTTATACGAAGATTAAGATAAAGAAAAGCAAATTTTTATACAATTCCCTGATTCTATCACGGCAAAGAATATTATAATTTTTTGCGCTTGATAAGTCTGTGAAAGATTGACATTAGAAAAACATAAATATATCTTTACATTTTCTCTCTCTCTCTCTCTCTCTCTCTCTCTCTCTCTCTCTCTCTCTCTCTCTCTCTCTCTTTCTCTCTCTCTCTCTCTCTCTCTTTATTACGAACAAGATACTCGATCAAATTAAATCTCACCACTAGCGAAAGTAGTCTATTTCACGTCTGGCTGATTATTAATCAGTTAATAATAAACAATACTAGACGAAGACTAACAATAAGTAGAAACATTGTCCGCTTTTCTCTGAAAGAGTGCAAACTTCATCATCATACATCGCAGAATATTGCATTTAGGGTTTATCAAGACGTAATAAATTTTTGATCCGACCGAGCAATTTAACCTTCCCGCGGTGTACATCGGGTAATGCAAATGCCGATGATATGTCGAATTTTAAGCTTTATATCTTGGGAACGGCTTGCGTAAAAGACATCAATAGGTAGTGTTTTAGAAACGTCTCGACAAGGGCTACAAGAAAATGTAATAAACAATAGAGGTTTCTATTTAAAAAGACATCGATAACTTCACTTGACCTGACCGTCAATAGGTCACTCAAGGTCAAGTCCATATTTTTTTATCTGGCCCATCGTAGCATTAGTTTCTTTTAATGTGATTGAGAATGCGATATATGTAGATTGGTTCCATAAAAAACCTTTTTCAGGTAAATTTTTATCTTTTTATTCCAACCATCCGATGTGCCACAAATTAGGCACTATTTATAATTTAGTGAACAGAACATTACTATTGTCGCATTTTCGATTCCATGGTAAAAATTTGTATACAATTATAAATGTTCTGTTATCGAATGGCTACCCTCTTGCTCTTATTTTCAATAAAATAAATCGTAAGATTAATAATCTTATCGGCAACAAATTAAATATAACGGATAGAGAAAATAAAAAGGGTCCTCACGATAACAAGGATAAAGATAACAAATTTGTTGCAATTCCATATGTAGAATCCATCTTCGAAAAAATGTCAGTTAATATTAAAAAATCGGATGTAAATGTAGGATATCGTGTCTTAAAAAATCTAAACAATTGGATTAAACACATAAAGACAAGAATGACGACTCCAGCAATTTAAATGTTATATATAAAATTAATTGTAGAGACTGTGACGCAACCTATATTGGACAAACAAAAAGACAATTACCAGACTTAACGAACATAAAAACAATATTAAATTAGACTCTGCAAGATATTCGATGATTTCTGAACATATTTTAAATGATAAACACACTTTTAATTGGGAAGGGACTGAAATATTAGATCACGAAATCAACTATAATAAAAGACTTATTTCTGAAATGGTATACATAAAAGAACATAAAAATAGTATAAATTTAAAGAAAGACATCGAATCTCTTGAAAGCTGTTATTTTGACATTTTAGAAATTCTTCATTTTTTCAATCCTTTTTTCAAAATAGATATGTTAAAAGGATTCTAATAAAGAACACTCGGAATTATATAAATTTGCAATAACTTACATATTGATGTTATGTGTTGGTTGTTGCGACTCAACAATTCAAAAGAATAATACGTGTCATTGTTATATTATAGCCTGTTTATATAGTCAATAGTGTTATCAGTAGTTAAAAGCTAATTTGTTTTGTAAAAAAGTGTCAGATAGAATTATATGACACACTTTTTTAAAAAACAAATTAACCTTTAACTACTGATAACACTAATAACTATATAATATACATATAATATAATAATATATATATATCTATATATATAAGCACCGTCCGTCTGTCTGTCTGTCTGTCTGTACCCGAACTACTTTCGCATTTGTGGACCGATTGTCTCGAAATTGGTACCAAAATGTTGCAAATTTTTCGGGGGTAACTGCTGTTGGTTTTTTTATTTAATTTTTTTATTTTTATTTTTTTTCCTCAGAGGATGGTGTTTTTGCAAAAAAAATTTTTTTTGCAATATTTCTGAATACATGGTATCAAAATGTTGCAAAATTTTTGGAGATAGCGACGATGCGGTTTTTTTAAGTGTTACACTTCCACCCACTCACCCACCCACGCATTTACCCACATGCATGCGCATTTATGGACCAATTTTCACGAAATTAGTACCAAAATGTTGCAAATTTTTCTGAGGAAACTGCTGTGTGGGTTTTTTAAGTTTACGCCTCCACTCACGCACCCACCCGCGCAATCGCATACTTATGAACCGATTTTTTTTAAATAGGTACCAAATTGTTGCAAATTTTTTGGAGATGGAGACGATGCGGTTTTTTCAAGTGTTACACCTCCACCCACGTACCCACCCACGCGCATGCGCATTTATGGACCAATTTTCACGAAATTAGTACAAAAATGTAGCAAATTTTTCTGAGAAAGCTGCTGTGTGGATTTTTTAAGTTTACGCCCCCACCCACGCATCCACCCACGCAATCGCAAATTTATGAACGGATTTTTGTAAAAATTGGTACCAAAATGTTGCAAATTTTTTGGAGATGGCGACGATGTGGTTTTTTCAAGTGTTACACCTCCACCCACGCATTCACCCTCACGCATGCGCATTTATGGACCAATTTTCACGAAATTGGTACAAAAATGTTGCAAATTTTTCTGAGAAAGCTGCTGTGTGGTTCTTTTAAGTTTTATCCCACCCCTGCATCCACCCACGCCTTCAAACATTTATTCACAGACTTTTTCGAAATTTGTACTCAAATTTTGTCCGGGATGGCTACTATATGATTTTAACAAATTTTTATCACTTTATTTATCCACCCACGCACCCATCCACGCACCCACCCACGTATCCACGCACCCATGTGCATAAAAATAAATATAAATAAAAAAAATAAATAAAAATAAAAATATATAATAAATATTTAAATATATGCAAAACGCGGTGTAAAATAAAATATCTGGGAGAAAGAAATAGATAACATAGTAGTCATCCAAAAAAAATTTAAACATTTATTTTGATATAAATTTCGTGAAAGTCGGACAACAAATGTAGAAGTAGTTCGCGGTAATACAAAAAAAGAATTAATTTTTTGTGTTAAAACGGATTTAATATAGGCTATATGAGGACCGCGCGAAGCGCGGTCCGAAAAGCTAGTATATATATAAAATATGTAACAATATATAAATATATATATATATATTATATTAATATAAATATTAATATAACACACAATTAAATATTAACATTAATTAATTTTTTTGTCATTTTTTTGAAAATAAATCTAACGTATCATTGTCTCTCATTACCGTCAGCATTTCTATTTAACAAATGGAAGACGCTTCCGACGAGTGGCAATGCCTTTGGACCAGGTATGTTTTTCACCATTTTGACGAAAACTAACCGGCAAAAATGAAAGATAAGATATATTATGGCGATCCACGCAAAAATCATTAACACACACTTTCGGTGCCATTGTACGTATATACTTGGCAACTTGCTGACAAACGAACGTATCGACGCGTTATTTTGCGTTAATGTCACTAACTCGTGACATGCAAGGCAACATATATTATTACTTTCTTTTTTGGACTTAGCACAAGACACTACCGTGTCTCTTGATTATTTATCACGAAAAAACATGTTAATTCATTGCGTCTCAAAGTAAAACAGCGAGCTTCTTAATTGAAGAATAATTACAATTTCAATGAAAATCAAAATCAAAATAAGTCTCAATATTTAAACAAATACAGTAAGGAGCAAAAGTTTTAAAACGGCAAAATATCTCAAAGGAGCTGTAGCAATTAAAGTACCTCGATATGGTCGTAAAGGAAACTCTCAGATTATATCCAAATGTACCCATGATCTTAAGGAAATTAGTGGAAGATGTAAAACTGGGTATGAGAAGACTTTTTAATTTTAATAGTAGATATCTTGTATCGCCAGTGATGAATAAAATTGAAAATAACTGTGAGACGACCCAACTGGCTTAAATTAATTCTTATTATTATTAGTTTGATGCCATATACAAGAAAAGACAACGTTTCGACCTTAGGTTTAGGTCCTTATCAAGTCTAAAATTAACATTAAAAAATACAATAGATGTACATACAAGAATTTCGATTTTTAAGAAAGCAAAGCGCAAACCAAGATTGTAATAACAATTAAAACGTACCTTACAAATTCTTTAGTGCAATATATACTTAATTTTTTCATTTTACATATTTCAATATAAACACTGTGTCACATAAACGTTCAGTATGGATGGTAAAGACGAACTAAGTTAAACAGCTTTGATTGTTCTATCATAGATCGGATTCAAATTCTCTGTGTCTTTCTGTAGGTTGATCGTGTTATTGAATTTTTTTATAAAAAACATTTCAGCAATCTCTCTTTTCCTAGTGTTTGTTTCTCGATGTAAGATATTTAAGTTTGTCCATTTAAAGTCATGCGAAAAATCATTTCTATGTTTGCTTATAACATTTTGGTTGCTGACATGCATTTTTATATTATTCTAATAATAATAATAAGAATTAATTTAAGCCAGTTGGGTCGTCTCACAGTTATTTTTAAAAGTTATTTTTAATATACACTACTTAAAAAAAAGAGGGACCATTATTCCTATCTTAATTGTACTATTTTCAAACGCGTACTATTTTCGTACTATTACGTACTATTTTCAATGTCACTAACTCGTGACATGCAAGATAACATATATTATTACTTTTATCTGAGTCTTTCCCATCTAGTGAATTATGTATATGACACAATGTACGTATATGACAAAAATGAAAATTTTATAAATAAATACGTTCTATGAATATTCGGATTTCAGAAGCATTCAATCAGTTATGCGATATTAATTCAGTAAATTGTAAATACAATGTAACTTAAATATTACCAAGTTGTCTCAATTATTTTCTTAAATTATAATTATATACGTACAAATTACATACAAATTAGCTATATACAAATTTCAAAAATAAAAATAAATTTTTATATATTATACAAATAAAAAATTAAAATAATAATTTTTACTTGAATAATTGCAACACATAATAACAAGCTGTCATTTTTTCGAATGTATTATGAACATATAAAATTATATAAGTATGGCCTGTGTGAAATATTCGATATATTTTTGAAGAATATTCATAAGACGCTCATAAGAAATTAAACTTTATTGATTTGTATTAGTATTATACTTGTATAATTGCTGTATGATATCTTCTTCAATAATGTATTAATATATGTATATGAATTTTTTTCTCGGATTTGTAAAACAGATTATAAATTTTAAATGCATACTTTAATTATAACTGCTATAATAAACAGTTATTATTAAAAAATAATTCACATATTTGTTTTTATACTTATTTAAAAAATCAACCAATTATATTTTATTTAAATTTAATTTATTTATTAAGAGGAATAAAATAGTAGTCTAAAAATTACAATTTTATAAAATATATACATGCATAAAATCATTAGGTTCGTATAAATATAAATTATAAAAAGGGATAATAAATAAAACCAAGGCCAACTAAAACGAGCAATAACAATTACAGTGTCAAATTGTTAAACTATTAAAACATTTATTGAGACTAAAAACTTAAATCAAATTAATATTAATCGTAATATACATAAACGTTTCGACTGCACGGCAGTCTTTCTCAATATAATCAATTGTTGTTAGATAATAAAATAAAATTTTTACGTTCAATCTCGAATTTGGTTAAAACATGTTCTATTTCCTGTCAATGACTAAAACCGATTAACGCAGATTACTAATCATTTGAACTCTCGCTTACAATATTAACATCCCTATTGAAATTTTATAATAGTCAGCTTAAATTTTACAATAATATTAGAAAGCAGGCGTGGTCACAAATTATTATTACGGTGTCCCTTATTTTCTTTTGAATTTTTTTTATTTGATCAGAAGTCAATAAAAGTTACCTGTTATTAAATAATTAGCCATAAGTAACTATCATAAAATATATCATAAAAACAAAAACTTACGTATTTATTTTAGCTTTCGGAATATAATTTGTCTTGTAGCAAAACACTATTATTCTTTTTATACACATATTCTTGATGTGTTATTCTTATCATTTTAAACGATACTAATATAATAATAAGTCAGCACAAAAGACAAAATTATCATGTTACCGATAATTTTTCTAGAACATCAAAATAACAATTTTCCAATGACTCAATATCTTTTTTTAAATTAATACTATTTATATGTTCCTTGATATGTAACATTTCCGACATTAATTTTTTTTTATAATTACTTTCATAATCTAAAATTTTTGAATTTTCCCAATCGAAAGAATGTGAAAAGTTTAACATATGTTCCGAGATCAATGATAGTTTTGTTGTGTCCGACTTAATATTATTTCTATATATGCTCCTTAAGATGGGTGCAAAGTTTCCTTTTTGTTTGTCCAGTTTACGTAAATGTGATGGATTAGTGAGAATCATCTTAGTGTTAATCTTACGACGTTTTATTTGGTTTATTGATGTAACCGCGTTTAAATATGTTTATTAGATTTTTATACGTTAAACATGAACTTTAGACTTTTGTGATTTTAATTTGCTTTGTGTACTGCGCTGAAGAAGATCCGAAAAATTGGATCGAAACGTTCGCTTTTTCATTTGTTTTAACTTTCGAGTTTATTTTTATAATTTTATATTAATTTAAACTTTATTGTTTCTATCAGTATATATTGATTAAATGTAATAAATTAGTTTTTATAACCCTAATATTACTTCTGCTCTTATTAGCCTTTTATATGTGTAATACTTTATTTGAATTAAAGAGCATTTAATTAGTATGTTGTTTTTATTTTTACTTAGCATAATTTTTTTATATTATTAATTTTTGTAGGATAGGTTTTTACAGGGACATTACGCGGACTTAGCACCTTTTTTTTACTTTTTTTTAAAAAGGTAATTTTTTTAGAGATATCACTCTTTTTTGTACTATACATTTATTTTTTTTAGTTTCTAATTTTTAATATTTATCTACATAAATTGATATAAAAAAAGTTATTTATATACCTAAATATTTGGCATGAGTATAATTATATCATGCAACAAAATCTCAGAAAGAGGTTATAATAACGCATAAAGAATTTATAGATGTATAAAACATATTACCATTGCTATATACATAAAGAATAAAATATAATTCTTTCAAATATATATTTAATCAAATATATTTAATTAAATATACAAAAAATATGTATATATATATATATTGTATATGTACATACAGGGTTGGGAAGTAACTCGTTATTTGTAACGAAGTTAACAGTTACAGTTACTTTTTTTCAGTAACTTTAACTTAACTTCGTTCCTTTCTCTCTATCTGTAACTGTAACTTAAGGGTCGGCAGTACACCCAGGCAAACTCCGAATTGATATTGGAGACCTCGTGCGGTGACAACGCGAAACTCCGGTTTCAGTGTTGCCAACGCCGAGAAACCAATTCTCGGGTTTTATGTAGTGGTGTATGTCTGTACACGTACATACACCAACTGCATCGCTCACGCGGACGCACGTAAGAGAGACAAGGACCGATAATCACGTGTTCTCCTTGTTCATCTACCGTGCCGGTATACGCGAGATGCCGCCTGAAAATGCTTTCTGGCCTTCCGTAGCAGAAAGCAGTAACGTAGCAAGACTAATAAGCACCCACTTTTTGGAAATTGTATATATGGTTATGCACATATGTGCATAACGTATATATATAACATATATATATATATATATATATATATATATATATATTATATAAGGGATATGTTGATTATATTTTTGATTTCTTTTTGATTATTGATGCTATTGTATAATTTGCTCCAAATACTTATAACGTGAAAGAACGTTGAGTAATGTATAATCAATGCAAGGATGTTCAGTATATCATCCAGTATATAAATTAGAGTTCAAATATATCAATATCAATTTTTTTATAATATATATATATATTAGAATATAGAAAAATGATAAAAAAATATATTTCGGCGATTTAAAAATTTTTTAATATATTGAAAATATTTTTACTACATACACTATATATAAGTGTAAAATAATTCAGAAAATAAATTTAATAAAAATCTACATACCAGCTGTGTGCATGTGTGCAATTGATTTATTACTTGAAATTTATTTACGGAATTATTTTGCATTTATATATTTATAGTATGTGTAGTTGTAAAATGATTAAAATATTTTCAATATCAAATTTTTAAGTTTATCGCCTATATAAAAAATATATTTCTATGATTTTCTATATTCCAATATATTATAAAAAAATTGATATTGATATATTTGAACTCAAGTTTTTTACGTGATTAAATATTCTTGCATTGAGCCATCATACGTTACTCGTAAGTTCTTTCACGTCATAAGTACTTATGTAGCAGAGAGAAAGAAATGAGAGTTATACAATGTAACATCAATAATCTTATATATTATATATATATAATATTTCATTTATTTATAAAAAACATTTTATAAATAAGTAAAATATTATACAGACAATGTACAAGATGTTCAGTTTGTGCCATAACAAGCTTCAATCAATAATTATTACTCCAATGAGTATAATTCACAATAATTTTTATATAATATAATAAGTATTTGAATATATAAAAATATTTTTAAAAATTTGTTTTAAAAATTAATTGAAAAAGAATATTTAAAATATTTTTTTATATTTAAAATATTCTTTTCCTCAATTAATCTTAAAAAAAATATTTTTAAATATTTAAAAATATTTAAAACTACTATATATTATATAAAAATAATTGTTGATTATTATATTGGATTATTAATTGAATGAAGCTAGAGCTTTTAATATGGCTTTTAATACTGCTTGACAAGGAGAGAGCATCATTCCATCTTTGTCTCTCTTACATCGCATATGTAGTAGCGTCCATGTAGGTACAAACACTAAAAAATATTAAATTTAATTTTTTTATTGTTTTGAATATATTTATCATTAATATACTTATTTTCAGAACTATTTCAATTTTTATTTCATACTTATGTTTATATAAATTATAAATTAAAAACATATCAAAAATGTAATACATATTAATAAAATGCAAATACATATAGAAAATTAATTATAAAATGTCATCTTAAAATAGTTTTTATTTTTGTTCTTTATTTACATATGCATACATATACAAAAAAATAAAAATAATATGATAGCCTTTTTGCTAACATTATCTCTCAATATTTGCATCCGTGTGCTCACGTATTAGTGTTTGTACCTACATGGACGCTACTACATATGCGATGTAAGAGAGACAAAGATGGAATGATGCTCTCTCCTTGTCAAGCAGTCAGCATGTTACCACAGAAATTTCCCCTGCTCCTTATGAATCTAGTGAGAATCTTATCGTCCAGATATTTCATAAAATAAGTGACATAACTTCGTGAATTTTTTTTTAATATATTCTTTATATAATAAAGCAGTCCTCTAAAAGGCCGGATTTTACATTTTCGCTCTTAAAAATTTATAATAAATAAAATACGGACTCGCGGCTAACCCAACCTTACCCGTTCCTAGCTGTGCATTCCCCCAAGTTTATTAAAAATTTTTATTTTTATCTTTTTTTCATAAAATAGCTCTTTAGAGGACTACAAATGAGCTTACTGATTAAGAATATCCTAAATTTAATAAGATTCATTCAATATTTTCGCTAATATCTGGAAAATAAGAATCCGTAATTCCCGGCCGGCCGATAGGCGTCTCCACCATGTCGCCTGCCGACCCTTAAGGGTCGACAGGTCGGCCGGCCAAACTCCGAATTGATGTTGGAGACCTCGCGCGGTGACAACGCGAAACTTCGATTTTAGTGTTGCCAACGCCGAGAAACCAATTCTCGGGTTTTATGTAGTGGTGCATGTCTGTACACGTACATACACTATTGCATTGCTCACGCGGACGCACCGTAGAGAGACAAGGACCGATAATTACGTGTTCTCCTTGTTCCTCTATCGTGCCGGTATTCGCGAGATACGGCCTGAAAATGCTTTCTGGCCTTCCGTAGCAGAAGGCAGTAGCGTAGCAAGGCTAATAAGTACCTACTTTTTGTAAATTTTATATATGCTTATGCACATATGTGCGTATATATATATATATATATATATATATATATTATATAACGGATATGTTGATTATTCTTGATTTCTTTTTGATTATTGATGCTATTGTATCATTTGCTCCAAATACTTATAACGTGAAAGAACGTTGAGTAATGTATAATCAATGCAAGGATGTTCAGTATATCATCCAGTAAATTAGAGTTCAAATATTTCAATATCAATTTTTTTATAATATATATATATATATATATATATATATATATATATATTAAAATATAGAAAAATGATAAAAACATATATTTCGGCAATTTAAAAATTTTTTAATATATTGAAAATATTTTTACTACATACACTATATATATAAGTGTAAAATAATTCAGAAAATAAATTTAAAAATAAATTTAATAAAAATCTACATACCAGCTGTGTGCATGTGTGCAATTGATTTATTACTTGAAATTTATTTACGGAATTATTTTGCATTTATATATTTATAGTGTGTGTAGTTGTAAAATATGATTAAAATATTTTCAATATCAAATTTTTAAGTTTATCGCCTATATACAAATATATTTCTATGATTTTTCATATTCCAATATATTATAAAAAAATTGATATTGATATATTTGAACTCAAGTTTTTTACGTGATTAAATATTCTTGCATTGAGCCATCATACGTTACTCGTAAGTTCTTTCACGTCATAAGTTATTATGTAGCAGAGAGAAAGAAATGAGAGTTATACAATGTAACATCAATAATCGGAAAAAATCAAGATAACGGTTGTCATATCTGTGTATATATATATATATATATATATATATATATATATAAACTTATATATTATATATATATAATATTTCATTTATTTATAAAATACATTTTCAATTCATATTCAACCTGAATGATATTTTCTATATGCTTATGCTATCCTCCGATCTATCCCTAACAAATTAGGAAGTGTAATTGCATTATTATCATCAATTATTATCTTATACTTTTTACCTCTAATTTTTATAAAATTTAATTCATTATCACATTTTATCCTTTAAATCAATATTTATTTTGAATTTTCATTAATATTTTTATTCTATTAACATGAGCAGGAGCTCAACCTATTGAAATACCTTTTATCATTATTAGACAAATTTTATCATTATGTTACTTTCCTTATTTTATCTTATTACCTTTCCTAATAAAAATTTGAGATTTAATTATTTTTAAATAAATATTAAAAAATTTATCATTATAAATAAATTTAAAATATTAAAAATAATTATTAAGAGTTTAACTAGGCTCTGTAATATATAAATATAAATTTAACATATATAAGATAGGCAATAAGAGCCAAATCGCGGATGACAGTGCGTTATTCTAAACGAAACTAAATTTTTTTTCGTTAGAATTAAATACCTGTGCACAAGGCACCAAATTTTTACTTGGACACGGCCAAGATATAAAATTGGAATAATCTCTACAAGAGATTTTTAATTCCATGTATCCCCTATTCCCCCTAAAGAAATAAAGTGCGAGAGAAAAATATAGATCCGAAAGTCGCAGAATCGGGAATCGAACCCGAGACCTTTCGCTTGCCGGGCGACTGCTCTTCCAACTGAGCTATTCAGATCCTTTCGATTCTATACTTTTCTCTGTTATATATATTAATGTTGGTAAATAAACGCCTTTAAGCCAGCGTGTATAAATTAAGAGTTTAACTAGGCTCTGTAATATATAAATATAAATTTAACATATATAAGATAGGCAATAAGAGCCAAATCGCGGATGACAGTGCGTTATTCTAAACGAAACTAAATTTTTTTTCGTTAGAATTAAATACCTGTGCACAAGGCACCAAATTTTTACTTGGACACGGCCAAGATATAAAATTGGAATAATCTCTACAAGAGATTTTTAATTCCATGTATCCCCTATTCCCCCTAAATATTCTATAATTTTCTTTAGGGAGGATCCTATTTCTTTAGGGGGAATAGGGGATACATGGAATTAAAAATCTCTTGTAGAGATTATTCCAATTTTATATCTTGGCCGTGTCCAAGTAAAAATTTGGTGCCTTGTGCACAGGTATTTAATTCTAACGAAAAAAAATTTAGTTTCGTTTAGAATAACGCACTGTCATCCGCGATTTGGCTCTTATTGCCTATCTTATATATGTTAAATTTATATTTATATATTACAGAGCCTAGTTAAACTCTTAATTTATACACGCTGGCTTAAAGGCGTTTATTTACCAACATTAATATATATAACAGAGAAAAGTATAGAATCGAAAGGATCTGAATAGCTCAGTTGGAAGAGCAGTCGCCCGGCAAGCGAAAGGTCTCGGGTTCGATTCCCGATTCTGCGACTTTCGGATCTATATTTTTCTCTCGCACTTTATTTCTTTAGGGGGAATAGGGGATACATGGAATTAAAAATCTCTTGTAGAGATTATTCCAATTTTATATCTTGGCCGTGTCCAAGTAAAAATTTGGTGCCTTGTGCACAGGTATTTAATTCTAACGAAAAAAAATTTAGTTTCGTTTAGAATAACGCACTGTCATCCGCGATTTGGCTCTTATTGCCTATCTTATATATGTTAAAAATAATTATATTTAATACTTAAATTTTTTATAAATTACTATTAAATTAAGGTAATGATCTTGAATTTAAGTTTATGTTTTGAAAACATATTAAAGAAATTTTAATTTTTTATTAACTTTTAAACATTTAATTTTTTTTACTAAATTATTATTTATAATATAAATTTAAATCCAAAAATTAATAAAATATAAACTAAAATTATTGGTAAAATAATTTTCCAACATAAATATATTAATTCATCATATCGTATTCGAGGAAGTATTCCATGTATAAAAATTACTATTCTACATAAAATATTAATTAAAATAAAAGTTAAAATTATTGAATATTTTAATAAATTTCTAAATATATAAATTTTAATTAATCTAAAAAAAATAATTATTCGATATTCAGATAAAAAAATTAATGTAAACCCACCCCTAAAATATTCAATATTAAACCCTGAAACTAATTCTGACTCACCTTCGATAAAATCTATAGGACTTCGATTTAATTCAGCTAAAATCCTAATAAAAAATATAATAAACAAAGGATATAAAACTACTATATATCATAAATAAAATTGATAATTAATAAAATCAAAAAAAGAATATCTCTCTCTTATTAATATAATAACTAAAACAATTAAAATAAATCTTACTTTAAATGATAATATTTGTGAAACTGATCGTATTGCCCCTATTTTTGAATAAATCGAATTAGCTGATCATCCCATAAAAATTATAACATACCCTCTAATAGTTATAAAACAATTATTAATAAAATAGAATAATTTAAAAAATAAATATTAGTAATGTAAGGAAATACTAATCATATTATTATTAAAACAAATCTAATTATAGGACATAAAAAAAATTATAATTAGATTTATATACATAAAATAATTCTTTATTAAGTAATTTAATAGCATCACTAAAAGATTGAAATAATCTTATAAATTCCACCTTATTAGGTTCTTTACGAATTTGTACATATCTTAAAATTTTTTGTTCCAATAAAGTTAAAAAAGCTACCCCAACTAATATAATTAATAACAAAATTAACAATCTTAATATATTTAACGCACTATAAAAATATAATCTTAAATTTTGACAAATTATTACTTGTATACTTTTTTTCTATTATACATCATTTAAATTCTAAATTTAATACACTTAAATTCTGCCAAAGTAATTTTATTTATTTACATATATTTAATCAATTAAATTTATTCATTAAAAAAAATATAATTTGAAAAAAAGTTCTTTCGTACAAAATTTTCTTAATTTTATTATAGATAGAAACCGATCTGGCTTACACCGATCTGAACTCAAATCATGTAAAATTTTATTAGTCGAACAGACTAAAATATTAAACTTCTTCATTTAATTTTTATTTTAATTCAACATCAAGGTCGCAATCATTTTTATTAATATAATCTTTCTAAAAATATTACGCTGTTATCCCTAAGGTAATTAATTTTTATAATAATTATTATAAAAAAAAAAATTTTCTTAATTTAATAATCAATCCTTTATAAAAATTTCATTAATTAATGTTAAAATTATCTTTAAATTAAAGTTTATTTTATTTAATTATCCTCCCAATAAAATATAATCATTAAAATAAAATTTATTTCCTTAAATAAATTTAAAAATTATATTAAATTCAATAGGGTCTTTTCGTTCCATAATTTCTTTTAAGAATTTTAACTTAAAATTTAAATTTTAAATCTACAAATTGAAACAGCTTTAATTTCATCAATTCCTTCATTCCAGTTTTTATTTAAAAAACAATTGATTATGCTACCTTTGCACAGTCAATATACTGCGGCTATTTAAAAATCACTGAGCAGAAATAATTTTAAATTATTATCAAAAAACCATGTTTGTGTTAAACAAGTAAATTAAAATTTTAATTTAATAAAATAAATTTGCCTAATTCTTTAATTATATATACATATATATTTTAAATTTAAAAATTTCTATATAATTAATATAAATATACTTATACTATCATTATTTATTAAAATACTTAATTTATTTAAAATATTTTTTTATTTAATTAAATCAAATTTTCAAATTATTATTATATTTAAATTAGAATAATCCATTCCATAATAAATTATTAAATTTTTATAAAAAATTTTTAAAAATAAAAAATATTTTTCTATTTAAATCATTTATATTCATAAAATATTTTAATTATAATTTATAGTTAATCCCATAAATTTTTTACATAAATTTACTAATTAAATTTTATTATTAATTTAATTAATTGTAAATAATTTATATATAAATTAAATTTATATAAAAAAAACTAGATATCATAAAAGTGGATTAAAATATCTTTTTCAAATAAATATTTAAAATAATTTTTATACATTAACTTTAATATTTTATTTAACTCATTTTATTCCGAGAAATTTAAATTATTCCAATAAACAACAAAATTTAATAATCCCTGATACAAAAGGTACAATTAATAAAATTTACTTTTATTTAATTAATTAATTTATTTTAAATTTTCATTTACATTACTTATATCTATAATATTTCTTTAATTTTTTTTAATACTTCAACAATTCAAAAACTAACTCTATTTAATTTTTTATTATAATTTTATTTAATTAAAATAATCACACACACAAATCATATTAAATTTTTCATAAATATTTAAATTTAATTTTTTTTAAATTTTAATAAATCATATTAAATCATTAATCTTTTCAATGTAAATAAAATATTTTTAAATAAACTAAAATTTTTTTTTATTTTAAATACATTTTCCAATATATTTACTTTGTTACGACTTTTCTTACAAATCATAATTAATAAGAACGACGGGCAATTTGTACATAATTTAAATATAATTCAACTTATAAATGTTTTAAAAACTTATAAATTTTTATAAATTTACATTTAAATCCTTTTTAAATAATAAATTTAAATATAATTTACAAAAAAAATATTTTTCAATATAACTCATCTAAATCTTAATAATTCTACATTTTGATTTGAATTTAATTTATAATATAAATTTATAATTAAAATCTCTTAATTTAATTTTCAACAATATATAAAATATTTATATTAAGTTAATCCATTTGTGGATTATCAAATTAATCAACAAGTTTTTCTAATATAATAAATTACCGCCAAATTTTTTATTTTTAATGCTTTACACTTAATATTTAATTAATTTTATTTTTATTTAAATAATAGGGTATCTAATCCTAATTTCTTTTTAAACTTAATTAGAAATAAATTTTCCAAAATAAATTTTTTTTATTAACTAAAATTATTACATTTCACTATAAATAAAATTTAAAAAAAAATATTTAAATCTCCTTTTTATATTCTTTAAATTATTAAAATTATTTATTCTTATCATCAGTTTAACCGCAATTGCTGGCACCTAAATTTATTAATAATATAAATAAAATTATCTATTATAATTTTTATTAAAATAATTATTTTAAATATTAATAAATCATTAAAAATTATTTAAATTTTTAAAAATTTTTTTATAAAAATTTATTTATATTCAAATTTTATAATTAATTTATAGAAAAAAAATTATTTCCCTACCTTATTCACTAATTTATCATATTTATCTAATTCATTTATTTTTTAATCAATATATAATTTAAATTAATATTAAATTTAATAAACATTTAATTTATATATTGACTAAAAAATAAATATGACATTTCCTACCACATTCACTAATTTATCATATTTATCTAATTCATTTATTTTTTTATTTATTTATAAAATACATTTTATAAATAAGTAAAATATTATACAGACAATTTATTACATAAATTTTTTTATAAATATAATAAATTATTTATTATATATATTTTTATTTAATTATTTATATAATAATTATATTTTAATATAAATTACGCACACGGATAAGAAATATTTTACATTTGCTCATCCCATATAAAAATATAAAAGTAATGGAAATTAAATTTTACATTAATTTATACTAGTATTATGAGGTAGTTAATACATGAAAATCATATAAGATGAATTCTGTACATCGATTAGCATAATATGATTACAAGTCAATAAATGATTTTGCTAATATATTATTTTGAATAAAAATTAAAAAAATAAAAAACAAAAAGAATGAAATTAATAAATTTTCTTCATTCTTTGTTTTCTTCTTCTATTAATTATTTTTTCTATTATTTGAATAAAAGATGTATCGTGTGTAATAGATTAAATAGATAGATAATTTATATAAATATATAATTATACGTTTTGAAATTTATATATATATATATATATATATATATTAATTTCAATATATACATATATATAAATTATTATTTATCTATTACATACGATACGCCTTTTATTCAAATAATAGAAAAAATAATAGAAAAAATAATAGAAAAAAACAAAGAATGAATAAAATTTATTCATTTTATTTTTATTTGTTTTTATAAAATTTTTATTCAAAATAATATATTAGCAAAATCATTTATTGCGACTTGTAATCATAATATTACGCTAATCGATGTACAGCATTTATCTTATAAGATTTCCATATGTGTTACTACCTCACAATACTATTATAAATAAATGTGAAATTTAATTTGCATTACTTTTATATTTTTATATATAATGAGCAGATGTAAAATATTTCTCATTCGTGTGCGTAATATATTGGTTTTTGTATTTATACTGATTTTACACATATCAAATGCAAGAGAGACAAAGATAGAATGATACTCTCTCCTTGTCAAGCTGTCAGTATGTTACCACGAAAATTTCCCCATGAGTATAGATCTAGTGAGATTTGTTCATCCCAAATATTACATAAAAAGAAGTTACGTAGCTTCGTGAAATATTTTTTAATATATTCTTTATATAATAAAGCAGGGAGACAAAGAGTCAAATTTTGCATTATTGCTCTTAAAAATTTATAATAAATTAAATACGATCTCGTGGCTAACCCAACCTTACCCGCTGCTAGCTGCGCATCTTCCCAAGTTATATTATGAATTTTATATTTATCTTTTTTCCAAAAAATCGATCTTTGTCTCCCTGCGGACAATCCTACTGATTAAGAATATCGTAAATTTAATAAGATTCATTAAGTATTTTGGCTAATATATGGGATGAACGAATCCGTAATTCCCGGCCGGCCGATAGGCGTCTCCACCATGTCGCCTGTCGACCCTTAAGGTACCTTTTCATGCTGTCGCTCGACGCTCGTTTTCTGCGATGTGATGACGTCATGTAAGTCGCTAGCGACGTGAAATGTAGTTCGATTTTTCCAACTACAAGCGATATTAGCGAGCGATAAAGATTTGAATGGATATCGAAATGGTAAGTATAATAATATTGTTTGATGAATATAATAAACATGTACATATATATTATTATAAAAATATTATTATTAATATTAAGGGGATGCTGGAGCTGTGCAGAGACTTTTGTTGTACATAACCTTGAATATGAGCAAATTTGCTTCATGTAAAAATTCTACAGTTTGTTATGCGCAAAATAAGAGCCAGCGTATGCGAAGGTTGTACAAAATTTTAAGTACATTTTTCTTTTTTTCTAGGCTTTTAACCTTAGTTCCAATTGCACGATATTGTTCAGATATGTTGTCTCGCGCATACGCTGACTCTTATTTTGCACATAACACAAACTGTAGAATTTTTACATGAAGCAAATATTGCTCGTGTTCGAGATTATGTACGACAAAAGTCCCTGCACAACTCCAGCGTCCCCTTAATTAAGGACATTATTATGTCTTTAACATTATAAGTAAACATAAATTGAGAAAGGTCAATTTCGAGCAACACTTTAACATATCTTGTTTTACATATAAATATAAATCTGTTATTTTTAATCATATAAGTTATGTCAGTAATAATATTTTATGTAACGTACGCAAAAAAAAAACATTAAAGTAAATAAAATATTTGTTATATAAGATATTTTCTAAAATATTTTTTGTAGTCTCGTGTTCAAACGTGTGGATTATGTGAAACCATATGTAATGAGGACGAAGTACCCAGCCATGAGTGTCTTCAAGGATATTCTAATTTCATTACAGATGATAATTTGTACTTTTACCCTGTATTAGGTATTTTATATATATATATATATATATATATATATTTTACTTAAGTTAATTACAAAAATTATTAAATCTGATGTTTTTTTAATAATGTTTTTTTAGACGATGGAGAAACTATTGTTAGAAGAAGCTTGACACAGGACGCTGAAACAATAGCATCTGTACCTTTTCATGGTGATAATCAAGGTCAAATAAATGTAATAAATTCTTGAAGTTTTAAAACATTATAAATGAGAAGTTATACATATTATGTTTGTATGATATACATTTTATTTTTTGTTTCAGAGAATATTCGATCCATTAATAATAATAGAAATTCCAATCAAAAGAGCGCAAAGGAAAAACTGTCACTTGAGGAGGAGGAGATGCTAATATTAGAAGTCCAATGCAGAGAACCACTATGGAATTTTAGATTACCTCTCATTCAAAGAAATTGCAGAATTACAAGAGCTTTGTGGGAAGAAGTTTCTCAAACTTTTAATGGTTATATAAATGTCTATTATTTATAATATTAAAAAAATATGCTGAGTGTTTCGCGGGTTTTATCTCCGTGTGTAAGTTCATCCTTGGATACTATCCAAGCATCCATAGCATCCAAGGATGAACTTACACATGGAGATAACCCGCGAAACACTCAGCAAACTTGAAGATAGTACCCGTGGAAGCCTCAAGAATTTAAAAAAATATATTAAAACAGAATGTTTTTACAGGGAAATTAAGCGCAGCTGGATGTAAAAGCAAGTTCAAGAATTTTCACGACACTTATAGGAGACTTGTGAACGCTGAGAAACTACCAAGTGGATCTGCTTCCAAAAGCAACATGAGCAAATGGAAACATTATAAAAGTATGGAATTCCTTCGAGATAGTTGCTTACAGAAAAGGTTAATAATGCATTTGTATGATTTCATTATTTTTAATACTAGAAAATTATTTTTGTATTAATTTTTTTATATAAAATAATAAATTTTATTTTTTTACAGTACGATTTCTAATATTAACGATGGAGACAGCAACAGTATTATCGAGAATGATAATGAATTAGATTGCCAAGATGCGAATATGTTAGAAGTTACTAATAATGAAGATAGTCAAGATACGAGTATATCAGACAGAGATCAAGATCATGTAAGAAAGAGAAGGCGAGCAGAGTCACAAAACAGCTACTTAGAACGTATAGCAGACGCTTTATGCCAACCACCTCCTGACATTGTTCTTCCACCACTCCCTCAAGAAGACCATATAGATGCGTTCTTAAAACTGTTTGGTCATAACTTAAGAAAGTTATCGCCAGAAAAACAAAATGAATGGATGCAACGATATTTAAATATGTCTTACGAAATGTTAAAAGAAAACTAAAGATATTAATGAAATATTAACTTAAATATTAAATTAGCTTAACAAAAATTTTGTACTTAAAATTAAACTTAGTTTTTATTTAAATTATGGAGATAATAAAGCGTGAAATTATATTTTGTTTTATGTGTTAAATACAAAATTTATTAAAATGTTGAAATTACATACAAAATACAGTATAAACGTTATAAAATGAAATATTTATTCCTTTGTTTATCAACAGTGTTGAAATTGCCAAGGTATTGCTCCCTCGCTATTAAAGTATTCACAAAAGTCATCCCGAATTCTTGCAGCTTTCCGAGAACTGTTATTTGTACTACACCTTCTTATATCTTGAAAAGCAGAATTAATGTCTATATTTCTCCTCCAGGAACCTTCTATTAAACCATCGCAACCATCTCGATCAACCATGTTTTCAGTGATATATTCATTGACTCCAATATCTTGTATACGAATATAATTATGAAGACACACAATAGCTTGTACTATTTTCATTGCTGTTTCAATTGAACAATTTATTGGTCTTCTTAAAATTCTCCATTGACTTGATAAAATGCCAAAAGCATTTTCAATGGTCCTCCTTGCTCGACTAAGACGATAATTGTAAATAATTTTGTCCTGATTCAAACCTTGTTTTCCTGGGAAAGGCCTCATTAAATACTCAGTAAGTGGAAAAGCTTCGTCTCCAACTAGCACGTAAGGCATAGAGTTTCCTTCGAAATAAAATGGTTTTGGATCAGGTACATTCATTTCATTGGTTCTGAATTTTTGGCCAAGAAAGGAGTCTCTAAATATTCCACCATCACTGCGACGTCCATAGGCTCCAATATCCACAAAAGTAAAAATATAGTTTGCATCACAAACAGCAAGCAAAACAAAACTGTGACTGTTTTTATAATTAAAATATGATGATCCTGCATTTTCAGGACACTAAAAAAAATAATATAGTGATTATTTTAAAAATAAAAGTCCTTTAAAAATAAAAATCTATTTTAAATTTTTTCAGTAACTTACTTGAATAACAACATGTTTACCATCAATAGCTCCTATACAATGATTAAAATTCCATACCTCTTCGAACTCTTTAGAAATATTTAACCATTTCTCTTTTGTTAAAGGATATGGAAGAACATGTTTAGAAAGAACAGACCACAATGCATCACAAGTTTCTGAAATAATATTGCTAACTGTGGTTAGTCCGAGGAGATATTGGTAGCTCATGGAAGTCATTGAATCACCAGAAGCAAGAAACCTATAAGAAATATTTATAATAAATATTTTAAATATAAATAACATATTCTAACTTTATTTTTTATTTATTGTGTTTTCAACTTACCTTAATGTCATGCATAATCTTTCACTGGCAGATATTGGTTCTCGAGTTAATACTTGTTTTGTGATTAAAGGTGCTACTTTGTATAATAACTCTTCAAGTTGAATTGAATTCATACGAAAGTAATTTCTAAATGTACTTATTTGCTGTGAAACTGTGGGTAAAATTGCATTATAAAATCCATGTTCGCGTCTCATTTGAAACAATGGATTAATCCAAAACTCTTTTCTAGTATAAGGTCGTTTCCTTTTTTCTATTAAATCAAAAATAACTGCCGATATCGCTAATCTTTTTCTCCTTTCTCTCATATTATGATTATTTATAATTTTTGCACACTCCGTTATCCAATTATATTTTTCTGATTGTGACATTGTGCGATTATATATATTTTGGAGCACCTGTATAGAATTCTTCAGCTGACGCTACTACATTAAAATCGCGTCGCTGGAAAACCCTTTTCATGTTTGATATTAGTCGCTAGCGACAAATCCAGTCACGTGATTTTTTTATCGCTCAAAACGAGCGATGAGCGACGCATGAAAAGGTACCTTTAACTTCAGTTACATTTTTTCGGTAACTAGTAACTAATTCAATAGTTATATTCATAGTTACATTTATTATATATTTCAAATCTCTATACTTCGCGTTGGGCAGCCTTGCGCTTGCGCAAGTATCTTTATCGGTACTGTACATTTCAATACACATGCTCCCAACTGCTCTCGACCACAGATTAATAGACAGATCGCCAAAGGCCTGCCTAAAGAAGAGACCGCCATCTTCGTGCGATAGACTTTGCCCCTTACCGACACACTTTGCCCCTGGTTCGAGTCCGTGCTAAATTCGTAGACTTGAACCAAAAGACTTTGCCCCTGGTTCGAGTCCGTGCTAAATTTCGTAGACTCGACCAAAAGACTTTGCCCCTGGTGCAAGTCCAGGCTAAATTCGTTTGACATTACCAACAGACTTTGCCCCTGGTGCGAATCCAGGCTAATTGATCATGAGACCAATTTGAGAGATTTGGCCCCCGTTGTGTGTGTGTGTGTGTGTGTGTGTGTGTGTGTGTGTGAGAGAGAGAGAGAGAGAGAGAGAGAGAGAGAATATTTTACATATATGCATATATATATAAAATTTATTAAATATAAAAAATATATTTTTTACACATAAAATGTTTTTTTATTGAAATAATCACGATTTTAAATGTGATATAACACAGTGTTCAAAAATTTTTTAATTAAATTTTTTAATTAAATTTTATTAAAGAAAATTACTTGAAATTTTTTACATTAAGAATTTAAAGGCTCCTTATTCTCTTGTAGAAATTTATCACTACGCCAATTAATCACTTATTTTGAGTATTTAAAATACTATAATATACAGTAATTTAAGTATTCGAAATAAAAGTGATTAATTACTCGAAATAAGTGATAAATTGGCGTTACTAGTAATAAATTTCTATAAGGGTTGAAATAAAGTATAAGAGATAAATAGGCTATATGTGAGCCGTATGCGAAATGTGAGATGTAAGACGCATATTGAAATTTAATTTTTCGATATAACTTTCAAAAATGTACACGAGGTACAAAAAATTAGCTTGGACATTTGTAAGACTTAAAATTGGGATTAATTCTCAATTCTATTAATTAAATTTCGATATAACACACCTTACATCCGCGCACGGCTCACATATATATAGCCCATTTATTAGTGCAATTTTTAAGTTCCTTATTTTTCAAAGTTCACCTTTTTACGTTATCAAATATTTTTACGTTTTCAAGAATTTTATATTTTTACTTACCGCAGTTTCTTATCCAAATGTAAAATCTTTTATCGCAGTCTATAAAAAATTGAAACAATTTACAATTTTATGATATAATATTATTATTATTACAATTTCTATATATATGCACATCTGTCAAATATCGTGATTTATTTCACATTATTATTATCTATTTTAATAAAAAAAAACAAAAACACTTGCAACAATCAAAAATAAACCGCCTGCCGCGAACGGAAAATGCCAAGAAAGCACGCAATTTCCGCGAATCTCGTAATTTTTTTGAAAAATCAACAATTTCAACGAAATTGTAAATTCTTCAAATCACTGCACAAGTATAATTCACAATAATAATTTTCAGTAACTACGATAAAAAATCGTATACTGAAAACCGCAAACGAAAGTGCAATGGGAGTAAGAGTAAAGTCTGTGATAAAATTAATTGGCAATAGAAAATTAATAATTTTCAAATAGAAAAATTTTGAAATTACCGAGGATTTACAAATAATAAAGTAAAAATATTAAATAATTTATGTTTTCGAATTTTGCTCGCGGAGAGGATCTTTAAAACAAGATTTTTAGAAGAGAGGACCTTTAAAATATAAACAGGCAAAAACGTTGGAAAAATTAAAGCGCGCGTTTAAACAGATAAACGCAATGAAATAAATACGCAATTGTTTTTACTTATCGCTGTAAGCTCACAAGCTTCTGACGTGCTATACACTTTTATATAATATATACAAGGTGTCCGGTAACTAACGGACCAATGATTAAGGGCGGATTCTCTGGCCAATTTGGAGACGATTTTTCCTTAGCAAAAATGTTGAGAAGTCAATAATTTTCGAGTTATAAGCGATTGAAAAAAATAGGTTTTTTGAAAACTAAACGTTTTGGAGTTAAAAGTCTAACATAATTACATTCTTCAGTTAATTTCAGGTAGAGTTTACTATAATAAAATTTTAATTTAAGGCTTAGTTATAAAGATACATAATGACAAAGATTGGAAAGTTGTAAAAAATGATGACCTTTTTCGACATTTTTGCTGAGGAAAAATCGTTCCCAAATTGACCAAAGAATCCATTTGTAATCATTGGTCTGTTAGTTACCGGACACCCTGTATATTGGACACGAGTTTCGTTTGTTTCAGATTCTCGAGAGTTGAAGTAGGAACATACGAGTATCATATATCGTTTGTGACTTGCCGAATGAAAGCAAGACAGAGAGCGAACGAGATGATGAGCTTAATAGCTCATAATGTTATAAATAAATAAATAAAAAATTATAACCTGACCTACTAGTTATTGAATCTTTTTTTAATAAAATGTTTCATTATTATTATCATCTAAGTCTAAGTCGTTTAATTACTTTTTAGTTTTTTAATAATTAATTTAATTTATTCTAGTCATTTTTATATGAGAAAAATAATATCACGTATACGTTTTATAATGAATTAATATATTTCGGGAATCGAATTATATATTCTTAATAATATAAAAGTGTTCAAAAATTATATTTGACTTTTAATTTTAATTATTTTATAGCAAAGAGTTCCGAAATCTCTTACACACATAATGGGGATTTTTTTCATCCATATAATTCGCAATTAAGTATATATGTTAATTATTAATTTTAATAAAATAAAAATTAAAATTAAAGGTCAAATATAATTTTTAAACACAAATATATTAAATTAATTATAAAACGTATACCCATGATAGTATTTTTCTCGTACAAAAATAATTAGAGTAAATTAAATTAATCATAAAAGATTAAAAATTAATTAAAGAATTTAAACTTATATTTTATATAATAATAATAAAACATTTTATTACGTCAAACCGTCGTGAAATAATTAAATAAAATTTGCTAGTTACGTCAAAGTCAAGTTTTCTAAGCTTATAAAACATTTTATTAAAAAACAGATTCAATAAATATAAGTACATGTTATATATATACTTATATTTATTGAATCTGTTTTTTTTATAAAATGTTTTATTATTATCATATATAATATAAATTATTTAATTATTTTTTAATTTTTTTATGAGTAATTTAATTTGTTCTAGTTATTTTTGTACGAGAAAAATACTATCACGGGTATACGTTTTATAACGAATTAAATATATTTATTCAGAAATAAATATTTTTATCGGCTCTCAATATAAAGAATATAAGTATGCTGCCTTCTAAGCCGGGCAATAGAGCCAAGGAAACGAAACGAAAAATTAATTAAACGGAACTGTATCTCAATTTGAGATCCCAAAGTTCCACATATAAATTAATTTCGAAACTTACATATGGAGAAATAAGCGAGAAAAATATAGGTCCGAAAAGTCGCTGAAGCGGGAATCGAACCCGCGTCTTTCACTTTCCGGGCGACTGCTCTTACCAACTAAGCTATTCAGACCCTTTCGATCCCATATTTTTCATTTGCCTTTTAAGTAGATGTTAGTAAATACCGCCGTGATTAGCCCAGGCGTGAATAAACTCAGAAATAAATATTTTTATCGGCTCTCAATATAAAGAATATAAGTATGCTGCCTTCTAAGCCGGGCAATAGAGCCAAGGAAACGAAACGAAACGACTGGTAAGAGCAGTCGCCCGGAAAGTGAAAGACGCGGGTTCGATTCCCGCTTCAGCGACTTTTCGGACCTATATTTTTCTCGCTTATTTCTCCATATGTAAGTTTCGAAATTAATTTATATGTGGAACTTTGGGATCTCAAATTGAGATACAGTTCCGTTTAATTAATTTTTCGTTTCGTTTCCTTGGCTCTATTGCCCGGCTTAGAAGGCAGCATACTTATATTCTAAATATATTTATGTTCAAAAATTATATTTGACCTTTAATTTTAATTTTGTATTTTATTAAAATTAATAATTAACATATATACTTAATTGCGAATTATATGGATGAACAAAATCTCTATTATGTGTGTAAGAGATTTCGGAACTCTTTGCTAAAATAATTAAAATTAAAAGTCAAATATAATTTTTGAACACTTTTATATTATTAAAAATATATAATTCGACTCTCGAAATATATTAATTCATTATAAAACGTATACGTATTAGTATTTTTCACATATTAAAATGATTAGAATAAATTAAATTAATTATTAAAAAACTAAAAATTAATTAAACGACTTAGACTTAGATGATAATAATAATGAAACATTTATTAAAAAATAATTATAATAGGTCAGGTTAATATTTTATTTATTTATTTATTTATAACATCATAAAATTCTGTCCTTTCCGAAATACGCGAACGCTACGAAAAGATAAATCTCGTACATGCCGCCGGACGAGTTCATGAGCATGAGACGCTCTTATCTTGGGAACGTATTAATAGTTACTGCATTGACTACTACTACGATATGGCGCTGAAATCAGTGAGAAATGCTGGTCTCTCCTTCATCCAGACCTTTGGCGATCTGTCTATTAATCTGTGTCTCGACTACTGATTTGTTACCAGATTTGGGCCGCAGCCGAAGCGCAGAGAGAAGGATGAGAGTGGTCATCCCCTCGATTTAGCTGCAACCGGAATTCAAAGCGCCTCTATGTGCACAAAACGTGCACATTGAACTACGTAGCCATGTGCACGATGCTCCCGAGTGGTAACAGGCTATGTGCACGGTACGTGGTTCGATTCCGTGCTATGTGTACAGATGAGCGCCAGTAACACGTAGCTGTTAAAGGAGATGAGTTCGAGACCTCGCAGGGCCAATTTTTTTTTTTTTTTTTTTAGTACGACTATATTTGTCAATTTAATGAAATCCTTTTAATTATTGTGGAATAAAGAGATAAAATGCATTTCTCAAGCGTACGCGAGAAAAACGAAATCAAAAATAATGAGTGCCGTATAAATACGTATGGAATAGAGCGTTATATCGAAGAGCGTGTGGCGTAGCGTTAAGGGGCTAGACACGTACCGTCGAGGTTAGAGGTTCGATTCTCAAGGAGTGACTTTTTTTTTAAATATTTTTTTATTTTAAATAAAATTTTTTTTTACCATAAAATGTAATTTTTACACAAAATAAATGTAAATAACACGATTTATTTACTTATAACACGTATATTACAAAAATGCATTTTTCTTTGCCTCAAAAAGCCGTGAAAAGCCGTCTGTAGAATAGCTGTATGCGATAGGAACTTGTATGATTATCTGTTTAATTAAAAATTATCCGATTTATGTCGTGTTTGGTGTCGTTGAAATCGCAAAAATCTCAATAATCCATTAATATTATTTTCGAATAGATAAAATGCAAAATAAAGGTTTTAGTTTTTCACTTATAAGATGTTTATATTTGTGAATTGCCATGGATGGGGAAGCCTATTGTTCGAGAGTTCGGAACGTTCTTTGATCTCGATACTCGGGCGCTCGGGCCCGCTTATCTTTTCGAGCTCATCTCACAACTCGTCGTGTGCGAGAGAGAAAGCGAGACTGCGAGTATAGAGCGAGCGAGAGGACCTATCATCAAAGAAAGTTCCGAACTCTCGAACAATAGGCTTCCCCATCCATGGCAATTCACAAATATAAACATCTTATAAGTGAAAAACTAAAACCTTTATTTTGCATTTTATCTATTCAAAAATAATATTAATGGATTATTGAGATTTTTGCGATTTCAACGACACCAAACACGACATAAATCGGATAATTTTTAATTAAACAGATAATCATACAAGTTCCTATCGCATACAGCTATTCTACAGACGGCTTTTCACGGCTTTTTGAGGCAAAGAAAAATGCATTTTTGTAATATACGTGTTATAAGTAAATAAATCGTGTTATTTACATTTATTTTGTGTAAAAATTACATTTTATGGTAAAAAAAAATTTTATTTAAAATAAAAAAATATTAAAAAAAAAGTCACTCCTTGAGAATCGAACCTCTAATCTCGACGGTACGTGTCTAGCCCCTTAACGCTACGCCACACGCTCTTCGATATAACGCTCTATTCCATACGTATTTATACGGCACTCATTATTTTTGATTTCGATTTTCTCGCGTACGCTTGAGAAATGCATTTTATCTCTTTATTCCACAATAATTAAAAGGATTTCATTAAATTGACAAATATAGTCGTACTAAAAAAAAAAAAAAAAAAAAATTGGCCCTGCAAGGTCTCGAACTCATCTCCTTTAACAGCTACGTGTTACTGGCGCTCATCTGTGCACATAGCACGGAATCGAACCACGTACCGTGCACATAGCCTGTTACCACTCGGGAGCATCGTGCACATGGCTACGTAGTTCAATGTGCACGTTTTGTGCACATAGAGGCGCTTTGAATTCCGGTTGCAGCTAAATCGAGGGGATGACCACTCTCATCCTTCTCTCTGCGAAGCGCCTGCTGTGGGGACACACACGACGAAGGAGCCGTATACGTTAAAGTCACTAGAATATAGTGATTTTTATACGTGTGTCATTGCCGAGCGCCCAAATCTGGTAACAGAATAGTACTCTCGACATATGTTGAAATATCGTAGCTGTGAGCACGTGCTCTCGTACATTCGATTCCGTTCTGTCAGATTGATTGATTGCGAAAGAGATAGAAAAGTAGAGAGAGAGAGAGAGAGAGAGAGAGAGAGAGAGAGAGAGAGAGAGAGAGAGAGAGAGAGAAGTCCTCTTCACCGCATGTAGAGAATTCGTTTTTCCACGGATTAACAAGTTTTGTACGTACTCATGCACGTTTTGTGTTTCGTTTTATGTTTGATACCAAGAATGAGAACATCTCTGGCTGATTCTGAGTAAGCTAAGATACGAGGTAAGTGTTGTATTTCGCCTTTCGTTGGTTTTTTCTCTTTTATTTGTGATTTTCTTTAAGATATTATTATTTGTTATTATTATTACTTCTTCAAAATTTTATTTAATTTTAAATTTTAGTTTATTATAGCATTGATTACACGAGTATCTTGTATAACACTTTATGGATATATGATATATTAATATTAATTACAATATAACTCTGATATATATTAATTATTAATATATATTTATATTTGTCTACGTTTAAAAAGTTCAAGCAATGGAGGTTATGGAGGCATCTCAATCTTCAGAAAATGTTCAAGCAATAGAGGCATCTCAATCTTCAGAAAATGATCATAAAATGCCATGGCCAGCATATGCAGAAGTATTTCAGTTGCAACAAAAACTTGGAAACGAGAAAAACTGGGCATTTTTGTGTAAAATTTGCATTGGAAGTAAAATTATTCATGCTAGCAGAACTTCCACTTCAAATGTAAGAAAATATATAAGTGTAAGTTTTTACATAAATTTTTTATTAAAAAATTATTTTTAGTATGTAAGGTTATTTTTGATTCCTATGGTTTATTGTATTTCTATTAAATTCAATCTTTTATATAATTGTTATTTTAGTAATTTTAAAAAATAAATATGAATTGACAATTGTGATAATGAATAAGCAAATAATAATAATATGTTTAGTGTGGAATGTTGATATTTGTATTCTTACACTCAAATTTTTTTTATTTAAATTAATGAATCGAATCTATGCAAATTATATACAATTTAAGGAATATAATAATCCATAAATCTTTTTATTTAAAAAAAAATTGAAAAAATAATTTATTTCCCTTTTTTACATAAAAATCAATATAAAGTATAATAAAATTAAAATTATATATATAAGTAAGCTATATTTTTAATTTTTTTAATTCAACTTTTAGATTTTCAAATATACAAAACATTCAACCTTGAAGCAAATATAATGTGCATAAAGCATAAAATAGGTATCAAAAGTTACAAGAGTATGATATGTTAAATATATGATTTGAACACAACGTTTTTTTTAATTTAAACAATTAGAATTATTTAAATTACGATTTTAAACATTTTTTTTCAAATTTATAATTGTTTAAATTGAGAAAAGCATGTGTAAAAATTCTTTTAATGTAAATAAATATTAATACAATATTAGTACAAAACTTTTCTAAAAACTAATTTTTAATTTTTCTCATAAGATTTTTGGTAAAAATTTTTTTTACTTTTCAAAAAAATTTTACTATGTGTTATTATTTTTCTTTTTATTGTGAAATTATTTATGTACATATTTAAATTATGAAGACTATTGATATATTTTTATTATAATTATTTCTATCTTCTTTTTCCGTTTCTTACTCTTTCTGGTGTGTGTATGAAATTAATAGACAAAACAAAATTAATAGGCAAAACATCCACACTTGTTGCAAAACATAGATAAGGCAAAACTGAAATTATCAAATAAACATTCAAGTGAGGATCCTCCGAATGTTCCAAATAAATGTCAAAGATTGGAGAGATGGGGCTCTGGGAGCTCAATAGCTACTCAAAAAGCAGTAGATAAAGCGATACTGCGTTTTATTATTGAAGATATTCAACTTCTTTCTACTGTAGATAGTCCAGCATTCATTAATTTACTTAGAATTGGACTTCCTTCACATATCCGTATAATGTGCAGAAAAACATTAAGAAACAAAATTTGTGAAACATCATAAAATGAAGGCTGCTCTTGAAAAAAAATTGACAGAAGTAGAAGTAGTTGCAACTACCGCAGATTTGTGGAGCAAAACAAAAAGACTAGTAATATTACTTTATATTTGTATTTTTTTATTGTAATTTTTCAAATTTTATAAATTAAAATCTAAATTTATAGGAGTTATTTAAGCATAACTATTCATTGGGTGAATCCCGTAACTTTCGAGAGAGAATCAGCTGCATTGGCTTGCCGTAGGATGAAAGGCAGACATACATACGATGTTTTAGCTCGAGCAATTAACTCAGTCTTTCTCGAGTATCATATCCAAAATAAAGTGTGTTATGTAACTACCGATAGTGGATCCAACTTTGTTAAAGCTTTTCGGTAAGAGTTTGTTTCAAAGTATATTGTGTATATTTTTTACATTTTATATTTTAATTTTGGATATTCAAACGAATGTGGCATTCTTCATCTCGCTTACATACTCCTTTTATCTTATTACATATAATACAAAAAATTAACTAAAACAATTAAAATTAAGATATAATAGCATATATATAATTAAAGTATAATAAAAATAAAAAATATAATTAACAAAACATAATTGACATATAAAATATTTTAATATAATTCATGAGAGTAAAATTTTTAAATATTTTTTAGGAATTTTGTAAAAGACGAGGACAAAGATGAAACATCTACTGCTATAGAATTTCACGATTTAAGTGATCTTTTAATTAAAGATGATATAGAAGATATGGATGCAGAAGATTCGCTTATTCTTCCATCACATCATAGATGTGTGAGTCACAGTTTAAATCTTGTCGCTGTAAAAGATTCCGAGAAAGCTCTAGACAATGATGTTTCATATAAAAAACTATACAGATTGACATTTGCTAAATTAACCAAATTATGGAGTAAACAAAATCAATCTACACAAATATCTGACAAAATAAAAGAAATTTTAGGTGTCTATTTAAAAACTCCTGTTATTACCAGGTAAAAAAATTTATTATTGCGTTAGATTGTAAATATGAAACTTATTTGATCTTAGAATGATAATAGATGTATCTAATGATTTTTATCAGTGTTTAAAAATAATAATATAAGTATGCTGTCTTCTAAGCTGGGCAATAGAGCCAAGGAAACAAAACGAAAAATTAATTAAACGGAACTGTATCTCAATTTGAGATCCCAAAGTTCCACATATAAATTAATTTCGAAACTTACATATGGAGAAATAAGCGAGAAAAATATAGGTCCGAAAAGTCGTTGAAGCGGGAATCGAACCCGCGTCTTTCACTTTCCGGGCGACTGCTCTTACCAACTAAGCTATTCAGACCCTTTCGATCCTATATTTTTCATTTTTGCCTTTTTAGTAGATGTTAGTCAATACCGCCGTGATTAGCCCAAGGCGTGAATAAACTCAGAAATAAATATTTTTATCGGCTCTCAATATAAATAATATAAGTATGCTGTCTTCTAAGCTGGGCAATAGAGCCAAGGAAACGAAACGAAAAATTAATTAAACGGAACTGTATCTCAATTTGAGATCCCAAAGTTCCACATATAAATTAATTTCGAAACTTACATATGGAGAAATAAGCGAGAAAAATATAGGTCCGAAAAGTCGCTGAAGCGGGAATCGAACCCGCGTCTTTCACTTTCCGGGCGACTGCTCTTACCAACTAAGCTATTCAGACCCTTTCGATCCCATATTTTTCATTTTTGCCTTTTTAGTAGATGTTAGTAAATACCGCCGTGATTAGCCCAAGGCGTGAATAAACTCAGAAATAAATATTTTTATCGGCTCTCAATATATATTCAGCGACTTTTCGGACCTATATTTTTCTCGCTTATTTCTCCATATGTAAGTTTCGAAATTAATTTATATGTGGAACTTTGGGATCTCAAATTGAGATACAGTTCCGTTTAATTAATTTTTCGTTTCGTTTCCTTGGCTCTATTGCCCAGCTTAGAAGACAGCATACTTATATTATTTATATTGAGAGCCGATAAAAATATTTATTTCTGAGTTTAAAAATAATATTCGCAATGTTTATGTACAAGTCACGCAGTGGCTTATATGTATATCAATATTATTTTTCCATAGATATTCTCTCGACACAATAGTAAAAAACATTACAACTGTCTTCAATTTTATAACTAAATAAATTGCATATTTACTGTTTTTTAATTTTAATCATGTTTTCATTTAATTCTGCATATGAGTATATATAAATATTTTTTTCAAATTATAAGTTTCTAATATGCCTTCATCTTTTTTTATTTTGGTAGATGGAACTCTACTTTTGATTCTGTAATGCAACTAGCAACATTTTTAAAAAATGATCCCGACCAAATCAATCAATGCCTTGATCATTGTAATTTGCAAAGATTGACTGAAAATGAAATGAAATTCATACTCGTAGAAGAATATTGTCAGGTATTTAGATAAATTTATAAGTTGTTAATATGAAACATAAATATATAAATATGTATATATAAAGATTGTAATATGTATTTAATAACTAATAACGTGTATCTTTTTCTCGTTTTATTTCGTTTAAGTAATGAAACCTTTAGCACAATCTTTAGATATATTGCAAAGCGAGAAAGGGATGTATATGGGATACTTATTACCGATCTTAAAAACATTAAAAGAAAAATTAGAGAAACTTAATAAAAATGAAATTACGCATTGCCAATCATTAATCGCAGCTCTTCAACAAGGTTTAAATAAAAGGTAATTTGTTATTTTAATGAACATGTTATTTATTATTTTTAGAAAACAATATTCATTGATTCTGACTTCTGACTGTATAATTTTAGATTTTCCTCATTGTTTGAAAAAAAAGAACTTATTATTGCAAGTTGTTTGCATCCCAAATTTAAATTAAATTGGATACATGGAGAAAAAAAAACTCGCTAAAACTTATTTAGAAGACCTATTAGGAATTTGTTCCACTGAGAGTTCTCCAAACGATGAAAATCTCAACAACGATGACTTTTTTGCTTTTGACCAGCAAACAAAAGAAGTCGAGTCTACACAAGAAGAACTGTACCGATTCTTGAAATCAAGTAATTGCAATGTTAATATATTAAAAGATTACATTACAATTAAAAAACTTTTTATTAAATATAATACGGCACTTCCGAGCAGTGCATCTGTGGAACAAATGTTTAGCGTTGGTGGTTTAGTATTAACGCCTCAAAGAGCACATCTCAACGATGACACAATTGAGTATCAAATCCTCTTAAAAATTAATAAAAATTTTTATTAAAATTTTAAATATTAAATTGTTAATAAATTATAACATATTGGGTCTGTTTTTTGTTTTTTGTTCCTGAACTGCTGCACTAGTTCAGAGGTTGTCCTTTTCTTTCCAATGTCGAGCAAAAAAGATAACCTCTGAACTAGTGCAGCAGTTCAGGAACAAAAAACAGATCCATTGTATCAATTTATATTAACAAGAATTATAATAAAAAAAGTGTCAAGATATAAATTGATACAGGGTGTCCCAAAGCACCCTTAACAACACTCGTGAGGTGATAGAGGAGATCGAGATGAACAAAAAAGTCTTATACCATTTTGCGATATTTGCAATTATAAGCGAAATATTTAATGTTAAAGTCAGGCAAATAAGAGCCCGCTAAGAAAAGCGCTCGAGCCGCTCAAACTATAACACGGCCCAGTGTACCCGTTATAACGAATTAAGTTATTTAAAGTTAAATAAGAGCCCTTAGCGGGCTCTTATTTGCCTGAATTTAACATTAAATATTTCGCTTATAATTGCAAATATCGCAAAATGGTATAAGACTTTTTTGTTCATCTTGATCTCCTCTATCACCTCACGAGCGTTGTTAAGGGTGCTTTGGGACACCCTGTATATATTAAAAAATGATCGTAAAAATTTAAAGTTTGAATGAGTAAATAATTTTCATATAAAATGCTAAAAAAAGCACGTATAAAATTGTATTGCTTTTATATGAGTGGAATTTGTAAAGAAAGCTGTAATTTTTATGAATTAGAAAGAATACATTATAATTTTATTTTAGTTTATTTAGAAAATCTGCAATTCTTTTTACTAAGGCTATCTGATATTAAATGACGTAGGCGTATAAAATTATAAACCATGAGAAAAAAGGAAGTTATTATATTTAAAAGAGAATATAATTAAGAGAGTTAAATTTATTATGAGATTTTGTAGGTAATCTCAATAATCCAAAGCAACGTAAAATATTGTGCGTTTCTGTTTACTTTGACGAGACAATATAAAAGAAGGATACTAAACAAAGAAAGAGCTGTTTTCTAGTGTAGTTACTTAAATATTTCGCCGGGGCTACGATTTTCCGATTTCTCAATATCGATATTATAACGTCTGTAGCTAGATATATCTCTCATATCTGTCGTTCTAGGTCAGCCTAAAAATCTGGGACCACGATAACGATTTCAGTTTTCTTGTGATCTCGTTTTGATGCTTTATAAATCGACTTGCGGCATTTCAATATCGGCAAAATATAAGATTTTCACATAAGAAGTAAATATTCTCGGAATGATGAAAAAATTAATTTGTGAGAAGAAAGAGATCATTATAGCTTCATTATATACTATGTGTATATACAATATAAATAGAAACTCTATAATGCTCTCGAAACGTTAAAGACTTTTATAATTTTAATTCTTATAATAAGTAATAATGTATAATTATAATAAATAACTATATATAATAAAAATGTATTTAGAGAACATATTTATATGTATATGATTTCATTCTTTTAAATTTCTTTTATTCCTTAAATTCCTTTAAATTTCTTTTATTAAGTATAGATCTGATATTTTATTTTCATCGCAAGAAAGTAACTACAAAGTAACGACTCGTTACTTTTTAAGTAACTGTAACTGTAACGCGTTACTTTTCAGGATTGGTAAGTTTTAACTGTAACTAGTTACTTTTTAATGAAAAAAACTGTAACTGTAACTAATTACTTTTATAAAGTAACTTTCCCAACTCTGTGTACATATACATACATATATATATATATATGTATATATATATATATATATATATATATATATATTTTTATCATATATTTTATATATATATATATTTTTATCAAATATTCCGATCTATTATATACGTAAAAATGCGCATCAGATCTTTCGTATTCGCGCGGTATCAGTAGTATGTATGTACCACAGTAATCCGCGCGTATTATACGTTGATATGATCTACTGCGCGACGTCTCACTCACGTCGCGCGGTGCTATACACGTTCATACGCGTAACAACAAAGCAGCGTATACTTGAGTTTGTGTGTTGTCCACACCATGGAACAAAAATATGACGCCAAACATTTGTCTCGTTCGAAACGTAGAGTTTCCTTCAAGAAGGGCTGGATGTACAGGTTAGTTTATTTATAAACATTTTCTATATATGCATACATACACATACATACACACATACATACATACACACATACATACATACATATATATATATATATATATATATATATCTATTTAGGTATTTGTCTATTGAACTATCTATCGATCTCTCTATCGATCTATCTATCTATCTATCTATCTATCTATCTATCTATCTATCTATCTGTCTCTGTTTCTCTGTCTCTTTGTATTCCTCTCTGTCTCTCTGTCTCTTCTCTCTCAACATGCACACGTAAAAATAAAAATTTTGTATAATTATAATTGATTATAAAGTTTTAGTAGATAATTATTTATAATAAATAAAAATTATTTTTATGAAAATATTTTATAATATTATTATAATCGGAACAGAGCAGTAGTTAGATAAGATATTGAAAGGAATAATTTTATTTGATTATATAGATATTGCATATATACAAGATGTTTTCGTAAAAGTAAATAATTTTTCATGGACATATAGAATCCGTTTGTAGACAAATATCGCGATGCGTTATAAAAAAAATTTTATAGGAACTTACAAGATTATTTTTATCTGTTTTATGTCTACTCGAGATAGCCTGCTTTTATAGAAATTATAAATGTTTATTATGCGCATATAGTAGAAAAATATAAATAAATATATAAATTTTATATACAGGGTGTCCCATAATTCGCGAACCACCGCGAATGGGCAGATAGAGCGTATTAAACTGAATAGAAAAGTCCTGTATCATTTTGCGATATTCGCAATAATTATTGAGTTATTTATTAAAATATCTCTATTATATCTATTATTATCTTTATTATAATACACATATATATATTGTGTGTGTGTATGTGTATAAACAGGCCTATCTATAATAATTATAATTGATTATAAAGTAAATAATTCTTTGTAATAAATGATTTATATAAAAGTATTTTAGAGATTGAATACACATAATAATGCTATTATTATCAAAACAGAGCAGTAGTTAGATAAGAATAAATCATATAAATCATTTATTTATTACAAAAAACTATCTACTAAAACTTTGTAATCATTATATTCATAAAAAATTTTTATATATTTTTAGATTATAAATTTAATTATTTTTACTTTTGTAATGTACAATATTTTTAAAAAATTATTATATACGTGTGCATATATAAAAGAATGCAATGTAGAAAAGAGAGAAAAGACAGATAGATCGATAGATAGATAGATAGATAGATTCATCGATTGATGATAGATAGTTCGATAGATAGACAGATTGCTAAATAAATCAATAGGTATGTGTATATATTATATATATATATATATTGTAACCGTTGATTTGATATTAGTCCGTCGGATCGAAAAGGATCCGGGAAATAGGGCCGATGTAAGTGGCCGACGGCACACCTTCGGCGCGGAAAGCGGGAAATTCGCGTGAACACGAAAAATATGTTTATTGGGCGCCAGGCGCGAGATTCGCACCACTCTGAAAATTTACAAATCGACAGATGACCTTTATAATCGGTAAATCATCCCAAGAATTTCCGCGACGGCGATAATCGACTCGCTCAGATCGTCAGGGGGTAGAGGGGGGAGTTCGGACGGGAGAGAGGACGGAATTCGAGAGAGGCTATTTGAAATCGCTCAAATGTAACAAGCATTAAATATATTTGAACAATGATGAACGAAGATAGACAGAAAAATAATTGTATAAAAGCTTGAGTAAAATGTTAGGTCAAGAAAGAAAAATCAATATTCTTTCGATATACCATGGAGTGAACTCCGTTTTAGTAACGCCGAAATACAAATAAGCGAGGCCGAAATTTGATTCGGACAATACAATACGGCGTATTTACGGCCGAGACGCGGCGCGTTGTTATTGTTCTGCGCCTTTGAGACGACCCGCCGCGGTGATATCGGACGACACGCGGGACCCGGAAGTAAATTTGCACACCTACGTGTCGAATAATTATTAACGCGCGAGACTTAATAAGGTCCGTGCGACGTAATTAATTCTGAGGGTTGCAGGCGATACAAAATTTCCGCAAACTGTAGTAGGTCCCGCGCGACTTCCTTTGCGACCGATCACGCCGGTCGTCCCTCGCAATATTTTACAAAGAATCAGAAGACTACGCGGATAAAGATATGCGCGAGAAAGAATACGCTATTTCGGATGCGTGACTCTAGACAATTTTCTATTCTCAGATATAGAAACTCTTACAGACGAGAACGACACAATAATCACGAAACGATACTTTTGTTCTACATTAATGTGACCAAAATCGCGATGACTGTCGGCGTATCCGCGGGAGAGAGCCTCTCTTAATATACGCGCGGGAGAGAGCACGTGGTCGGCCGGGCGCCGGGATAAATTCCACGCGGAACGAAACTCTAAATCAAACCTCTCGAAATATCGCGAAATTACACCGGTGAATCTAATAACCGGCCGCGGCCGTGACACGCTTCTCTCTCGAATACGGTACTCACAAAAAAAAAGAATTTAGCGGCTTTACAATAGTATAGGGCCGTTCGTCTCAACGGTATTGCTGGGTCCTCTTATGCTTCGGCATCCGCGCGCAGGAACCTCTGCTCTCCAGAACGCTCCGCCAGACAGTGACGAGCAAGAGGCCTGCCGGGATCACGCCGATAATGAATTGGGCATTTTCCCGTGGCGCTCCTTTTCCTGGCAGGGCCGCCGGATGCCCCGCGGGGCCCTGCGAATTTGCTTGATGCAAATTTTCTCTCGCCGTTCCTCTTTTCTTCTGCTTTGAGTTCCGCTGTTCCTCTATATAGGTCGTCGGGAAGACTCCTACGAGCGCGCCTCTTTGCGGTTCCTCCCAAAAATCCGCCAGATCGATTGTTTGATCGATGATGAACTTTCGTATATCCGAATAGGCTGAGGCTCGAGGCAGTGTGTCTCCCGTGCCTCTAGTTTCCGGGGCTCTCTCGCTTCTTGCGAGAGAGTGGCCATCCCCGTCTCTGGTCGGAATCTCTGCGAGAGAAGAAACATTTTACGTCGGTATCCAGGTTCTTAACGGGAGGAGCAATCCAGAAAATCTATGTGAAAATAATATTTACCGGGCGTGATCCGGACTTGGTGGGCCCTGCTCAGTCCTAAATCGTCCTCTTCGTCCTCTCCGCCCTCTCACTCTTTCTCTCTTTCTGTTTCTCCGGTTGAGACACGTACCCTATGCAAAATTGCTCGCCGAAAACGCAAAAAAATCGCTTAAACAAAAATCATAAATAAAGTAATTCGCGAAACGGATGCGCGAAGCGCATCTTCCGACGCGGTAGAAAACGCAAAAATGATTTTTCGGGTGCTCTCTCTCTCTCAAAGACTGGCGAGAGAGCAAAGGTTCCCGAATTTTCCGTCTTCCCGGCCGGGCCTTCGGCCCTTGTGACGGACAGTAAAAAATGTCACGTCACTATATATATATATATATATATATATATATATATATATATATATATATATATACAGAATGTCCCAAAAAGGATCGGAACACTGAAAAATCTCGAAAAGTATACGTTTTACTCGGTGTGCATGTCGGATGACTTATTTGTTATATGCCGCTTATAGTATCAAAAGTATCATCTTACTTTTCGGCGCCACTACATTGGTCGCCGCTCGCTGCATGACGCCGCCTCTCGATCAAATAATGCTTTCTACCTGCTTATTCGTTTAGATATTTTAATAAATAACTCAATAATTATTGCAAATATCGCAAAATGATACAGGATTTTTGTATTTAGTTTAACACGCTCTATCTGCCCATTCGCGGTGGTTCGTGAATTATGGGACACTCTGTATATATATATATACACAGGGTATCCCAAAAAGATCGGAACACTGAAAAATTTTGAAAAGTATACGTTTTACAGAAAAAAGTTTTAGACAAAAGTTATAAAAAATCTATTCTAAAATCTAACTTTTGTCTGAAACTTTTTTCTGTAAAACGTATACTTTTCAAAATTTTTCAGTGTTCCGATCTTTTTGGGATACCCTGTGTATATATATATATATACAGAGTGTCCCATAATTCACGAACCACCGCGAATGGGCAGATAGAGCGTGTTAAACTAAATACAAAAATCCTGTATCATTTTGCGATATTTGCAATAATTATTGAGTTATTTATTAAAATATCTAAACGAATAAGCAGGTAGAAAGCATTATTTGATCGAGAGGCGGCGTCATGCAGCGAGCGGCGACCAATGTAGTGGCGCCGAAAAGTAAGATGATACTTTTGATACTATAAGCGGCATATAACAAATAAGTCATCCGACATGCACACCGAGTCCGGCCTACATACATACATACATTCATATATATATATATATATATATATACAAGGTGTTCGGTAACTAACGGACCAATGATTAAGGGCGGATTCTCTGGCCAATTTGGAGACGATTTTTCCTTAGCAAAAATGTTGAGAAGTCAATAATTTTCGAGTTATAAGCGATTGAAAAAAATGGGTTTTTTGAAAACTAAACGTTTTGGAGTTAAAAGTCTAACATAATTACATTCTTCAGTTAATTTCAGGTAGAGTTTACTATAATAAAATTTTAATTTGAGGCTTAGTTATAAAGATACATAATGACAAATATTGGAAAGTTGTAAAATGATGACCTTTTTCGACATTTTCGCTGAGGAAAAATCGTTCCCAAATTGACCAAAGAATCCATTTGTAATCGTTGGTCCGTTAGTTACCGGACACCTTTGTATATATATACCTCCTGCGTATATATACACATACATACATTCATATATACATATATACATATATATATATATATATATATGTATATATGTATATATGAATGTATGTATGTGTATATATACACAGGATGTCTTGCAACGTGATATTCACAGTGAAACTTTGTATTCTTGAGATCATTCGAAAAATATAGATGATTTTAAAATTTGCAAGATTTTCTCCATCTATAAATTTTTTGCGATATTCTAATGACACCTCCTTCATTCTTATTCAATATTTATGGGGTTCAATTGTTATAAATTTTTTTTTACATAATATATGTATACATATTTTCTAAAAGTAACAATTTCTGAAAAATAAAGCAGTCTCTTGCTTATTTTAAAAATAGTTGTTAGTAGTAGAAATATTATAGTAATAATAAATAGTAGTTGCAATAGTACAATAGTAATAATAATAATTATAAAGTTGCAGTAGTAACAAAAAAAGATATTTTATATCAAAGACGATTTATTCGTCTGTTAGTTGCTTCTAAAATATCTTCTCCCAGAACGATTTGCATGTGCGTTCTGGTTATTAAAAAAAGATATTTTATATCAGAGACGATTTATTCGTCTGTTAGTTGCTTCTAAAATATCTTCTCCCAGAACGATTTGCATGTACGTTCTGGTTATTAAAAAAATATATTTTATATCAGAGACGATTTATTCGTCTGTTAGTTGTTTCTAAAATATCTTCTCCCAGAACGATTTGCATGTGCGTTCTAGTTATTAAAAAAAGATATTTTATATTCTCATATAATTGAAGCAAGTTGTAACGACAAAAGCTTACAAATTATTGGAGAAAATTGCAGTAATCACTGGCAATGTATTTCTTTTGACGGCACCAAGCTTCGAGTGTACGACAGTCTATCTGGCTGTACATACAAAACATTGAAGGCTAAAGAAAAAAATTACATTCATCACCGTTATCCACAAATAAATAAAAATAATATAATATTTGAAAACGTTCAAACACAACCTGATGGTATATGTTGTGGAATCTTTGCTGCCACATTTGCTACAACTATAGCTTTAGGAGGAATTCCTTGTAATGAGACATATTCTGCTGATGTTAAACATATGAGACAACATTTCTTAAAAATTATAGCAGAAAATAAACTGTCGCCTTTTCCTAACTAATAAAAGTTTATCATTATATTAGAAATGTGTAATTCTAATAAATATTGTTGCAAAAAAGTGTCTAATACAAATGTCTCATTTGCAAAAATCGGAAAGACGAAAAAAATACATATATTATGGTTGCGTTCTCATGGGAATGGGCGATGAAGGGGCCCATTTCATTCTATATATGCATAAAAATGTTTTGTATATTATATAATATTCTGTTATATTATATAAAAATATACAGCTAATTATTTGAATATATTTGCTATTTTCTCAATTATTGATAAGAGGAGAAAAGCGAATTGTGCGTACTGCATACATTGTAATTTATAGAAAATTACAAGTAATATCAATATACGTACCATACACGTATGCTTATACCATACACGTATGTGTATACATGTATGTGTATATGTATTTGTACATATGTATGCATTTATGCATGCATTTATATATGTAAGAAATATATACATATATATACATGTATATAGATGCATATATCCATGCATAAACATCTATATATAATATGTACATGGTGATTCAAAAGTCTGGGAATGGCCAATTATCTCCGAAAATAGTGGTCTTATGAAAAAAATACTAAAGGTGTTGACTTTTACCTAGGTGTCTTTGAGATCATTTATAAGTCAATTTAATTTTTTTAAATCCTTTATTTTTTATTAGATATTCTTGTAGCTTATCTCGACAGCTTTCCAAAGCATTATAATAAAACATTTTTTCATGAAGTACTTTTTGAATTATAAAGATTCAAAGCAATTGTTTGACATAAAATTATATCTTTGTAAAATATTCAGTTTTACGTTATCATACTTTTTATTTTGATGCACATAATAATGAGACCAATTTGGTGTAAAGAAAATGCACCCAGCAAACACAAAATATAACTGCTATGTTACATGTATATAATACTATACAGGGTAGGCCATTTTAATCTTTCCACTAAAATTTCTCAAAATCCAAAAATTTAAGACAAAAATGTTTCAGATAAAAGTTGTATGGTTTCAAGGGGGACATGAGATGGTGTCATTGATTTGACCTTGAATAGCCATTTGAAGGTTACGTGAAGGTCAACTTCAATTTCTTAAATGGAACACTATATTTTTTCTTGCATACTTTTGTAGCTGACTTCGAGATCTTTCCAAAACACTACAATAAAATATTTTTTCATGAAGTATTTTTCGAGTTATTAAGGCTGCAAATTTGCAGTATTTTGACATAAAATACAAAATATCTTGGGAAATATTCATTTTTCGATTATCATACCTTAATACTTTTATGCACAGAATAATAAGATAAATCAGTTGATGTAAAGAAAACACATAGTTACCTTTAAAAAAAAATATGAAAATTGCAATAAGCAGTTAGATAATTTTTCTTTAAGACAACTATGTGTTTTCTTTACACCAATTGATTCGTCTCATTATTCTGTGCATAAAAGTATTAAGGTATGATAATCGAAAAATGAATATTTCCCAAGATATTTTGTATTTTATGTCAAAATACTGCAAATTTGCAGCCTTAATAACTCGAAAAATACTTCATGAAAAAATATTTTATTGTAGTGTTTTGGAAAGATCTCAAAGTCAGCTACAAAAGTATGCAAGAAAAAATATAGTGTTCCATTTAAGAAATTGAAGTTGACCTTTACGTAACCTTCAAATGGCTATTCAAGGTCAAATCAATGACACCATCTCATGTCCCCCTTGAAACCATACAACTTTTATCTGAAACATTTTTGTCTTAAATTTTTGGATTTTGAGAAATTTTAGTGGAAAGATTAAAATGGCCTACCCTGTATAACGTGCATGTTACATGTAACATATACGGTAATTTCTCACTCATAGATGTAACATTTGTAATATGACATATGTTATTTATATATTGTAATTACATCCCAGATAGCATCGATATTGTAGGATGCCGAAAGATAATCTTTCGCTAAGTCACTATCTTATCTAGGATATAATTACAATAAATAATAGAATCCATAAGTGGTAAATTACAACTAACGTGTATGTTACATGTTACATGCACGTTAATTACGTGTTATATAGCAATTATAATGTTGTTTGCTGGGTAGTTGCTTCTTGAAAATTACATACGTCTTTTGCAACTGTGTTTTCTTTGCACCTATTGATTGGTCTCATTATTCCGTGCATAAAAAGTATAAATATATAACGAAAATTGAATGTTTTACAAGATATTGTCAATTTTATAAAAGAATTGTTCACTTCAAACCTTTATAACTCAATAAGTACATCAAAAAATATTTTATTAGTGTTTTGGAAAATTCTCGAGATAAGCTACAAGAATATCTAATAAAAATAGAGGGTTTTGTTTAATAAAAGTTAATCTTAAAATGACCTCTAAATTTGACCCCTACGTCAAAGTCAAGGTCACCATAAAATATCTTATTTTTCCTAGAAACAATTTTTATATAACAATAGAAAATTATATAGAAATATATAAAATTATACATATGTATAATTGCAAAATTAAATATGAAATATGTCTATATATAATTAGATAAAAGAGCTTTTTATATACTGTGGCGATAAATGCCACAAACATATTAAAATATATATAATATAAAATTTACACGAAATAAAAATATATGACAAGCGACGAGTGTTAAGGATATCGCGACCGGTGACACAAAATAATAAATAAATAAATAAGCGTCTAGCATGACGAAGGTAGATTGTGATTTCCGAACAGAATAAAAAGCGAAAGTTCTTCAAAATAATAGATAGGCTAATCACCTAAAAATAAAAATAAGGTCGTGGAAAAATCGAGAGAAGCAAGACAATACGCGGCCTCGAAGGGCAGATAGATTTTGACTCGCGCTCGCGATACACGGTTTTCCTCGGTGGAGAGTAAAAGTCTGTATTTGATAATCCGAATAAACGCAGTAAAAGACAATATAATTATAACACCTAATAACTATTCCGTCTTAACGATCCTCTCCCGATTCGCGATTTTGGGCCGAACAGTAATTATCGAGCTAAGCCACGCTCACCCAAAATACATATACTTATATAAATTTATATATATATATATATATATATATATACATATATATATAATAAATAAGTATTCACATATATAAATATATATAATTGTTTTGGAAGCGTTTTTGCGACTATCGCTCGCCTCGACTTATTGTCTGCGCGAGCGAGCACACAGCTGATCAACCAAAAAAACTATATACATAAACACGGCTTGTTATTGCCCGCTCTCTGATTTCGTGTTATTTCCCTCTTTTTTCTCCGAAACCGGCGGGTTCCTGCGATCCGACGGTCGATTCCGAGTAAGTCTGCGTTCAGCCGTCTAAGCGATCACAAGTCAGTGATACTCCATCGAAACAGTTTTCGCTCTGTATTCTGCGAAAAGTGCGTTCACCGAATACCTCCGAGTTTGTGGATCTTTGCGCTGTAGCTATTTTAACCCGCTCCCGTTGAAAGAAGGACGAGCGAAAGACTACCAGACCAGAGGAACGACACCATAATTATTATTTAATTAATAAAATTTAAGGGAGCCTTCGAAAACCAACCCGGCTATCGTTAATCGTCCTTAATATTCCTTGCCCACCGATCGTTCAATAAACGATTAAAACCACACATAATTTTGGTCCTTCGAGCCGGATCGGTGGCAAGACGAAACCAAGTATTGACGATCTGACGGCATCATGTCGAACGTGGAGGAGATAATTAGCGATCAGACACAGCTGATGTACTCTGTCGCACGAGTTCTGCCAAATTTCAAGAAACTTGGCCAAGCACGGATGACTCGTGCCGTTACCAAGGAGCGCCTCGCCAACCTGAAGGTCATCTTTTCGAAGTGCCAGGAACTCCATTCGAAAATCACTCGTCTGGCCAGTGATACTCAGAAGCAGCAGCTGCCTTACTTCAAGGAGCAGCAGTTTTTCGCCTGCGAGGACGTCTTCAACGAAACATCCGACTACATGGCAGAAATTCTCGAGGCCTTCGAACCAGGACCGCGGCATCAGTCAACAACCTTGGACGTAAGCAACCCTTCCGAATTCTCTCGCCGGTCGTCACATTTGCCCAAGCTACACTTACCGACGTTCGAGGGAGGCTTTGACAAATGGGAAAATTTCCGCGACCGATTCACCTCGTTAATCGCTAACGATACCTCGCTGTCAAATGTCGATCGTTTGCATTATCTTTGTTCGTGTGTAAAGGGTGAAGCTAGTAAGGCGTTGAGCCACCTCGCGAGTACAGACGCGAATTACGTTGTCGCGTGGAACCTCTTAATTTCACGTTACGAAAATAAGCGACGCTTGATTACCGAACATTTGCAAACATTAGTTGATTTACCCGCGGTTCCGAGTAAAAACTCCAAAGACCTTCGGTACCTTTGTGATCAGACCAACGCTGCGATACATGCGTTAAAGAATCTCGGGCGTCCGGTCGAGCACTGGGATGATCTATTGGTCTTCCTCGTTTCGCAGAAACTCGATAAATCAACTCGGGAGGCGTGGGAGATAAAGCTTGGCGAAACCAGCGAGTATCCTCGCTTTAAAGATCTTACGCAATTTATCGATACTCGAATTCGCGCATTCGACGCGATCGCTCCCGCGAATCCGAAAGAGAAAGCATCCGAGTCGAATAAATCGGCGAAACGCCACGTACTCGCCTCCAATTCCGGCGTTCCCGCGAACGTCACGTGCCCTGTCTGTAAAGCCAAACATTTATTATACCAGTGCTCGACCTTCGCTAGCAAAACACCGTCCGAACGATTCGAGTTAATCCGTCTCAACCGACGGTGTATCAATTGCTTCAGCGCGAAGCACGTTGTGAAGGAATGCACGAGCCCGCGCACATGCAAACAGTGTCAGAAAAAGCACCACTCGCTCTTGCATTTTGACACATCCGCCAATTAAGGAGATACCGTCGAATCCGCGGTCGCGACGACGTCGAGCGACTCGAGTAATAGCGACGTCACAACGCATCTCTCCACAAACATGGTGTCACCGCAGGCCGCGATTCTCCTCGCAACTGCCCGCGTTCGCGTGCATTCGCCACAAGGACGAGTAGTTACTGTTCGCGCATTGATTGATCAAGGTTCCGCAGTCACGCTTATCACCGAATCAATCGCCCAATGCCTACGGTTACCGCGCGTCAAGCAAGCCGTTCGGATTGCCGGCATCGGCGATAAACAATCCGTATCGCATCACGCAGTTACCGTCATCGTAACTCCTGCGTTCGGCGATAAACCTGCGTACTCGACGACCGCTCTTGTTCTCCCCTGCTTAACAAAATATACGCCAAATCGTACAAATTCCGCGTGTCGCTGGTCGCATATATCTGGATTGCGTTTAGCCGACGGAGATCTCATGAGTCGCGATCCGATCGACGTCATTATCGGCGCCGACCTGTATGGCCTGATCCTCCTCGACGGTATTCGAAAAGGATCCGTTAACGAGCCTAAAAAACCACTCTTGGCTGGATCCTCTCCGGACCCGTCACTCCCATCTCCACTGATCCACGCGCATCTGTGCAGGTGCATCATGGAACCGTCCTTGAATCTCTCGATTCCATTCTCCGTAAATTTTGGGAAATTGAGGATATTCCCCTCTCATCTTTTCCAAATCCTGAAGATCTCGAGGAACATTTTTCGTCCACTCACTACCGCACGCCTCAAGGGCGTTACGTCGTTCGGTTACCCTTTAAAGGTCACACCGCAGTCTCGTTAGGCGAATCGCGCGCCGTCGCCTTCGCCAGCCTTCAACGCCTCGAACGGCGTTTCCTTCGTCAGCCGGAAACGGCTTCCGCCTATCGCGAATTCCTTACCGAGTATCGTCAACTCGGTCATATGACCATCGCGCCAGCGGATAATCGCTGTGGGAATGCACTCCACCGCTATTATATCCCGCATCATGCTGTCGTACGAGACAGCAGTGCCACGACGCGCTTACGCGTCGTTTTCAACGCGTCGTGTCGAACCTCGGACGGCACATCCTTAAACGATCACTTGATGGTCGGGCCTAAGCTCCAGCTCGATCTCGCCACGGTGCTAATGCGATGGCGTCAACATCGCTATGTCTACACTGCCGACATCGCAAAGATGTATCGGCAAATTCTAGTTGACCAACGCGATGTTGACTACCAGCGGATTCTGTGGCGAGAGTCTCCGGAACAACCAGTCGATGAGTATCAACTACTCACAGTTACCTACGGCACCGCTTCCGCTCCTTACCTCGCTCTCCGTGTTTTGCGACAGTTAGCGCAAGATGAAGGCGCCTCATTTCCGCTCGCGGTTCCGGTTCTCCTTTCACAACTTTACGTCGACGACAGCGTGTTCGGCGCCGACGATAAAATTCTCGCGCGCCAGACTCGCGACCAACTTGTCGCTTTATTAGAAAAGGGCGGTTTTCGCTTGAGAAAATGGGCGAGCAATTGCGCAGATCTCCTATCGGATATTGATCCGTCCGATCACGGTCTTGCTTGCTCAAAGGAGCTATATGATGATGAGCGATTGAGCGTGCTAGGTCTCACGTGGGACCCGTGTCGCGATGTCTTTCGGGTTAAAGTTTCTCTCCCGACACATATTTCGAAAACGAAACGCGAGATCTTATCGACCATCGCCAAACTATTTGATTCGCTCGGTTGGATCACCCCCGTCGTGATTACCGCAAAAATATTTCTGCAAACATTGTGGCAATTAAAATGCGATTGGGACGACGACATTCCCGGCGATTACGCAAACGACTGGGAACGCTATTATTCGCAATTATCGTGCCTTCATCAACTCGAAATCGCGCGCTGGACGCGATCCGGCTCTCATACCTTGAAAACGGAGTTACACGGTTTCTCAGACGCCTCTACGAAAGCCTATGCGGCGGTAGTCTACCTCCGTAACATTAACATCGACGGATCGGTCGACGTTTTCTTGCTCGCCGCGAAGTCCAAGGTCGCCCCTCTCAAAACATTAAGCGTTCCGCGTCTCGAGTTAGCCGCTGCACATCTTCTTTTGCGCCTCGTGCAGTTCGTTCGAACGACGCTTCAACTGCCGAACATCGAAATACATTGTTGGACGGATTCCACCATAACGCTAGCCTGGCTAAGTAAATCGCCGTCTTGCTGGCGAACGTTCGTAGCAAATCGCGTCGCGGCCATTCAAACGACCTTACCGGACATACCGTGGCGCCATGTTCCGACTTACGATAACGCCGCCGATGCCGCGTCCCGTGGTCTTGCTCCGGAGGAACTAGCTCCACATCCGTTATGGTGGCACGGACCCCCGTGGCTGTCTTTGCCTCCAACCTCTTGGCCGAACGGCAATCTCATACAAGATGAGATCACATCCACCGATCTTTTGGAGAAACGAAACGTACACGTCACGGATTCTCCGGCGCCTCCGGAATTATGGGATCTCGCTTTTCGCTTCTCATCATGGCCGAAATTGCTTCGCGTGACCTCGTATCTAATTCGATTCGGGAATCTCGCGCGACGGCGAAATCAATCACTCGAACGCAGTTCGCGCGTCGACGAAATCGCCGCAGCCAAAGCGTACTGGCTCCGCTGTATACAGGCAGCTATGTTTCCCGCTGAATTAGTCTGTCTCGCTGCGAAGAGATCCGTGTCCAAATCCAGTCCGCTTTCATCTCTCAATCCTTCGCTGAGCGACGACGGACTCATCCGCGTCCGCGGACGTCTACGTCACGCTCGCCTGCCAGATTCGACGAAGTACCCGATCGTCCTTCGGTCGCATCCTCTCCTTTCCCTCATCATCGATCATCACCATCATCGCATGCTACACGGCGGTTCACAACTCACTCTCGCATCCTTACGTTCCGAATTCTGGATTCTTCGCGCTCGCACTTGTACCCGCGCAGTCCTTCACAAATGTGTGCGATGTGTCCGCGAGGCTGCGACCATTCCAAATGAACTCATGGGAGATCTTCCGTCGGTTCGCGTAAATCGCGCGGCGCGACCGTTTTCACACACGGGAGTCGATTATGCTGGTCCTATTTTGTTACGAAGTACACCCGGGCGCGGACATAAGTCTCATAAAGCGTACATCGCCCTGTTTGTATGCCTCACTACTAAGGCTATCCACCTTGAAGTCGTGACCGATTATACTTCCGCAACCTTTATCGCAGCGTATCATCGGTTCGTGTCCAGACGAGGTCTTCCCCAGGGGATGTATTGCGATAATGGCACAACCTTTCAAGGAGCCGATCGCGAATTAGCCGATGCACATCGTCGCGCCCTCCGCGATCCAAATTTTATTGAGGCGACCGCTTGCGAAAAAACATCGTGGCATTTCCTTCCCCCGGCCGCCCCACATTTCGGTGGTCTCTGGGAGGCCGGTGTGCGTAGCGTCAAAACGCACCTCAAACGTTGCATAGGTGCTCACACTCTCACGTACGAAGAAATGAACACCCTTCTCTGTAAAATCGAAGCGTGTTTAAATTCTCGACCGTTATCCGCCGTCTCCGAGAATCTGGAAGACTACCGCGTTTTAACTCCTGGGCATTTTTTAATCGGCGCTCCGTTAGCAGCGGTTCCCGAACCCAGCGTTCTCGACCTGCATGAAAATCGATTGTCACGCTGGCAGATGACGCAGCGCATCACCGAAGGTTTTTGGAGATCTTGGCGCAACGATTACTTGCTCACCCTCCAACAACGCCCAAAATGGCGAATTGTACAAAAATTAGCGCGCGTCGGTCAGTTAGTTCTTCTACGAAATCCGCTAGCTCCCCCGAGTCAATGGGAGCTCGGCCGAATTGTTGCGTGCCATCCCGGAGCCGACGGCTTGACGAGAGTCGTCACCGTCCGAACGAGCCGCGCAGAATATAAGCGCCCTATCACCAAAATTTGTTATCTTCCCGTCGACATCAATCAAGAGATGTCAATGATATCCGGCTCGGCGGGCGGAGATAAAAAGTAAAGCGCGCACTTGCTCATATATATATATCTCGTTTTGTTTGTTTGCGTTTGTTTAATTTGTTTTAAAATTTAATCAACTATATTCTTATGTATACCTTTGTCACTGGTCTCGTAATCACGATAAGACTGTTCAAATCGATAGAGTGGATCTCTCAATCGATTGTAAACGTTATCGTCATTGGTGCAAACCGAAGTGCATCTCTTGTTCGTCACAATGCGCATTTCGAATGTGTTCATTCGAGGCGGGCGGTATGTTTTGGAAGCGTTTTTGCGACTATCGCTCGCCTCGACTTATTGTCTGCGCGAGCGAGCACACAGCTGATCAACCAAAAAAAACTATATACATAAACACGGCTTGTTATTGCCCGCGCTCTGATTTCGTGTTATTTCCCTCTTTTTTCTCCGAAACCGGCGGGTTCCTGCGATCCGACGGTCGATTCCGAGTAAGTCTGCGTTCAGCCGTCTAAGCGATCACAAGTCAGTGATACTCCATCGAAACAGTTTTCGCTCTGTATTCTGCGAAAAGTGCGTTCACCGAATACCTCCGAGTTTGTGGATCTTTGCGCTGTAGCGATTTTAACCCGCTCCCGTTGAAAGAAGGACGAGCGAAAGAATACCAGACCAGAGGAACGACACCATAATTATTATTTAATTAATAAAATTAAAGGGAGCCTTCGAAAACCAACCCGGCTATCGTCAATCGTCCTTAATATTCCTTGCCCACCGATCGTTCAATAAACGATTAAAACCACACAATAATGTTTCATATATAACTTGACATGAGATTATACATGAACTTCATAATTTATATATAAATAAATTTAATTATATATAAAATGAACATATTTCACATATAATTATGTATAATTATATAATTATTTAGATATAATTATATATAAAAAATTTTTCCCGGGTTGAACCCTGCAATTTTTATATTTTATTCATAAGACCACTATTTCTTGGACATAATTGATCGTTGCCGGACTTTTGAACCACCTTGTATATATATATATATATATATATATATATATATATATATGGTAGATGGTATATTTCCTTTGAAAAATACATGAAAATATGCATATATCATCAAAATATATAAAAGAGCAATATTGAAATTGTGTTCAACTATGTCATAAAGAGACACATTTATATATGTATGTTTTACTGTTATTGACACGCTTAGATGCGTGTGCGAGATGATTCGACAGTAAAAATATATTATGTTGTCTGATTTCAATATGTTGAACATACTAAAATGGCTTTTTAACATATATATATTACTGTCAATAATAGCGAAATTAAAATTGTCGGTAATTATCGACATTTTTAGTTCCACTCAAATGAGGGCGCTAACCCGTCGGAGTTCGGCCAACGCTCCGGCATCCCCCTTAATATACCATAAAAATGATAATAACTGTGTATCACTGTTTATAATATTGCGTCTACCATGTCCTTGCATTACATGAAAAATCTCAGAATTTACATACATATCATGTAATTTATCAAATGTACTTCGTTTTAAACGAAAATGTCGCTAAAACTAAAAATAAAAGAGATACTTTAAAATAAATGTTTAAAATATAAATTAAAATTATTATATGTGATAATACCTTTGCATCAGAATATTTATTTATGATATTTATCATATTCCGAACTTTCGGAATTTGTGTTTCATGTCGCATTAATATTGCCATCGTTTCTTCATCGCTAGAACTGCTCGAACTATTTAACATTTTTAATAATAATATTTTAGCTGCCATATTTTTTCATTGGAATACTCCAAACTCCAATTTGCACTGAACTGCACTGATGAAAATCTCGGTGCAATTCAGTGCTTTCTCCACTATAAATAGCACTGAACTGGGGTAATGCAGTTCAGTCGAATACGTTTTCACTAGCACATGTTTCTAGTGAACTATCAACCGAATACACTAACAATAATAGCGTTTTCGATTGGGAAAAAGTTAGTGCGCACCAGTGCGCACTCAGTTCACACGAACACTGGACAAATTCCATGGGTTGCACTGAATAGTGCAGGTGAAAAAGAACACGCCGAAATTGTCAGTGCCACTTGAGTTGACTAGATTCCGGGAAGAACGAAAAAGTAACCTCGACATCTTGTGTTCAGTTAAGTAATGATTTTTATTATATGTAATTAAATATAGAAGATGATCAAGAATATCACGTATTTATCAATAATTGTATGCATTTCATTTTTTGGAAAGAAATCTGATTGCTGAAAACCATCTATTAATTGCTCACATGTTTCTGGACACATTCTGAAGTGCCTACAAAACTATGACATATATAAAAATTATTATTATTCAGTATAAAAATGCTATTACATTAAGTACATTAATTATATTTTAAATAAGGGTATAGGTTCGATGTTTATATAAAAAGATATAACACTTACGGAGTCATTATCCATTTTTTTCACACATTTTACGTAATTTACAGTTTTTGGAATTATTCTTCTAGTTCGAAGAGTTGTAATTATTTCTTCTTGCTCGCTTGAACTAGAAGAAGATTCCAAAAATGTCTCCAAAATAAGCCAAATCCGAATTGCTCATTATGTCGAATTTTCGTTCAAAAGAATGCCCTACTGCTTGCATGCATCCAGTGCACTGAACTGGCACCGTCAAAATATCTCGTGCCACTTAGTGCGCACTATGCGAGTGTTGTGCGTTCAAACGAACACGCAACACTAGTCAAGTGCGCATTGGCACTATCAATCGAACACGCACCTGACATTCAGTGCAGCCAGTGCACCCCAATCGAAAACGCTATAAGATTCTGAACCAGTGAAGGGCAAGCCAACCAAACACAAAATACTGAAAGAATGCGCACTAGTGCGCACTGGTGCATCCAATCGAATTTGCCATAACTCGATCGCGGAGAGTAGCGGACGCACGCGTGAGGTGACACGTTTTCGCGAGAACAAAGGCGTCCAGTATATTTTTACCCGCGATAACGCTTTCAGTTATACTCTTAAGTGCAACGAAACTAGCTTGTATTTTAACCGAAGCAAATAAATATTGTGAAAGAAGAAGAGTCAAAAATCTTTTTGACCACATCGTCGCTGACGCACTCCTTCCAGAGACACGTGGCGGGCACATGCCCTCAGCGTAATCATTACGCAACATATATACATCCTCATAAGTAAAATGTGCTCGAAACTTTTATACATCTTTAATATCATTGAGCTATCTTTTTCAATAAATGTTCTTTTAATTAAATCTTAAGACCTGCTTGCTTATCAAAATATTCAATTTTGACTATTTTTACATATATTAATTTGAATGAAGTAACATGATGCAATTTTAAAATATGATATATTATAATAAGGAAATTAATGATTAGTTCGACCATACTGGCTCTTATTAATAATTCGTCTTTATTAGATATGAAGTACACTACGTTTCGACCTTAAATTTAGGTCCTTTTCAAGTGCTAAAATTATAAAAAATCAATAGTTAGCAACGCAAAACTAAAACTAAATACAAGTCAATTCGTGCAAGGAGAGACAACAATGTACTTACTTAAAACAATTCTAATAAGCCACATTAAGATATAGAGATATAAATTATGATATGTTAAGCGCTGTGAACTTTAACATGTCGCTAAGACATTCTGTCAACTACTGATACAAGACACTAAATTATTCTAATGACCTTATCATAAACAGAGTTGAAATTGTCTGTGTCAGTTTGAAGATTGATTGTGTTTGCTTTTTAATATATAACATTTCAGCAATCTCTCTCTTACGTCTATGTTTTTCAGTATGTAAAATACAAGGGTCAAGCCACTGAAAATCGTGATTGCATTCTATTCTATGTTTGCTAACAACCGACAGATTTGATTCATGCTTTTTAATGTTGTTCTGGTGTTCCTTTATGTGAGTATTTAAATGTCTCTTTGTTTGTCCTATGTAAGAAGCATTGCAATCAATGCATTCCAATCTATAAACATTTAGTAAAATTATCAAGTTATCAATTTAAAATTCTGAGTTTAGAAATTAAATATTTAAACATCAGAATTAAACATTTGCATTGTGATACAAAAGAAATTGAAGAGAAACTCTCAGACTGTTTACCTCACAACCTTCTAAATCAATTTTTCAATATGAACATAAACAATTTAATGACTTTCAATAAAAAAAAAAAGAACATAGAGATTAAAAAATTCAGTTTTTTGGTTAGTAAACACAATGTAACTGTTGATCCTCTAAACAACATAGATAACAAAAAATGGGTTTTGAATATAAGCGACACCTCTATTTCAAAGATTATAATGGATTTTTTGAGTCTAGGCGATAGATTTGCACTTCCTATTAACCAATGTAGTAAAAATGATCAACAAGTAGTATTAGAAACAATTAAGAATGTGGAAAATTGTATCAACAATAGAAAAATAACGGCGAATCAATCGAGATAACAAGAAATATAGTTAGTAATCATTTATCGAATTTTTTAACTAAACAACAAAATTATAGTCTTAGCGAACAACACATTTTAAAAAACTTCTCAGTATGCAAAAAATTTTTAAAGAACAACAGTAACTTATTAGTAACGAAAGCGGACAAGGGCCAAGTCACCGTGATATTAGATAAAAAAGATTACATTTCAAAAATGAATGCAATGTTAGAAGACCACACCACCTATAGGAAATTAAACAGAGATCCCATAAAAAGAATCACTAATAACATTAATGCTGTTATTAAAGTTTGGCGGGATAAGAAAATCATAGATGAATCAATGTTTAAATGGTTGAACTGCACAAATGGGAGTCTCCCACAATGTTACGGACTTCCAAAGATACATAAAACGGGCTTTCCGCTACGAATTATTGTATTCGCGCTGGGCAGTCCGGTATATAATATAGCACAATACATCTATAATATTTTAAATAAATCCATCAATAAACCGAAATCACATATTAAACGGTTGGTCGTTCGCGGAAAAAATTAAGAATATTAGCATTAATTGTGAGGAAGTGTTGGTCTCGTTAGACGTCACATCATTATATACTAACATACCGAAAGACTTAGTAATCGAAGCTATAAAAAAAAGATGGGACACGATTGCACCTAACACCAGTCTCAATCTTGAGCAACTTATACATGCTATTAATGTTGTCTTGGATTCCACTATCTTTAGCTTTAACGGTCTATTTTACGAACAAGTCTTTGGCAGCCCAATGGGGTCCCCTCTGTCGCCCATCCTGGCAGATATAGTGATGGATGATCTAGAGTCTCATTGCTTAAATTCATTGCAGTTCACAGTTCCGGTTTATTTCAGATATGTCAATGACATTTTTACTGTTATACCACGCAATAAATTAGATGAGATGTTATCGGTTTTTAATGCTTACCACCAACGGTTAAAATTCACCTATGAAATAGAATGTAATAATTCCATCAATTTTTTAGACACAACAATTATTAGGTGTAGTGAAGGAAAGTTAATCACTAATTGGTTTAGGAAGCTCACTTTCTCAGGGAGATATACATTAACTTCCTTTCAGCCCATCCGTTTAAAAATAAAATTAACTGCATAAACAATTTAGTGGACAGAACCATCTTATTGTCAAATAAAAAATTTCATAATAATAATATTAATATAGTAAAACAGATTTTAACTAATAATAAATTTCCATTACTTACCATTAATAAATATATCAAAAAAAGACTACAATTTTAAAAAAATAAGAACACCAATAATAATAACAGGAAAAATAGTAATATTAATAACTTAAATGATCGCGTACATACATTGTGTTACCATACATGGGAAATTTCATCGACAACATCTCTAAATCGCTTAGAAAAAAGGACTAAGAGTAGTATATAAATTACAGAAAAAAATAAGTAGCCTTATCAAAAGAGGTAAGGATACCACTCCTAAATTAAATAAAACAAATGTCGTTTATAGATTGCAATGTTTCTTACATAGGACAAACAAAGAGACATTTAAATACTCGCATAGGGGGTTATACCTACCTGCAAACTTCAAAAAAATCGATTTTTGGATTTTGATATTTTCTTAAAGTACATACTTTCAAAAATATTCCCTGCAAATTTCAAGTCGATTCGACAAAAATTAACGAAGTTATGTGAGTTTAAAGGTATACTGGTGTGAACGTATCCTGCTGTTTAGAAGCAGGGTACAGAAACGGGTCTCAGGTATCGAACGGCAGCTGCGACGCGGACAAAAGCGGTCTCTATACAAAGCCAAAATATATATAAATAAATAATATATATAAATATATATAAATATATATATATAAATATATTATTTGGTTGTGAACTTAATTTGAAACTTCAAATGCGTTTTTCTCAAAACAGCATTTTTAAAATCGGTGACCAAAATATCTCGAAAACCGCTGCATCGATTGAAATAAAATTTGGTAGACATCTTTAATACTAAAAAATCTAGTGCCCGATCGTGGCTTTTGTTTTTTCGTTGCGTATTTTTTTTTTAATAATAAAAAAACGAGCGAATTTTTGGTAGCAAAATCATACCTTCAAATTTGAACAGCCGCCATTTTGTCGCAAATTAATTTTTCAAAAAAATGAACGATCGGGCACTAGATAATCTTATATATTAACTAAATTTCTCAAGTTTTTTGATTTCTGGTAAACCAGTTCAAAGTTAGAGTGGTCACCGCAAAACGCTTTTCAAAAAACTGCTTCTGGAAGATTAAGCATATCTTTTTTATTTATCAACATTTTGCAATAAAAAAAATACTAAATAATCTTTGAAATATATATATTTGAAAACATAAATGTTCCTTTCCAAAGCACTTCAAATATTTAAAAAAAAAATTCCCAAAAATACGTGTTTTTCAGACCTTGCAGGTAGGTATAACCCCATAAAGAAACATCAGAACAACATTAAAAAGCATGAATCAAATCTGTCGGTTGTTAGCAAACATAGAATAGAATGCAATCACGATTTCCGGTGGCTTGACCCTTGTATTTTACATACTGAAAAACATAGACGTAAGAGAGAGATTGCTGAAATGTTATATATTAAAAAAACAAATAAATACAATCAATCTTCAAACTGACACAGACAATCTCAACTCTGTTTATTATAAGGTCATTAGAATAATTTAGCGTCTTGTATCAGTAGTTGACAGAATGTCTTAGCGACATGTTAAAGTTCACAGCGCTTAACATATCATAATTTATATCTCTATATCTTAATGTGGCTTAGAATTGTTTTAAGTAAGTTGTTTTAACATCGATTCCTGAGATCCGCACACTTACAATGTCACAGACAAAGTGTGACACTTCGATGTTCCTCCTACACTACTATTTTACGTTGCAATCTAGTCATATGATTCAAATCATTATGTGTCTATCGGGTCTAATAACCGGAGTAGAAACACAATTTACGAATTTTAAACATCACATTATGACTATGTTGGAGGAATATTGCTTTTCATTTTTACATCATGTTCTCTTTTTTTCTTACCATAATATTTGTTAATCATTATATCTATTATTGTATTTTTAATGCGTTACATACTCTATGACGTTTTTGATTAGGCTTGATGTATATGTTACCATTATGACACCGTTCATTTTTTAAATTCAGAATTTAATCAGCGTTGATAATGGTCAAAATATTGACCGAAACGTTCGCTTTGTATTTGTATTTAAAGAGGACTTATGTTTAATTCTTTTGTCATCTTTTATTGTAATTCATTATTAGACATTAGATTAAAGAATATTATCTTTATATATGACTTCACTTTTAAACATAATTTGAATTTTTATATTTACTGCTCTTAACAGCCTTTTATCAAATTTATTATAATTATAAGGTGTTTGATAAATTTCAAAACATTTAAAAATTTTTCCTAAACATGTAAATTATAAATATATAAAATAACGGAAAAAGAATCGAATAACCTCAGAACCTAGGAATATCTATATTTTATTTCTTCTAATTCAAATATTTCTTAAAAATAATATTAAATATCTCCTTTAAAACTTAGAGAATCTTCAAAATTTCAAATCAATCTAATTTAATAAACAAATTTTCTTTTTTAATATCAGATATGTTTGCTCAAATTATAAACAATCTACTTTTTAAAATGCATGTCATAAAATACAATTAAACATAATTTTACATCATATCCTTGAAATTTATGTACATCATTAATAATACTATATTCTCTTTAAAAATAATTCTGATATACTCTGCTACATGTTATGTTCTGTATATAAATTATTGATATAATAATTGTTGCTTTTTTTATAGCAATCTAATAAATCATAACATTTTTACATAGCAAGACATTATCGCGTTAAACTCAAATTGAGCATTATGGATAAGTCGAATAAGCCAAAATGTGTTAAGCGTGAAAAACACATTAAAAATAAAAATGAAATCGAAAATAATCCCAGAGGTAAACTCACAAATGATCCCAGAGAAGAACTAGAAAAGGAGCCTATAAAAGAAATTGAAAATGTCCTACAAGAAGAGCTTGAAAATGACACTGGAGAGGAAGACGAAAATGACTCTATACCAGAGCTCGATAGTAAAGAGTTATCAGAACTAAATCACATCGATACTGATCCCGAAAATGAACCCGGAAATGAGCCTGAAAATAATCTCAGAATTAAGGTCAAAGCCATATCATCATTTAATTCAATTACTCTTGAAGATGTCAGAGATAGTACGTATAAAACATTTATTTCTTAATTTAGTTATTTAATACTTTACATCTGTTATTGCATATTGCCACAGTTCTGTACGAATTACACGAATACTTTGACGAATTTCAAATTGAAATTGTTGCCTGTCCTGATTTAACCAGAGAACCATACAACTTAAAAAAGTCTGGTGAGAAATATAACAAGCATTCTTGAGCTTTCGCATTTGAAGTACATTAGTCTTATATTTTAACAGGAATGTCCGGGGATACAACTATTTTGGAAGTATATACTCCTAATTATTCCGAAAGGATGATGCTAAGCGATATGCATCAAATATTAGACATTAAAGCGGGAAAGAACTATTTTCTCAGTAAGCGAAAACCGGGAATGGTGCTCAAAATACGCGCTAAAGGACGCAAAATTACCAATTACAACATTATAACATTAATACAGAATATTTTGCATAAGCGCCTTTGGTATAAAATCGGTAAAAAATGTTTATACGAAACTATATAATTTGATTAACGAAATAAATAGAATGTAAAAGTTACAATATTAGTTCAGAAAAATGACGTATATATAAATAAATAAATCTTTCATACTTAATACTTTAGGTTTAGGTGGCCTGCTCCTAATACAAGGGGGATTCATAAAACTGGGCAAATTTACAAAGGATGGCATGTTATGGTGCCATGATGTAGACTGTAATTCAAATACAAACGTATGTCACGGCGTAATAGTCAATGATCCAGTCATAATTGAAGGAAAACATAATGGATTTGTAAGTTATTTGTGCACATCCAAAAACTAATTTTTTAAAGATTATATAATTTTAAATTCTCCATTTTCATATAAATCGTATAATTAAATTATAAATTATTTTTGTTTACATTGTTCTATTCTTTATATTTTTATATTTTCTATTTCTTCCTTTGATTAATTTACGAGTTTATACGCGTTTTGTTATATTTATACTATGTTATGGAAATTAACATATATTTATATTTCAAAATTTCATATGATCATAGTAACATGAGAATGATAACGTTGATATTTGATTTTCAAAGCCGACATAATATTAAATAACATTAATTTATAATAGCATTAATTTCATGAACTTTATATTTTGCAGTTTTATACAAATGATCGTTACATGTTTCGCTCAAGCTTTGAGTTTCACTGCGACCGATTTCTCAACGACATCACGCCAGAAGAGACAGAATATGTTGGTTACTTTGATATAGGGAAACGTATGTTTTATATTTACTAAAACGTATCATTTTTTATACATTATTTTATAAACTTAATTTATAATTATTAATATTTTTATAAATTTATAATCTTAATTTATAAAAGTAAAACTCTTCTCTCGACCGTACTGGCAAATATTATTTATTAAATCACGACCCTTCTTTGAGTCCTTATCAAGTGATCTAGATATACATAGAGAAGAAATACAGTACAGAGATTAATACAATAAAAAAAATTACTTCACTTAACAATATTACAAAATAATAAAAAGAAGCGAAACATACTTGTGAAAATAAAAATAAAATTATAATTTTAAGAAGTCAAGAACGAACATAGTGTCGGTTTGACAACACGTCAAGACTCTTAGACGAGTTATGAGAGACTAAACGACCTTTATTATTTTGTCGTAGATATTACTTAGATTGTCGGTATCCTTTTGTAAATTAATAGCGTTATTATTTTTCTTCTAATAAAAAACATTTCAGCGATTTCTCTTTTTCTTACGTGTTTTTCACTATGCAAAATAACCGGCAAAGTCCAGTCAAAATTGTGATCAAATTCAATTTTATGGTTGCTGATAACTGATAAATTACTCGAATGCATTTTGATGTTGCTGAAATGTTCCTTTACACGTGTACATAGATGTCTCTTTGTTTGTCCGATGTATGACACGTTGCAATTATTACAATTAATTTCGTAAACTACTTCAGTCTTTTTATCTGTAGGCAGTCTATCCTTGCCGAGTGTAATTAAATGATTCGGTTTTTTAGGAATATTATGAACAACATTAAATCCGATATTTTTAAAAATTCGATTAATATCGCCTAAACTATTAACATAAGGTAGTGAAATGAAAGGAGATTTATCAACAATATTTCGCTCATTACTCGATTCATTCATGTTTCTGTGTTTTAAAAAATTAATCCTTTTATTAACCCAACGATCAATTACATGTTTAGGAAAGCAGTTATTAAATAAAATCTGTTTCACGATATTAATATTCTCGTCGTGAAACTGGTCATTAGATAAGAGAATCGCGTAATCTACAAGATTAAAAATTGTGTTCATTTTATATCTAAAAGGGTGATTGGAAAAGAAATTCATATATCTGTTCGAACACGCGTTCTTCCTGTACCAATTTGTTACAAGCTTTCCATTTGACCGAGAGATCGTTTTATTCAAAAAATTAATACATCCGTCTGATTCCGTCTCATATGTAAAGGTTAAACGGTGGTGATAATTATTAAAGGTATTAATTATTTCGTGGATTTTGGTCTTTGAAATAATAGCAAAAATATCGTCAACATATCTATAATAAGTCGGAACATTGAAACTAAGTTGACTTAAACAATGTGTTTCGAGATCATCCATCATCATGTCTGCCAAGATGGGTGAGAGAGGAGATTTCATGGGACTACCAAAGATTTGTTCGTAATATTGTTCATTAAAGCTAAAACTAGTAGAATTTAGAATAAATTCGACGGTATATAAGAACTGAGCAAGACTGAAATCCGTATTTTAAGAAATGTCACTCCATCGTTTCTCAATAGCGCGTAAAACCAATTCTTTTGGAATATTAGTGTATAGAACGGTCACATCTAAAGAAATCAAAGTATTATTGTCGTCAATAATTTTATCTTGTAAATTTGCGGGAAACGTCCAGCCATCCTTAACGTAAGATTTCGGTAATAAATTAGAACTATGTAAAATATTATGAATATATTTAGCAACATTATATACTGGACTACCTAATGAAGATACAATGATGCGTAGAGGATTCTCTTATCTAATGACCAGTTTCACGACGAGAATATTAATATCGTGAAACAGATTTTATTTAATAACTGCTTTCCTAAACATGTAATTGATCGTTGGGTTAATAAAAGGATTAATTTTTTAAAACACAGAAACATGAATGAATCGAATAATGAGCGAAATATTGTTGATAAATCTTTCATTTTACTACCTTATGTTAATAGCTTAGACGTTATCGATTTAATTACACTCGGCAAGGATAGACTGCCTACAGATAAAAAGACTGAAGTAGTTTACGAAATTAATTGTAATGATTGCAACGTGTCATACATCGGACAAACAAAGAGACATCTATGTACACGTGTGAAGAAACATTTCAGCAACATCAAAATGCATTCGAGTAATTTATCAGTTATCAGCAAACATAAAATTGAATTCGATCACAATTTTGACTGGACTTCGCCGGTTATTTTGCACAGCGAAAAACACGTAAGAAAAAGAGAAATCGCTGAAATGTTTTTTATTAAGAATAATAATAACGCTATTAACTTACAAAAGGATACCGACAATTTAAGTAATATCTACGACAAAATAATAAAGGTAGTTTAGTTTTTTCTCTCATAACTCGTCTAAGAATCTTGACGTTAAACAGTAATTTTATATCAAAAGAAACAAGTATCTTGGACTGGCTGTCACGGTTGATCTTCGAAATCGAGAGAAATCTGAATATGCGTGCGCATCTGTTGCGATTATTTCGTTATTATAATAGACAAATCTAAAAAGTTTAAGCAGCGGCCAACCTCCTGTTCTACGGTGAATTTTAATCTGTCGTGGTATTTATTAAAACCATCAACAATCCGAGTCATGTTCTCACTAGAAGTGGTTAACAAAATATCATCGATGTATTGGAAATATAATGTGCATTTTATGTTTAACGAATTCAAAACTATGTTTTCTAAATCCTGCATCACCATGTCGGCTATAATCGGAGACAATGGAGAGCTCATGGGAGTCCCATAAGTTTGTTTATAAATCTTATCTTTGAAGGTAAAATAGGTGGATGTTAAAATAAAATCGCATACTAACGATGAAATCTATGGGATCGGCCAAACATCTCAATAGAGCGATCAATCCGTAAGAAATATACTAACGTTTTGTAATTTGATTTAACACGACATGCACTAATTCGGCGATAAAATTGCGACTTACAATCACTTATGATCATCTACTTTTAATTCCTATACTGAAGAAGACCGCGTGCGGTCGAAACGTTTATATTGTATTATAGTAGTGATATAAGGCGGGTTCTAACGCAGGTCCTCTGAGCGGGGTGCGGGGCGAGGGGATATCTTGAGGGCGCGGGGGATGACGTCATGCGGGGCGGGGGTTTATGACTGTCCTAATTTAAAACCGAGCACTCCAAAATCCATAAAACTCTTTTTTTTTTGGCATTTTATTGTTCTGCCATACAGAAGGGAATTGAGATTTTAGCGCCAACGTTGCGACGAACTGTCAAAATGTTATTTATAGGCGATACGAGTGTAACAGCGCTGACGTTCGGCAGTTTTGTATCCTCGCGGAAAATCTCCCATAAACGGGAGAGAAACATCTTCCTTTTTTTTTTTGTTTTTTTTAATTGCAACACATGGGCGCCAACGTTAGGCTGCTCGAATTTGTAAACAATTAAACAGGTAGAGGCCGATTTCATCACTATGATAGTCCTTTGTGGAGATTTTTTGAGAGGCTGAAACTTATGAAGAGCGGGTCCACGATGTCATAAGGTCTACGATATTTGCGAAGTGAAGAAGTGTCTACCTACGATATTTGAGAGAGAACCTGAAATTATTATTGTCCCAGATGAGGAAGAACCTGAAATTATTATTGTCCCAGATGAGAAAGATGTAATTATAATAGATGGCGAGGATATGGAAGTAGACAATGAAGAAGCGATTGAAGAAGTGATGGAAAGTGAAATGAACGAATTATCATCATCAGCATCATCAATTTCGGCAGATTCGGACTTTAACAGTTTAAGTTATTGCCACAGTCGTTATAAGAAGAAAAAGATGCGGATTTTGAGAAAGCAAGAAATTCGTGCAATTGACGATCTCCATGTAATGTACAGTGTTTTTTTTTTATTTTCAAAACAATGTTGGTGAAAAATTTTGCACGGATTGTTTTCTCCGAGTAAACGATCTGTTTTCACGTGCTCGTGCTGTGCGTGATCACATGACAGGACCTTGCGGTTTACTGACAGGGGATAAATGCTACAATTGTGGAGTGTATCTGTATCAAACTGTATTGTGGAGTCTGTGTCCTATTTGTGAACAATAAAATATTAAACTTTTAAAGACTGGAACATTTAAAGCGAGGATGGCGACTCGAGAAAAATCGAAAAACATTTCTGTGACTTCGATCATTCAATATTTAAGAAATCGTGAACTCGGTGTTAAAAAATCACACAAAAGATGTTGCCGATTTCCTGAAAATTCACGAAGACATTTTAAAAATGACTGGTGGTTTATTTAAATGCACCAGATCGTCTAAACGACACAAGCGAGTCGCATGTTTTCAGCGTTGCTACAAAAATTGTGTCGATTATTTTAATGTAGATAACTTTTATTTGGGTAGAATGGATATGCCTTTACCATCGACGTCATGTAAATCGCAATCATCGGAATATGATACAGATTCAGACCAAGAAATTGAAGAGTCTTTGGTTATGCGCGCGTCGAATTACTTAGACGCTTCGATACGAGACGGGAATTAAAATAATTGTGAGAGAGTATTTACAAAGTTAACACCAAATATATTCTGAGAACAATCTTTCCATCTCGGTACAAAAATTGTGTCGATTATTTTAATGTAGATAACTTTTATTTGGGTAGAATGGATATGCCTTTACCATCGACGTCATGTAAATCGCAATCATCGGAATATGATACAGATTCAGACCAAGAAATTGAAGAGTCTTTGGTTATGCGCGCGTCGAATTACTTAGACGCTTCGATACGAGACGGGAATTAAAATAATTGTGAGAGAGTATTTACAAAGTTAACACCAAATATATTCTGAGAACAATCTTTCCATCTCGGTACAGCAATATATAAAAATCGTGCGGATTTATAACGTGCGCGGCGACTGTCGGTAGCGGAATCTCCTAGCATGTAAAACGCTCTTCCTATCGTTCGCCTTAAAAAATTCACCTTCAATAGGCTTCGAAAATGTTCTATTCGTTTATTTCCTTTCTGTTACGTCTCGGTGTTTTTCGTCTTTCGTCTCGTCTGTTATATTTTATTTATGTTTATTTGTGAGTGTTCGTATGTGTGTATGTCCGTATTTATATACGTGTTTTCGCTTTCGATTTTTGGGGAAGCATGTAACGATATAATCGCCACAAGTCAGATACGAGGAAACCGAGATTGTAAGTATTAATTAAAAGAAAAAAATTCATAAAAATTAATATTGTTTTTTCTATGTTATGCAGGAGTCCCATCCGGCTGTCATAATACTCGTTACCACCGTTTACCGCATCAACACCACTCACAAGTGCCGTCACCACCGCACCGCCACCCCCCACTGATTCTTTTTATATATTATTTATTCATATTTATATGGTTGTATCGATTTTATCTTTTTATGTATTCTTATTCATTTATTATATATGTGTAGCTATATATTTTTTATATTTTTTATACTTTACATTTTTATACCTTTATTATATTCTTATATTCTTATATTCATTAAATTTTCAAATTTAAACATACACACACACACACACACTTTTTGTAAGTACATGCACACACATTTTATAAATAAAAAACATTTTTAACATTAACAAATTGTCATTTTTTAAAAAAAAACCTCTCTTCCTTCCCAGTAAGAAAATATTATAATTTAACCACGCCACGCAATCGACACTACGGTGGGAATTATAAGTAGATAATGAATTGTCGTACGAGCAATGTACATAATAAGCTAGACTAAATACTTGATGGTGTTGGTAAGTTTTTTCTTCTTCCATCTTTCTCAAAACGCATTCCAAGTCGGCGTACACCACGAACGGAAACCGCTCCTTTCTGTTGTAGTTGTCGAAGCTGAGCCACTTGTCTTTATCGCTCGGTAATCGGATAGCGCAGTCATTCAATTTTCCACTATCTACAGTATGCGTCTGCAACTTGTCTTCCGAATTGAAATAGTGTAAACATCTGTAAAATAAAAAATTATAATTTTAATTAAAATTATTTTTTAAATTTCAGTTTAATAAATATATACGTACCGATCACAGATATATATCTTCTACTTTTCTTTTTACTCAGTTGCGCACTGACAAGTCGAGATAAATTCTTTATCCAAGCGAAATGTCCAACGCTGTTTTCGTCTTGCACGTACAGCAAATTGACGTGTCTGTCTTTTTTTTCTCTGAAAAACGTAGCGGGACAATGTTGTTTTCGATGCTGTACACATTTACGGAGATGTCGTTTGCAAGTTCAAACTTTTTAATTTGATTCACAGTCACTGGAAACTCAATGTTCTGGAGATTCAGCACTGTTGTGCAATGCGGATAGGAGGATTCTCGACCCGTGTCTCTTTCAGCAGGGTAAAGAGCGGCCACCACTGACCATGCGAAACACGCATTGTCCGCACATTAACCACCGCTCTCTTTGTCACAATTTCTCGCGGTAATTTGATATGACATCCCGCGCGCATTGGATTGTACTTATTTATATTCACAGTTAAATCAATTATTCGCGACAATGCCCAACCGCTATCGCGTTCCTAAAACTCTTCTAGCGATGCTAGCGTGGGCTCGATAACGCGGCGCTCGTACCACTCGCGTAAATCAGACGTGCGAAAGAGTTCAAAGTTTCTCGTATTGACACTTTTATTGGCACGGTTATCACCAGATACAAACTCGCCGTTGAATACAGTGTTCACCTTCATACTGATGTGTCTCTGCAACACATTTTGCACGTTCTCAATTACAATGTCTTTAGCATTTTCCAAAAATTGTCGCGGTTCGATATAGTCTGCATTAATTACCGCACCAATCAGTATACGACTCTCGAACGCCGTATCGATTTCGCGCCAAACGAGTCTTTGCGCGTTATTGTTGCCGTCGATATTGCCACCGTCACTGTATTCACCACCAATACACATATATCGTCTCTGCAAGCGTACCTTTACACCCTCGAGTCGCACTATTGTAGCCACCATAGATTGTCTATGTCCAATCGACAGTCGCGGACGCTTGACACGATTGCATTCTTCAAGCTGTGCGATAAATTCGTCGCACTGTTGCAACCATTCAAAAAATTCGCCCAAGATGGCGACTTGGCGGGACCGCTCCAATAAATTGCGCTCAATATGCTCTGCGTTTTCCATGTTTTTTTCTTTTTTTAATCATTATTATGCCACTGACGCAAGAAAGTAATCACTGTAGGGTTTTGCCAGGATATTGTCAGGATAGATTAACACCCTCACTTTACACGCACAACTTAAGTCTTTATTTAATGAAAGATGAACAAGATGGGACTATTTACACTCGGAAAGATGACTCTCCTTATAATGTTACTGATTATCGAACGTATGCTTCGGGGAGAGCGGCAACCACGAGCTTAACCATTGCCGGAGGAACACGTGTTTCTTTATATTGTCTCTTTCTCTAACTCCTTACTTCCAATACGGTTGCTATCCACTCTTTTGTAGCTGAACAACGGCTTATTACTACTACAGCCAGTTACTCCAGAGCCTTCTTACACCTTCTCTACTATTTTATGATCACTCTTCCTATTTCCTTATTTCAACTATAACTCTCTTTAACTCTAACTTTAAGACACGTATTCTCCTCTTCGTAGCTCAGCTCGCTCTCTCCGTAGCCCTAACGTTCTCGCTCCTCGCTCCGGCGCTTGACGCGCTTATCCCCTTCCACTATTTTCTTACATCACTAAACTTTTTCACCACTGCATCTATGCATTCTCAAATCGTACTATGGCTTGACGCGCTCTCATCCTCCTTATATGTATTTCACCTAATTCTGTATCCTTTTTTAGTATTTGGTGTATCCCAAAAAATAGTTTCCCATGTCGCGTTGCCGTTTTATGTGTGGAGGAGTAAGGCAGCCGAACGTTGGCGCCGATGTGTTGTAAAAAAAAAAAAAAAGGAAGATGTTTCTCTCCCGTTTATGGGAGATTTTCCGCGAGGATACAAAGCTGCCGAACGTCAGCGCTGTTACACTCGTATCGCCTATAAATAACATTTTGACAGTTCGTCGCAACGTTGGCGCTAAAATCTCAATTCCCTTCCGTATGTCAGAACAATAAAATGCCCAAAAAAATGAGTTTTATGGATTTTAGAGTGCTCGGTTTTAAATTCGGACAGTCATAAATCACACAGATAAATACCTGCGAACATGCTTGGAACCTCCCCCCCCCCCCCCCCCCTCATAAAGATAAACATCTATCAAACATGCGTGACGCGCCCTCAAGATATCCCCTCGCCCCGCACCCCGTTCAGAGGACCTGTGTTAGAACCCGCCTTATATCACTACTTATTATCTTATATAGAATAAATACTTAGTTTATATCATCTAATAATGCTCGATTAGTTGGCCTTTTTATATACTAAATTTTGTATGCATTATATTTATACATATTTAATGTGGATATAAGTATGTCTATAATAAGGAATATGTATGTGTATATCTGTCATAAATGTTAATCATTGAATTACTCTTTTCGGGTTATGGAAAAAAATTTCAAAGTCAAAATATAATATTTTTTCGAAATTTAAAAGTAAATATATTGTAAAATATATATTAAAATGTTATTTGTGTGTGTGTGTGCGTGTGCGTGTGCGTGTGCGTGTGCGTGTGCGTGTGCGTGTGCGTGTGCGTGTGCGTGTGCGTGTGCGTGTGCGTGTGCGTGCGCGTGTGCGCGACAACATTAACTGTGTGCTATTGCAAATAATGTAAGAGAAAGAAAGTTAAATGTATTTTTCTTTTTTAAATATGTGATATAATAAGTATGCGCTATTTTATTTTAAATTTGCTACAAATTTATAACGCAATTAATAGAATTATACTATATATCTTTCATAATATATTATATGTATTATATTATATTTTATTATAGCGACATTCTTCTCCTTGTAATGGTCCAACATTATTTAGAATTAATAAATTTTTTATTTCTCCTTTATTTGACATACCTTATGTATGTAGATGCTACCTTTTTCTTTAAATATTCAAAATTGTATAATATTACGATGTTTTATGAGATCACAAATACTTAAATATTATAATTATAAATAAATAAATTTTTGACATTAATATCTAATAATATGTTTCAATGTTTCTTTTTTGCGTACCTATCTGCGAGTGAGTATGTATTCGTACGTATATGTTATAATATTCTGAATAGTCAAAATCTGTTCGATTTTACGCATAAATCCAATGACAATTTACGTGTGCGCCGAATAATACAAATATATAAAAGCAGCGTCTACATATCGAGACAGAGACAGACGAAGTTCGCGAAGATTTTGCTACAGTATAGCTTAAAATAGAGCAGCAAAACGAGGAACTTACAATTGGTAAGACAAGAAACCTTTTAGAAAATTAAACAATTTTAATATTCCGCTTCACAAACAGATAATTAATAGATACAGCGTTAATGCTCCTTTCGTTTTATTATTATTTTTAAAAAAGTATTCTTATGTGATTTAGTATATTTCGATGTAATAGCGACTATTATATATGACAATATGTCTCGCGGTTCTTTAGATTCTAATGAGTTACGTTTTATATTTCAAAGTCTGTCCGTATTAACAATGTCTCCACTAGAGATAAGATAACCCGACAATATTGCCTGGTATATATAGGGAATAATTAATATTAATTTCAATAAACATGTCGCAAGAAACATGGATTCAAAAGATGATGATGTAAGTAGTAGCAGGCATAAATACGCAGACTTGTCATCGCGAACATGAAAAGCGTCTCCGAAAGATCGGTTTATTTTATCTCTTGTGGTGACACTAAAAAGCGTTTAAAAAAAAATCCTTTATTTACCGAACATTTCGAAGGATGAGTTGATAAATAATATAAATTTCAATAAATATGTCGCAAGAAACATAGATGTAAAAGAAGATGGGTAAAGGTACCGATTATGAGATACCATTTACATTTTCTTAATTATTTCCAAAATATATGCAATTAGGAAAGTATCTATATATACTGTTTTTAATCGTCATTTCATGTAGTTTTAGAAATCCTACCTCAATAAGTTATATCTCGTTCCAGTTTTAATATACATAGATTTGATTAAAGTAAGTCAGTTTTTGTATCAAAACCAAAAGGTCTCCTAATATGAGATACTAGCTGATCTTAATATGAGATACCGCCTTTTATTAGATAAACTTAATTTCATTTTTATTAACACCAAAAATAAAAGACATATAGATAAAAATAAATGGTTTTATTATTACCTGTCTTAATTTGAAACTTTTTACAGTATTATATCTTCAGAACCAACAATAAAATTTAAAAATATAGCTTTAATTATATTATTTATTAGATTTATTTCTTAAACTCTTATATCAAAATGTCAAAAATATGAAGGTAGGCACTTATACTTTAAATCAAACGAAAAACTATCCTTAGAATAGAAAAATAAAATAAAAAACAAAACCAAAAAAAATTTAATTTTTAAATTTTTTAAAAATTTTAAATAAATTTTAAAATTAATTTAAAAATTTTAATTAATTAATTAATTAATAATTAATTATAATTAATTTTAAAATTTAAAAAAATTTTTTTTAATTTCTTAATTTTTTAAATTTTTTGACGCTTTAAAATACCTCATCTGCTTGGATCGGACAGCATCAATAGCCTTAATCATGGCGCTAAGATTCCAGCTTTTTACTTTTTAATGGCAGTCTAAAAAGGCATAAATTATTCTTAAAATAATCAATTATCTACGTTACAAAAAAATAGTTCCTAATATGAGATATCTCATATTACGAGACCTTCGGTATCTCTTATTAAGAATTTACTATTTGACCGAGATTCAACAAAAAACATTTTGTTTCACTTATAAAACACTATAATGTGCACTAGTATCATAAAATAGACTATATTAGCGACGAATTTATTAATATTTTACAACATTAAAAACAAATTTTATAAAATTTAACGTTCTTTGAATCTAGTGCGGAAAAATTTGTGATTTTGCTTCCGTGACAAATCAGCGTGTCCTCGTCTGTTCGCTGTCGCTGACCGGCACACATTGATACACAATTGGATCTGTTTATCCGACGAAGTAAATGACGCAAACGTCACACATTTCAGATGTACGGTGTCGTTACTAAGACGCTATCTCATATTTAGAACCTATCTCATAATCGGTACCTTTACCCTATAAGTAATTTTATTGCATTTTTATATAAAACAGTGGAAATAGTAATGAAAGGAGGTTCAATACTTTCATTCCACATTATATAAAATGATATGTAAATGTATGTAACAAATATAAACTTTGCAAATGTGAAAATAGTATAATATACTTAAAAGCCATAGGTATAACAATAAAAAAACCGTATACATATGTTTTCATAAACAAAATATCCTTTTAGAACTTTGATTAATAAAGCAGTAATTATAATATTTTATATTTAAATATATATTATTGTTTAAAAATTGCTCAATGACAAAATTAAATTCAAAATTAAATTTTTATTTTTTGATTTCCTATTTCTCTTAAAAATGCATTCGTAATTTTTATCCGCTTGATAATTTATTTAACTAATTATTAAAATTATTAAAATTTTTGTTTAGTCTTAATCGATTACGTAATTTTATACAAAGTGATCTGAGAAACTAAAAAAAAGCAAGAATTACCTGAATTTCATTGCGTTATAATATCATATAAATATTTTAATATTTATTAATCACACATGTAATAATAGGTCGAATTACATATGTTGTGCAATAATGTTCATACAATAACTGTTAAATTTCTGCAATTCTGAAATAAGTCGTCGATAAAAATTTTTAGGAATTCATTAACTATAAATAAAGCACATATATTTTTACCACATCGTCCTTTTTTCCTCCTCCCTTATCTTGTATCTTTTCTCCACTACTCTGTCTAATGCCGAGAATTTTGTTCCAAGATGTATCGGTAATTGGAAGACACTTTTCAATTGTTCTTTAGTCTCATCGCTGGATGCACGAAACCATCATAAGTCCCTATACAGGTATAAGCTAGTCGAACTGAAGACAAAATCTTTCCGTGGCATTATGCGAATAATTTTCTGCAAACATTTAAAGGTGAAGTCGAAACGTTCAGCTGTTGATAAACATGGAAGACGAAAATGTGATGATTAAGCTGAACTGACAAAGGCATTGAATAGAGATATTACATGTAGAAAGTTATAATTTATTTTACAATATCTCATCAAAATCAAATGAAATTCTACTTAATTGACATTAAATTTATTTGACAAATAATTTGCAAGTCAATAATTTATTTTCTAACAATTCTTAATTTAATTTTAAATTTGTTCAATATATACGATAAAAGATTAGCAACAATGTATTTGAAGGATTATTAAATTTTTTTTAAGGAAATATAAATAAATTGCTACATTACTGGAAAAAATATGCGATAGAAAGTATTTTATAATTTTTTTCTCGCTTTAGTCTTTATAAATATTCTTTATAATGTAAACTTTATTATGAAATTGAAAATCTTTAATCTGAAAGTAGATAGAAGAAAGGGAAATAATTAAAATTCTTTCAGATATCAGTTAGTTGACGTCTGAGAATCGATTGTTAATTTATTTGATACATATATAAATATATAGAAATTAATAATAATTAAAAGACAATCGAAAAAGAAATAAAAAAATGGACAAAATTTTAAATAACAATATCCGAAAGATATTGTTATATCTGCCCATGTTTACTAATATATCTATATAAGAATTTCGAATTATTGTGTGTATTAAAAAAGTATAATCAACACTAACTGTCTCGAATTAAAGCACATAATTTTAGAATAATTAAATTTAACGGATCGAAAAACTTGTTAAATAACTATCATTAAGCTCAATTATCCAAAAACTTTATATAAAATAATATAAAAAGTAGATATTTGTGCGTAATAACAAATTTTTTTTATTTAAATTATTTTATTATTATTATTTATTAAATTGTTATATGCGAAGTAAATTGGCGACAGACTTGTGTTATTTTATATAATATTTTTGAATTTACAATTATATAGAATACTTTCCGTAGCCATCGTGGTTTACAAAATGACGAAATTACTGCTTGGGTTGTAACACGTGGACTGAGAGAAATGTTGATATTAGACCAACTTTATCAAATTGATGGAATTATGATAGAAAATTTAATTTAGTGAGAAAAGGACAAGTTTCGTTTAGAATCAGGTGTTCTTGTTTTGATTACTGATTGATTAACGTCGATTCTGCGTAAAAAGCCAACCATATGTATATATTTCTTTTTAACACAAATCGCGAAAATTTCCAAAATAATTTAATTTTGATTTTAATTTCGAAAATTTTCGCGATTTGTGTTCAAAATAAAAAGAATATATACATATATTAAAAATTAATATATTGAACATTTTTACGTATATTCTTGTGATAAAGCGTTTTTTTTTACGGTGTACACCGTAAAATTTGATTTGGTTGGCTTAAAGTTTTCTACTTTATGTGTAAAAATTAAGATGCCGTTGAGATGTCCCACCTTTACCGACCTTTTACCTAATTTTTGCTAGGACTTTCACGATAAAAATTATTGTAAAATTCTTTTAGTGTAGAATTTATAGAAATCTTGTAACAGATGATTTCGAAAAATCGAAACGTTTTGGACTATATATATATATATATCGAGAATAATCAAGAGACACGTTAGTGTCTTGTGCTAAATCCAAAAAAGAAAGAAAAAGACACGCCGTGTCTTTTTACGCGAATCAGGCAGTTGAGAGTACTCGATATTTTCAGTTCTCATATAATTGCTGAACGGATCGAGTTGTAAATAGTCTTAATCGAAAGATTGGGTCTCAAATATAATGAAAGTGTTTTTATTTTTACGCTAATACGTGCTACATAAACAGAGAAATCATGTGCAAAGTCTCTATCGTGAAAATTTCAAGTAAGAAATGTCTCCGTCGTTATCATCGTCAACCACTTTTGATATTGGATTATTGGAAATGTGAAAAAACACATGATCCGACTGAATGTTCTGTACTTAATATTTTTTGCGTAAATTTTATTTTCATAATATTTTTGAAATGTTGCTGCAACGTTATTTAAACTATATTGCAAATTAATGTCTATATAATATTTCTGCAATATTATTATGCAATATATAATATTGCAATGTTGCTGCAATATTGCTGCAAACTGTGTGCTGTATGGGCAATAATTATACATTTATATACCCAAAAATAAATATATATGCAGTATTGCAAATTCATTACATTGCAATATTTGCTATAATATTTTATTGTAAAAGGGGGTTGACAACCGATTGAATTTTTTAGACGTCACCATTATTGTGAACAATGGGAGCATTGAGTTTGATTTGTTTCATAAGCAGACGTATTCAGGGAGATATTTAAACTTCAAGTTGCAGCACGCTCTCTGCCATAAAAAAGGCACCATTATCAGCCTCATAGACAGAGTTTTTTGGCTCTCTCATCCGAAATTCGATAAAAGTAACTTTGTGTCTATGATTGAAGTTCTTTTGTCTAATAATTATCCTCTCAATTTGATATTTCAAACATTACAAACACGGTTAAAAAAGTTGTTCTTCCGCTACAATAATAAGTTTTATAACAATAGAGCAAATATAAGCAACGATAAGATCTAACGCAGAAAAAAGTTTCGGAATTTTAATATTCCGTATATTAATAATGTATCAGAGAAATTCAAAGATATAACACGTGATTTGGATGTCATTCCATCTTATACAGGAATTAATATTCTCCGTAAATTCATTAAGGTACACAAAAATAAGTTACCAAAGGAACTCCATAACAATGTAGTTTATAAAATTGATTGTATGGATTGTGATGCGTCGTACGTAGGGCAGACGGGTAGACTGTTAAAAACTAGGACGAAAGAACATCGCAACAACATAAAAAGAAACGCGTCACAATTATCAGTCATATCGGAGCATAGATTACTGAATCATGATTTTAATTGGGAGGATGTAAAAGTCTTAGACGAGGAGCCTTTTTTAGGTAAACGTTTGATATCGGAAATGATCCACATAAAACGTCAGAGGAATAGTTTACATTTACACAGCGACACTAATAAATTAAATGATATATTTGATCTTTTAATAGAAAAATTTACCAAAATCTAGCTCTGTGATCATACATATCCGTAGTTTTGTTAGACCTTTAATTGATATGAGCGCCGATAAGTTTTAGTTGTTTTTATTTTATATTTTATTTTTATTTTTATTTTTGTTTTTTTGCGTATATATGTATCGACTGTGCCGAGGTAGAATACCGCACAGTCGTTAGAGTGATGTGTCACGTGTAGCATCGTCTTCTCTTTGTTTTTACTGTCAAGGTGAGTGCTCTCTCCAATTTTTAATTTTTAATTTTTGTGGATTTTTCTACGTTTAATTTATATAATGTTGTTGTAACTTTGATTAGTGTTGGTAAGGGAGTCACTTATGTGCTCTGCTTCCTTCCTGACGATGGTCACCGTTGGGGAGACACTCCGACGGCCGGACAGTTTGAATAGGGAAAAGAATAACATTTAATTTGTTTTGCGGATTGTATGTATACGAGTTTTATATTTTTATAATTGTAACGACTATCTTTGATTTTTTGAATTTTTTTGTATGTTGTAGCTACTGAAGAAGACCCGAAGTGGGTCGAAACGTTTAGATTTTAATAAATGAGTTGTACTTGAGATCTCATTTTAATTTTTTAATTTTGTGCATGACATCCGCACAGGCTCCGATTGCCGTCGATATTTTATTTTTATTGTAACACAATAATTCGAGCCGAGTAGAAAAGTTTTTATTTTATTGTAATCTTCCTAAAAGCGGACATTTTATCATTGCTGCAATCCCACAGCAATGGTAGTGTAGCAACATTTTGCAATGAATTTCCTTATAGAAATTTATCACTATAGTAACGCCAATTAATCACTTTTATTTCGAGTACTTAAAATACTAATATACAATAATTTAAGTACTCAAAATAAGTGATAAATTAACGTTACTATAGTGATAAATTTTCTATAAGGGTTTGCAATGTTGCAGTGAAAGATTGCTACAATGTGTATGCAATCTTTGTGTGCTGTATGGGATAAAGTATAAAACGGTAAAAAAATGGTATTTTGAATGTTTCTCAAAGCTGTAGCTTGGGGCTTAAATCACTTATTGTAAACCCGGCTTAAAACTCAGGACTAAAATCACTTATTGTGAACTCGGCTGCAGACTTAGGGCTGTATCTTCAAAATAAGTTCCAAAGTGCGTATATAGAGTTCAATGAATAGCATAAAAAAATCTCATAATCATCCATATCGCTCTTATATCGGAAACGATTAAATTTTTATATATATGCAAGTCACATCGAATTAATATTCGGAGTAAACACCTGATTTCAACAAAATCGCTCTTTCAATAGATAAAAATAATCCGGAGTAATCGCACCCGGGACGAAAAACGACAACGTAAAAACGAATGATGTCGCGAAAGTTATTACTACCTGATAACTCCTATCAGTCGACGGTGATTTATTTTTCGTCACGCGACCTCCATCTCGTCACGTTCATCTCTATCTTCGTCGACTCGGTACGAAAAAAATATATATATATATTATATATAATATTGAATTCTTTTCTCTGGTAAAGATAGGAATCATGAATTATCCTTCAGAAAAAAATGACAATCGTCATTTCTGATATCTGGTGAATTTTAAATTTCGTGAAATATATGAATTTTGATTTCTTTGCTTAATTTTGTATCTTTTTCTACATTTGCTTATTTGTGTATTTTTTTTTTATTTATATTTTTTATATTTTTATATTTATATGTATATATCAGAAATTTTTTCATTTTAAATATAAATAAGCACCTAAAAACGGATATATTATCTGGCAATTGAAAAGTTATTTTTAGATTCCTTGATTGATTATTTAAAAATAATATAACTATATATTTTTATAATGAAAGAAATATATAATAAAGAGAAAGAATGTGGTGGAAACACAACATATATCTAAATATTGCAATGAGAGGGAGACTTGAAATAAACACAGTAATGAAATGATTATGCAATTCTTTCATTGTCGTCATTCGATCAACTTTCGACATATTCGGGATATATTTTGAAAGTTCGCTGCTCTTGTTATTTTCTGATATCACTATCTATAATTACTCTGTTGATCTGTCCTCTATAATGGGAACATAATTGTAATTATAATTTTATCCTTTTCCATGTCGCTATACAAAGTGCATTCATTTTCTCATATACATGTTTTGCACATTTAATTTGTTCCGATAACATAAAACATTTTTGCAAGAAAGGGCCTGAGCAGAATGGCTAACTTATAATCTTAAGACACTATTTTATGCCCCATAAGTCTTTGTCTTGGGTAACACACAATACTGTCTTATGTCATAAGTCAGCCATTCTGCTCAGGCCCTAAATTGTATGAGAAATTGAAACTATATATATATATATATATAACTGAAGATAATGTTTGGATCTGCATATTCTGATTTTTTCTCTTTTATTCATTCCTAATACATTTTTGTGAGAATATATGTCCCAAATAGTAAGCATACACCATTTTGACTTTGATTGCCATTGTTAGACGTCAAAATGATGTCATTTGATGTTTAATAATATCATTTTGACATTTAATGATGTTAGTTTACTACTTGAGATATTGCATGACAAAATATGCACTTGAAATCCTCATTGCATCTCACAATTTGACATTATCATCCTAAAATGACATCATTTTGACATTTAATTGTGTTAGTTTACTACTTAAAATATTTCATAAAAAAATATGCACTTGACGTCTTCATCGCACCTCACAATTTAACAATATCATTCTACGTCATACTAGATATAATTTATTTTCTTCTTGGTTTTGCTCCAGAGTTTCACAAAACAAGAGTTTAATTCTCTATTTTATGAATACAGGTGAAGCCAGTGGAGAAAGACTACATCCTGCGAACATCCCAGTGCGATCATCCCAGATCTCTACACAAGAGCTGCAAGAATTTCACGAGGAATGATTCAGCCTCCTATCTCAGTGTGAAGAAGAAGCGGAAGGGTCGTTGAATGTGGACAATAATACCGGTTGACCTATGCCAGCGTCAAAGTGCATCACGTTTTCTTACAAAGTCACGTTTAAATCACGTTTCAACTTGCTGATAAGTCTCCGGCCTTCTTACTCGCACGAGCATGTCCCGATATGACACACCCGATTGACCTCGAGAATGTCGAAATGAAGATAAACAGGGATGTAAGTAAAGCCTGGGACGCCTTCAAACGTGACTCAGTATCTAGCCAGCATCAAAGACAACCGTACCGAGGACAAAAAATTCCTCCTCTCTTTGTTTATGTAAAAAAAGCTTGCTTTGTTTGTCGATTATTAACAGTGAAATTAGGAACCAATATAGGATAGGAAGTGAAGAATCGACAGATCCATTTCGCTGGAAAAGTTCTGAGACATAGTGTTTTAACTTGATTGCTACATTTTTGAAAAATTGTACTTGAATGTAATTTTTTTTCCTTGGGACATGTAATAGCGTATATTTCTAAATTGTCGAGGTCTATTATGGAAGCTCTGGGATCTGTAAGTATTTTGAATTGTGCGTAGTTTAACTCTAAATTAATGTAGAGTACAACACGAGGCAGTCTAGATAGCGCAGAATGATATTAAAGTTTTTTGTCGTATATGCATTGGCAACTATAGAAAGGCAGTTACATTAATAAAAAAACTGTCAAATAAGAGCCAATAATTAAGAGCATGAAATCTTATATTTTACATAAATTCTTATGATGCTTCCAATTCAGGTTTTCTTCAGTGAAGAAATAGCATATCTGAAAACAAATATTGATCATTAAGAATCAATCAAAATTATAAAAACAAAAAAGAACATATTGATGATAAATATGCAATGTAATAATAGCTATTGTTTTACAATTAGTATGATGTATTGATATAACTAATTAATTTTAAATATTTATGTGTATTATGGCAGTATAGAATTTTTAAAAAATTAAAAATTAATATAAATCTAGTCAGACAACCTCGTCATATTTTATTTAGTTTATATATATATGTAAAATATAATTTAAAAAAATCTATTCTTTTTGAAACAATTTAGAGAGAAGAGAAAAAATATATTACTTCCAAATGTTGTATTCAATATGTGAATACAAATGAAAATATTATATTCTACATATATTAGAAGCATTTTATAAATAACACACATTTTTTTTTTATTCATAATTATTCCAAAAGGTAATAAGATATACAAATATATTTTTTATTTATTAAATTTCTTTGAAAATAGAAAATATACTTTATTTTTAATATTGCATTAACAGAACAAAATAAGTTGTATTGTTGTATAATCAAAAGTATATTTCTCTAAAATTATTTTTTCTTTTCTCTCTCTATGCAGAGTTGAAATTTTGTAATATATAATTATGTAAGTTAACTTATTTATATAAATTAACGCCAATATTGAGTAAGATATTATCTAACACAATATAGCAATGAATCACAGCAAAGAAATTAATTGAAGAAATATTCACGTATCTCTAGGAAAATTGCTTGAAAATGATCAACAATAAAAAATATTGATTTTAAATCGACATTTTTACGAATAATAACTAGTTTACGAATGATAGTCCTAAATTATATTGCGAAAGATATCGCTATAGAAGATTCGCGAACCTTCCGCAAAAATATGAGAGATAAAAGTCTTATAAAGATAACCTGTCGGTTAAACTATTTACAAATAAACTATAACATCCGACGAGACAAATTTGTTGACATAGAAATTTATTTATCTAATATTGTTTGCTTCTTTTCTTCTTTTTTTATTTCTTTTTATCTTCTTTTGTCATTTTAATTTTTTCTTCTCTTTCTCTCATCTTCTATGAGGAAAGAAAAATTCTCCGTGTAGCACAAAATATAAATTCGTTGTTAAGTCAAATTGTGCAATACTTAAGCTATTAAAAGAATTCATTATCGTGAAAAATAGCTGCTCGTGATAACGATAACCCCAGAGTTGCTCTGGTTGACGATTGACCTCTCGTCTCTCATCACACGAGTTCGCTCACGTGCGACAAGATAGCCGCAAATAATAATTTACATCGAGATCTTAACTTATGGGTCTGAAGACCTTCATTAAGAAGTTTTACAAGTTAAAGAAATTATATTTTTGTATTTATATTCAAATGTGCATCTTTCTCATGATTTTTTATGTGTGCTTGCAGCATCCAATCTTGAAGTCTTTCCTGGCAGGCTCATTCTCCGGGACGTTCTCCACGATTCTCTTCCAACCGCTGGATCTAGTGAAGACCAGGCTTCAAAATAGAGTCAACACTTCCGTCGAGTAAGAGAGATTTAACTGTAAAATAAATTTTGTTATCATTTTTTCTTCAACAAGTACATAATCAGAGCTTTTATTCACTCAAAGTAATTAAAAATAAATTTTGGTTAATTTCTTTTTCTTCAAGGATTTATTTTTTAATTTTTTTCTGTATATTTAAAGTTGATTTATTAACTTCCAACAAATTATATTACAATTTTTCAATTTATTTTTTTAACTTATTTTAATTTTTAACTTAATTTGTGATTAATTAACATTATTAATTGATTCTATAAGATTCCTTGGTACTCGCCGCAGCCATGTTAGATTGTAACGTCAGAGGCGAGAAAATACACGCTGAAAAAAATTTGTGCGTGCCATTTTTAGATAACAAGATATTTTGATGAAGCACGATCTTTTAAATATCTTAGAATGTCTTAAAATTGTGCTAAAATCTTGAGTGAAGTCTTTTATCAAAATATCTTTTCATTTTAAAATTCTCGCAACTGACGTCACAATCTAAAATACCGCGGCGAATACCAAGTCTTAATTTGAATTAAAAAATTAAAATATATCTAAAATGATTTAATTTAATCTTAATAGGAACAAATATTTCGAAAATATACAATTTTACAGAAAGACTTTCCTTGACATCTATTCAAGTCATTTTTTCCATCGATTAAATCACGTACTTAGTTATTTTTAAGAAATTGCTAGTTGCAAATTACATACATACATACCATATATGTATATATTTTGTACACACACATTTACATTTATAAATCAATTATTAATTAATCTTTCGAATTTTTCCGAAATAGATCGCCGAGAAATGGGATGCTGGGCACGGTGGCGAACATTATTCAAAAGGAGAATGTCTTTGGATTATGGAAGGGCATGACGCCGGTAAGATATTCCTGTTCCTAGAAACAATTGATATTAATTAGATATTTTGGACTGGCATCGCGATGTAACAACTACGATTGTTAATTCGCAGTCGATAACCAGGGTAATCCCTGGCGTGGGTCTATACTTCTCGTCGCTGCATTGGCTGAAGCATGCCCTCGACCTTGAAGAATCCTTGACGGCCCTGCAGGCGATCGCCTTAGGTATCACCGCGCGCTCCATGTCCGGGGCTCTGCTCATTCCCATTACCGTCGTGAAGACGCGATTCGAGGTACGATTGGCGAAAAGAAGAATATGAACATACATAAAAAAGAGAGAGAGAGAAATATTGAGAAGAAGAAAAGAAATTTTTAAGCGAGAAGAGAAAGAAAGCTTTCAAGTAATTGCATTTAGCTTCATTCTTGTAGTTGGGTCCAGCCTAGAACCTAACTTAACACCAAGTTTATTAAATCTAGTACTCTCGCTCTTTCTAGAGGAAAATTAGGAAAATTACTTAGGAATATTCGTTTTGTATCTTTTAGAAATAATAATAAAAATATTTAAAAATATATTTCAAGTAGAAAAATTTGATAAGAAATTACTGTATGACTGAAATAATACTTGAAGGCAACCATTTTTCTAATTGATGTCAATATAATTTTACAGAGTGGCGTCTACAAGTATAATAGTATTAGCGAGGCTCTGTGGCTGATCTACAAGCAAGAAGGAGTGAGAGGTTTATCCAGTGGTCTAGTGCCTACCCTTCTACGAGATGCGCCTTACAGCGGTTTATATCTCATGTTTTATACCCAACTGAAAAGCGCGGCTACCAAAACAGGTATTTCAAAATTATATAAAATTTACACATATATGTGTAAAATTATTATTATTATTATTATTATTCATAGACGAATGTTGAGAAATATTTTCTAAAAAAAAATAAATTATATGATTTTTAGAATTATAATTTCTATATTGATTTGTAATTCTTAATTTGTAAAAAAATTTGGAGACTATTCTCAAAGAAAAAATTCTCCATTTTTCAGGAACGATGAGTGAGTCGCAAATGCCAGTTCACTTCAGCTGCGGGATTCTCGCTGGAATTCTAGCCTCTGTGGTGACGCAACCGCCGGATGTTGTCAAGACGAAGATGCAACTATATCCGAACGAATTCAACGGGATTTACCGTGCGACGTTCCTCGTCTACAAGAAATACGGCGTATTGGGATACTTCAAGGGTATCGTTCCCAGAATGCTGAGGCGAACTCTGATGACCACCATGGCTTGGACGGTGTACGAGCAGGTAATTCGATCGATGTGAAATACGAATTTGAATAATTAAACGGAAAAATCAGATTAGACGAATTTAATCAGGATGTCTACTCAAATCTTATAAAAACATTCCCTGACTTTCTAAGTATTTTTGTTCAAAATTCAAGATAAATAGAATATTTTAAAACTTTTTTTAATGTTCTAAAATAAGTTTTTTTTATTGTATATATTTTCTAATGTGCTTTTCATACGTAGGAAAAGCACCATTAAGTATTTAATTTTTAATTTTTCTTTTTTTTATTTATAATTTTAAATTTTAATTGCATTGAATTGTGTGTTTCAGCTAACAAAACAAATCGGCTTGAAGTAAACGTGCTATTGTCTTCTGTATGAAAGTTTTACACGAAGTAGTTGAATTATGCCATGTACAGTATTAGTATACATTTACTATTTGTATATATTTACTAATTGTGAAAGTGTCTTTCTCTCTCTCTCTCTACACCTCGCACGTTATTTATAATAAATCGTATATTTTTTCAAAATTACGATTGCATATTTACGGGAGAGTTAACCAATGTTGCTAAGTCTCTTATAGATCCTCCCGTTTTTTATTCCGTATCCTCTTTTTATCTTCCATATGTTTAATTTTGTTAATTATCAGAGCTCAGTATTAGTAAAAAATAATTTAAAGAATGAGGTACAGTTTTGCAAAAATTTTTAGAGATATTTTATATGGTGCTTTATTTTAAGATCTTTTTTTAATATGCAAAAGTGTAATTTAACAAATATGCACTAAAATTCAAAAGTCATCTACATGGCAGAGTAATTTTTTAATCTTGATTATTCAAAATTGTAAACGCAAAAAAATGCCTATTGTAATTAAACTACTTTAATATATTATAATAAATATATTATATATTACATATATATATATATATATATATATATATATATATATATAATGACAAAAATTAAGAAAAACCGCAGAACTCTAAAAATATAAAAAACTGGTATTGAAGTCTGAATTAAAGTTCTAATTCAAAAAGTTCGCGCAAATTACAATATAGAATAAAAAAAAGAAAGAACGAAAGTAGTCCAGCTGTGGCATCATTTTATTAATTCCAAATAACAATCTTAAGAGTATTGCAATTGTGGTACATTAAATACCAAATTAATATTAGATAATTTACCTTTCTGATCACTCTGTTTATGCATAGATGGCCTAAAATAACAATTCGTTCGGGACACAAATGACATCAATTCGACGTGTCTCGATGAAAATTTGTCTTCATCTTCCTCTTTCTCTCTTTTTTTCTCTCTCCCTCCCTCCCTCTCTCTCTTTCTCTTATCATTAAGATTATTGTAAAATTTTTACCTTAACAATACGTTAAGCGATGTACATCTTGCGTAACTTGTTCTTGATCTTCACGCTTTATTCGCTATCTCTCTTGTTTCTGAAAGTAGACAATCCGAGTCTTAGTAAGTGTTATCAATTTCGCGATTCAATAGTACAGTATTCAAATATATTTCATAATCGTAAGTCTTGTGTTGACAAAATCTTGTTCCTCTGTCGACTGTGTGTTTAACAAGCGCGCGAGGTCCTCGTCAGGGAGATTATGAATTAAACTTTCGCGCGAAAGCAAATTTAAACTTTTATTTTAATAATGAAATATAATTTTCTCTCCGAAGAAATGTCCCACGTAGCAGGCTGACGTCATGAAACGTCAAAATGACGTCATTTTGATATCGATGACCATCATTTTGACGTGTAATGATGTCAGTCTGCTACTTGGGGTATTTGTCAAATCAGTAGTATAATATCTCTCTTTTTTAGGCATCAGACTTGTATATTTTCTTACAAAAAATTACATTTCTACTTTTTTCCGCTGAGGGCAGCACTATACACATATTTTCGTCGAGAAACGTTTTCTTTTTTCTATCGTAATGAAAAGAATCATATTTTTCCTTCTTAAAGATTGCAAATGTATTTTATACGGAAAACCTCGCAGATTCCAAAATTTTGATTTCAATGAAAATTTACATATATGTATGTAAAAGGGATAAATAGATGAATTTAAAAAGGATATGCCCACAATTCTTGTAAAAATTGGGTTTCGGTGAAATTGGCTGATTTTCTCATATGTTGTAGCTTATTATGATCCGCTGAACAAAAGATGTAATAGCCTCAAAGTTAAGTAAATAGTTATAATAATAATCAGTAGATCATAAGTTACAATATACGAAAAAACTAACTAATAAGATACCAAGATTGGGAAGACTAATTTTCTTACATGTTAGGACTATCTGCTGAACAAAAAATGTAATAAATTTAAAGTTAATGATCAGATAGTTACAGATTTACAGCTAGTCAAACACGAAAAATTTGGGCTCTGCGAAATGTTTTTTATTTAGCTTTGGAGTCACAAGTTACAATATACAAAAATGCCAACCCCAATTCCACCGAAATCCAATTTCCACAAGGATTGTGCGGGATTCTTTTTTAGTTGTAGCTCAAAATTCATCTCATTCCTCTTCTACATATATATACAATTTCATCAAAATCAGAATTTTCGAATGTACGAGGTTTCCTCCGATTTCTTTCTATTATTTCTCGCTTTTTTTTTGTAAAAAATCACGATTTTATTTTACAATTTCTACATAGTTGTCCTCAAAACGATGATCCTCGAGTTAGCAGAGGGCCCGCAGCGGATCAAAAAGAAAAGCAAGAGGGAGGAAGCGAATGAGTTTCTCCTGGCTAGAGAAGGGACGCAATGTTGATGTTGATGAATTATTCACATTCCGGCATAAATACCTCGTCAATTGCGTGGCGCATAGTGGAAGCTTAGAGGTTCGTATCGAGTCACGGTCACACACGGTTTGCAGGAACGCACTCGCATAACTTGTCGTGCGCTCTCCAACTGCATTCGCAGTCGTGGACGAAGCTCTACGAGAGAGAACTGTGTGCCCCACCCCCCTCCGCGCTAAATTTCATTTCTTCTCTTCTCTCTCTCTCTCTCTTTCTCTCTCTATCTATTTCTCTCTTTCTTTTCTCTCTTATCACGCAAGCTTTAAATTAATTGAACTGTAGTGTAGACTTTTGTTGGATTCCATTTCCACTAATTTAAATTATTTTTTTTCTTTTTCAACGAAGACAGTCCTATGCCCGAGATGCGAAAGTATAAGTCCAAGACTTTGATTTTTTTCCATATAACACAAAAGTACATGTGACATAAGATTTGATTTTTATCTGAAAGCAAAAACGCGACAAAAACAACGTTAATAATAAAGAGAAACGCTGTATATTTTTACAAACAATTTGTTTTATTTTTTAAATAAACAGCATGAATTTGTATATACATATACATATATTTATATATGCATGTATGTGTGTGTATATATATATATATATATATATATATATATATATATATTTGTTATCTTATTGTTAGATGAGTTTCTCAACCTGATTGCATTTATATTCGCACTTATATTTAATTCATCTTGAACATCCAAACGATATTCCCGGAACCTTCGCGAGCTTCTCCTGGAAAAAAATGAGTTCTTGGACTTACGCTCTTCTGCCATCACGACTACAGAATTATTGATCGACGAAAAAAAAAACGGACCATAGGATTATACTTTCTTCCAGCTCACTCTAGATAGATAAATATTTTATCGACCTCCCCCTTTTTTAATGCAAAAAAATAATCTAGATTGAAAAAATTACTTCAGTTCTTCTCTTTCTACAGGTCCCTTTTGCAAAGAATTCTCTCTTTGCAATATTCTTTAAATTGTTTCTCTTGGTTTTTGCTGGTTTTTTTTTACGAATGCAAGAAAATTAAGATTTAAAGTCGAGAAAATTAAATTTAGATTAATTTCGAAACCTTCTAACTCTTTTTGAAAGTAATATCACGATGATAGAAATGATTGATGCTAACTAAGAAAATCTGATGAGAAGAGAATGAATGAACATTCAATTTTCTCGACCTTGAGACTCCTACTTCCTGGCCGACCATGTGAGAATTGTGACATCAGAGACGTTATATTTTACAGTCAGCTGTTGAATAATTTTCGAGGTATTCTAAAAGTACGATAAAGTAGTCATTTCATTAAAATATCTTTTTATTTAAAAAATGGCATCTAAGAATTTTCAGCGTGTGCTTTTCTGCCTCTGACGTCACAATCTAATATATTAGCGGCGAGGACCCAGGAGCTTTAAAAGATCAAATCATTGGACTACTGTTATAAATCCTCCTTGTTGCAAAGGCACTATGTAGTGATAAATATACCTATCACTCTGTTAACTTTGCTGTTGTTCAGCGTTGCATACCTGTGAGCCATTAATCACAAATTCTGATTTTGAAGACAATAAAAGAGAGAGCATGGCAAATAGTTTTATAACTTTTTGACTGTACTAATGAGAGATTAGATAGAGAGGGAAAGAGAGGCGAAGAGAGAGACAAAGTTTGTTTCATAGAGAGAAAGTAAAAGTGAGTGAGAGAGGGAGAGAGAGAGAGAGAGAAAGAGAATGAAAGGAAGAGTGAGAAAGAGAGAGAAACAGTGTGAGACGAACACTTGCTGTGTGACTCTTACGCGGCGCTTCAAACATCACAGATTATATTATCATGTATATGTATTATGTGCATCGGAATGGCAACTCACCTGGATCGAGAGAGTACCTGTACAGTAATTGAGACGAATATGGTTAAATTGTTTAGTGCATACCTGGCTTACTTCTCACTCACTAACCAATCAAGAGAAGTTACTTGTGACTTCGGCTTCGCGAACGGTGCCGGCGACGATTGTGATGGCTGGAGCTCCGATGATCGCGATTCCCTGAAATCATCATCATCATCATCATCATCTCATCATCATCATCATCATCGTTATCATCGTCATCGTTATCATCGTCGTCATCGTCGTCATCATCGTCATCATCGTCATCATCGTCATCATCGTCATCATCGTCATCATCGTCATCATCGTCATCATCGTCATCATCGTCATCATCACTAAAGCCCAAGTTGAAAGAGTCAAATTACTACTCTTCACTCACCCTTATCTCGACTATGACGTCGATAATTGTCCTCGTCCCGATGGTGTCTGTCTCTTGATCTACTTCTACTTCTGTGCCCGGAATTTCTGTAAACGGTAACGTCTCTCTATTGGATCTACTTGCTCGAAAATAAAGTAAAGATTAACTTACCTATGACTGCTGGAATCATGACGGCCCTTGTCGTCGTCTATTCGTCTGCCACGACGTTTGTCCCTGTCTCTGTCGCGATCTCTATCTCTGTCATTATCTCTCCGCCGCCTGTCGAGCTCCTCGTTCACTCTCGCCCTTTGCTTTCGCTCCTCTTCCCTCCTCTGCACCTTCTCGTCGCGCGCCTTTTCGCGTTTGTTCTGCAGACAATTTTAATTCTCATATTTTCCGTCTTTGAAAAATTCATCTGACGTTGTGTGAAAATTGTGCGCATAAAACCAAAAAATATTTCCTCACCATAATTTCTTGAAGGGCGCTCTTCAGTCTCGCATAACCCACATGCTGTTTACCCATTAAATGATCATCGATCCGTTGCTGGGCGTCGCCTACGATAAGGAACGCGCCGCAAACATCGCATACTTCCATCTGTTTCTCTTGTGCGGCCGCTAGTTCAGCAGTCTGCAAACGAGTCTCGTAAAATTAGTATAAACATAAGCCGTAAAGCATCATATTAACTATTTTTTTGTTAAATTAGATTTTTTTGTATTTTCTATTATATAATTTATTATAGATTATAATCTAGCGTGATTAATTTTGTCTTAATAATAAATCATAGATTATAATCGATCCTAACAAAAAAACTATAAATTATTTAGATTAAATAATAAATGATATATTTTAATTAATTTAGATTATAATCTATAATTTATTATTAGAATATAATTTAAAATTTATTATATATTTATTATAAAAATGAAATTTATTTCATCATTACTTATTTTATATATTATTTTGTTATATATTACAGATTATAATCTATTACAACAAAAATCTATAACCCATAATTTATTATAGATTATAGATTTATAATAATTTATAATAGATCATACTCTATCTCAAGAAAGAAATCTATAATCTTTAATTTATTATAGATTATAATTGTAACTCTGATATATCTCAATAATCGCTCTACACTCTCACTTGATTGTAATGGCTGTTGTCGTTGGATTTCCTCAAGGTCTCGCGCTCGTCCTTTAATTGATCACAAAGACGCATTAGGCCCTGTGCCTGCTCCACATTGCCCTGAATTCCACTTTGCTCGGCCTCTTCCACTAATTTATTTATTTTCTCCGTCAACAGAGCAATCTGTTCCTCGTTCCTTTGCGTTTGCGCTGGGGTTAATGTTGGCTATGCACACAAAAAGAATGATTAAATCTTATAATTTATACATATATATAGCATATAATAGTATATATTTATATTTTATATATTATATTTTAAATATAAATTATTATATTTTATTATACAGGGTGTTCTAGAATTGGCGGAAAAATTTTTAATGGCAAATTCTTGATATTATTTGGAGACGATTTTTTCTTAGTGAAAATGTTGAGGGAGGCCATCATTTTTAGCATGTTACCAATTTTTGTTATTATGTATCTTTATAACTAAGCTTTATATTAAAATTTTATTAAAGCAAACTCTATCTAAAATTAACTGAAGAATATAGTTCTATTAATATTTTATTTCTACAAGGCTTAGTTTCCAAAAAGCCTTTAAAAAGCCTCTTCAACTGCTTATATTTCGAAAATTACTGGTGTCTCGACATTTTCGGCGAGGAAAAATTGCCTCCGAATGATACCAGGAATCTGACATTAAAAACTTTTCCGCCAGTTCTGAGACACCCTGTATAAACATTAAATATAAATTATTATTATATTTAAATAATAAGTTATTATTATTATATTTTAAATTAATTATTATACTTTCATATAATATTTTAATTAATAAAGGAACTTACAGCTTCTGTTCTTCCAATCAGTGCCAATCGCTGCTTTCCTTTTACTATCTTTCGCTCCACCTCATTTAGCATACTTTGACAGTACCTAATGAATTCATCCTCATATTGCTGTTTACGATACGAATACGATGCCTTCTCGAACAATTCCCTAGCTTCATCATCATGCACCTTGGGACACGCACCCAAGTCCGCTCTTGTATTGACAAAGAGATCATGAGGGCAGAACTTCACCAAAAACAGCTTGCAAAACTAAAACAGACAAGCTTGAATAAATTCGAAATGCAAAAACACAAATTAGTAAAAATATGATTAAAGTATAAATATAAAATATAAGAATAGCCTGCATTTCCAGAGTTGCGATAAGAAAAATGAACAATTATAAACTATATATTTATTTTTTTTATATACATTCTGTAGATATTTTTTTACATCTTAATTTAATATGTGTTGTAAACATTTTTTTATTCATGATTCGGTTAACTCCAGAAAAATCTCTTGATTAAATTCCAGAAAATTTTAACTGTATTAATTTTTTTTAACCTGATTCCGCGTTCAAACTCAAAATAAAAAAATTAAAGAAAACAGGAGTAGAAAAAGGAGTTAAACGTTTCGGAGCATCTGACGAATTTTCCGCGTTCCGAGGAGTTTCTGTTCAAGAATACGCGTCATTATTATTATCGACTCTCTCTCTCTCACCTCGGGATCCTCCCAATTGAGCTCCTTGGGCTTCTCGTTGGGCAAAACATTCCTGTTCCGACCCATGAGCTCGTCGAGCAGCGCGGATGCCGCGGCGCCGGCCATCTTGTAATTTTCGGTATCGCAATCGAGCCGACGAATTCGTCGCCCGCGAATGAGTTTCCGAGAGAAGGTGAAAAAAAATCCAATGAGGAGATCTTGGACGCGAAGAAAATCCAAAAGGAGAAACACGCTGAAAGAAAATCGGAGGTCCACCTTCCATCCACAAAAGGATTCTCGATGGAAAGACGCGTATGTACGACAAATCACGATCGTGAGATGACAATTGCAAAGCGATGCTGCGGCTGCGCGTCGCCAGATGACGCACGCGACATCGCGAAACCATAGTATACACAGTAGCGACAGTGAGTGTCGACACCTTTGATGTAGGCACAGATTAAGGGTCGGCAGGCGACATGGTGGAGACGCCTATCGGCCGGCCGGGAATTACGGATTCTTATTTTCCAGATATTAGCGAAAATATTGAATGAATCTTATTAAATTTAGGATATTCTTAATCAGTAAGCTCATTTGTAGTCCTCTAAAGAGCTATTATATGAAAAAAAGATAAAAATAAAAATTTTTAATAAACTTGGGGGAATGCACAGCTAGGAACGGGTAAGGTTGGGTTAGCCGCGAGTCCGTATTTTATTTATTATAAATTTTTAAGAGCGAAAATGTAAAATCCGGCCTTTTAGAGGACTGCTTTATTATATAAAGAATATATTAAAAAAAAATTCACGAAGTTATGTCACTTATTTTATGAAATATCTGGACGATAAGATTCTCACTAGATTCATAAGGAGCAGGGGAAATTTCTGTGGTAACATGCTGACTGCTTGACAAGGAGAGAGCATCATTCCATCTTTGTCTCTCTTACATCGCATATGTAGTAGCGTCCATGTAGGTACAAACACTAATACGTGAGCACACGGATGCAAATATTGAGAGATAATGTCAGCAAAAAGGCTATCATATTATTTTTATTTTTTTGTATATGTATGCATATGTAAATAAAGAACAAAAATAAAAACTATTTTAAGATGACATTTTATAATTAATTTTCTATATGTATTTGCATTTTATTAATATGTATTACATTTTTGATATGTTTTTAATTTATAATTTATATAAACATAAGTATGAAATAAAAATTGAAATAGTTCTGAAAATAAGTATATTAATGATAAAATTATTCAAAACAATAAAAAAATTAAATTTAATATTTTTTAGTGTTTGTACCTACATGGACGCTACTACATATGCGATGTAAGAGAGACAAAGATGGAATGATGCTCTCTCCTTGTCAAGCAGTATTAAAAGCCATATTAAAAGCTCTAGCTTCATTCAATTAATAATCCAATATAATAATCAACAATTATTTTTATATAATATATAGTATTTTTAAATATTTTTAAATATTTAAAAATATTTTTTTTAAGATTAATTGAGGAAAAGAATATTTTAAATATTTTTTTTCAATTAATTTTTAAAACAAATTTTTAAAAATATTTTTATATATTCAAATATTTATTATATTATATAAAAATTATTGTGAATTATACTCATTGGAGTAATAATTATTGATTGAAGCTTGTTATGGCACAAACTGAACATCTTGTACATTGTCTGTATAATATTTTACTTATTTATAAAATGTTTTTTATAAATAAATGAAATATTATATATATATAATATATAAGATTATAATATATAAGATTATTGATGTTACATTGTATAACTCTCATTTCTTTCTCTCTGCTACATAAGTACTTATGACGTGAAAGAACTTACGAGTAACGTATGATGGCTCAATGCAAGAATATTTAATCACGTAAAAAACTTGAGTTCAAATATATCAATATCAATTTTTTTATAATATATTGGAATATAGAAAATCATAGAAATATATTTTTTATATAGGCGATAAACTTAAAAATTTGATATTGAAAATATTTTAATCATTTTACAACTACACATACTATAAATATATAAATGCAAAATAATTCCGTAAATAAATTTCAAGTAATAAATCAATTGCACACATGCACACAGCTGGTATGTAGAATTTTATTAAATTTATTTTCTGAATTATTTTACACTTATATATAGTGTATGTAGTAAAAATATTTTCAATATATTAAAAAATTTTTAAATCGCCGAAATATATTTTTTTATCATTTTTCTATATTCTAATATATATATATATATATTATAAAAAAATTGATATTGATATATTTGAACTCTAATTTATATACTGGATGATATACTGAACATCCTTGCATTGATTATACATTACTCAACGTTCTTTCACGTTATAAGTATTTGGAGCAAATTATACAATAGCATCAATAATCAAAAAGAAATCAAGAATATAATCAACATATCCCTTATATAATATATATATATATATATATATATATATATATATATGTTATATATATACGTTATGCACATATGTGCATAACCATATATACTTCCAAAAAGTGGGTGCTTATTAGTTTTGCTACGTTACTGCTTTCTGCTACGGAAGGCCAGAAAGCATTTTCAGGCGGCATCTCGCGTATACCGGCACGGTAGATGAACAAGGAGAACACGTGATTATCGGTCCTTGTCTCTCTTACGTGTGTCCGCGTGAGCGATGCAGTTGGTGTATGTACGTGTACAGACATACACCACTACATAAAACCCGAGAATTGGTTTCTCGGCGTTGGCAACACTGAAACCGGAGTTTCGCGTTGTCACCGCACGAGGTCTCCAATATCAATTCGGAGTTTGCCTGGGTGTACTGCCGACCCTTAATAGACAGATCGCCAAAGGCCTGCCTAAAGAAGAGACCGCCATCTTCGTGCGATAGACTTTGCCCCTTACCGACACACTTTGCCCCTGGTTCGAGTCCGTGCTAAATTCGTAGACTTGAACCAAAAGACTTTGCCCCTGGTTCGAGTCCGTGCTAAATTTCGTAGACTCGACTAAAAGACTTTGCCCCTGGTGCAAGTCCAGGCTAAATTCGTTTGACATTACCAACAGACTTTGCCCCTGGTGCGAATCCAGGCTAATTGATCATGAGACCAATTTGAGAGATTTGGCCCCCGTTGTGTGTGTGTGTGTGTGTGTGTGTGTGTGTGTGAGAGAGAGAGAGAGAGAGAGAGAGAGAATATTTTACATATATGCATATATATATAAAATTTATTAAATATAAAAAATATATTTTTTACACATAAAATGTTTTTTTATTGAAATAATCACGATTTTAAATGTGATATAACACAGTGTTCAAAAATTTTTTAATTAAATTTTTTAATTAAATTTTATTAAAGAAAATTACTTGAAATTTTTTACATTAAGAATTTAAAGGCTCCTTATTCTCTTGTAGAAATTTATCACTACGCCAATTAATCACTTATTTTGAGTATTTAAAATACTATTTCTATATATTTCTATAAGGGTTGAAATAAAGTATAAGAGATAAATAGGCTATATGTGAGCCGTATGCGAAATGTGAGATGTAAGACGCATATTGAAATTTAATTTTTCGATATAACTTTCAAAAATGTACACGAGGTACAAAAAATTAGCTTGGACATTTGTAAGACTTAAAATTGGGATTAATTCTCAATTCTATTAATTAAATTTCGATATAACACACCTTACATCCGCGCACGGCTCACATATATATAGCCCATTTATTAGTGCAATTTTTAAGTTCCTTATTTTTCAAAGTTCATCTTTTTACGTTATCAAATATTTTTACGTTTTCAAGAATTTTATATTTTTACTTACCGCAGTTTCTTATCCAAATGTAAAATCTTTTATCGCAGTCTATAAAAAATAGAAACAATTTACAATTTTATGATATAATATTATTATTATTACAATTTCTATATATATGCACATCTGTCAAATATCGTGATTTATTTCACATTATTATTATCTATTTTAATAAAAAAAAACAAAAACACTTGCAACAATCAAAAATAAACCGCCTGCCGCGAACGGAAAATGCCAAGAAAGCACGCAATTTCCGCGAATCTCGTAATTTTTTTGAAAAATCAACAATTTCAACGAAATTGTAAATTCTTCAAATCACTGCACAAGTATAATTCACAATAATAATTTTCAGTAACTACGATAAAAAATCGTATACTGAAAACCGCAAACGAAAGTGCAATGGGAGTAAGAGTAAAGTCTGTGATAAAATTAATTGGCAATAGAAAATTAATAATTTTCAAATAGAAAAATTTTGAAATTACCGAGGATTTACAAATAATAAAGTAAAAATATTAAATAATTTATGTTTTCGAATTTTGCTCGCGGAGAGGATCTTTAAAACAAGATTTTTAGAAGAGAGGACCTTTAAAATATAAACAGGCAAAAACGTTGGAAAAATTAAAGCGCGCGTTTAAACAGATAAACGCAATGAAATAAATACGCAATTGTTTTTACTTATCGCTGTAAGCTCACAAGCTTCTGACGTGCTATACACTTTTATATAATATATACAAGGTGTCCGGTAACTAACGGACCAATGATTAAGGGCGGATTCTCTGGCCAATTTGGAGACGATTTTTCCTTAGCAAAAATGTTGAGAAGTCAATAATTTTCGAGTTATAAGCGATTGAAAAAAATAGGTTTTTTGAAAACTAAACGTTTTGGAGTTAAAAGTCTAACATAATTACATTCTTCAGTTAATTTCAGGTAGAGTTTACTATAATAAAATTTTAATTTAAGGCTTAGTTATAAAGATACATAATGACAAAGATTGGAAAGTTGTAAAAAATGATGACCTTTTTCGACATTTTTGCTGAGGAAAAATCGTTCCCAAATTGACCAAAGAATCCATTTGTAATCATTGGTCTGTTAGTTACCGGACACCCTGTATATTGGACACGAGTTTCGTTTGTTTCAGATTCTCGAGAGTTGAAGTAGGAACATACGAGTATCATATATCGTTTGTGACTTGCCGAATGAAAGCAAGACAGAGAGCGAACGAGATGATGAGCTTAATAGCTCATAATGTTATAAATAAATAAATAAAAAATTATAACCTGACCTACTAGTTATTGAATCTTTTTTTAATAAAATGTTTCATTATTATTATCATCTAAGTCTAAGTCGTTTAATTACTTTTTAGTTTTTTAATAATTAATTTAATTTATTCTAGTCATTTTTATATGAGAAAAATAATATCACGTATACGTTTTATAATGAATTAATATATTTCGGGAATCGAATTATATATTCTTAATAATATAAAAGTGTTCAAAAATTATATTTGACTTTTAATTTTAATTATTTTATAGCAAAGAGTTCCGAAATCTCTTACACACATAATGGGGATTTTTTTCATCCATATAATTCGCAATTAAGTATATATGTTAATTATTAATTTTAATAAAATAAAAATTAAAATTAAAGGTCAAATATAATTTTTAAACACAAATATATTAAATTAATTATAAAACGTATACCCATGATAGTATTTTTCTCGTACAAAAATAATTAGAGTAAATTAAATTAATCATAAAAGATTAAAAATTAATTAAAGAATTTAAACTTATTATATTTTATATAATAATAATAAAACATTTTATTACGTCAAACCGTCGTGAAATAATTAAATAAAATTTGCTAGTTACGTCAAAGTCAAGTTTTCTAAGCTTATAAAACATTTTATTAAAAAACAGATTCAATAAATATAAGTACATGTTATATATATACTTATATTTATTGAATCTGTTTTTTTTATAAAATGTTTTATTATTATCATATATAATATAAATTATTTAATTATTTTTTAATTTTTTTATGAGTAATTTAATTTGTTCTAGTTATTTTTGTACGAGAAAAATACTATCACGGGTATACGTTTTATAACGAATTAAATATATTTATTCAGAAATAAATATTTTTATCGGCTCTCAATATAAAGAATATAAGTATGCTGCCTTCTAAGCCGGGCAATAGAGCCAAGGAAACGAAACGAAAAATTAATTAAACGGAACTGTATCTCAATTTGAGATCCCAAAGTTCCACATATAAATTAATTTCGAAACTTACATATGGAGAAATAAGCGAGAAAAATATAGGTCCGAAAAGTCGCTGAAGCGGGAATCGAACCCGCGTCTTTCACTTTCCGGGCGACTGCTCTTACCAACTAAGCTATTCAGACCCTTTCGATCCCATATTTTTCATTTGCCTTTTAAGTAGATGTTAGTAAATACCGCCGTGATTAGCCCAGGCGTGAATAAACTCAGAAATAAATATTTTTATCGGCTCTCAATATAAAGAATATAAGTATGCTGCCTTCTAAGCCGGGCAATAGAGCCAAGGAAACGAAACGAAACGACTGGTAAGAGCAGTCGCCCGGAAAGTGAAAGACGCGGGTTCGATTCCCGCTTCAGCGACTTTTCGGACCTATATTTTTCTCGCTTATTTCTCCATATGTAAGTTTCGAAATTAATTTATATGTGGAACTTTGGGATCTCAAATTGAGATACAGTTCCGTTTAATTAATTTTTCGTTTCGTTTCCTTGGCTCTATTGCCCGGCTTAGAAGGCAGCATACTTATATTCTAAATATATTTATGTTCAAAAATTATATTTGACCTTTAATTTTAATTTTGTATTTTATTAAAATTAATAATTAACATATATACTTAATTGCGAATTATATGGATGAACAAAATCTCTATTATGTGTGTAAGAGATTTCGGAACTCTTTGCTAAAATAATTAAAATTAAAAGTCAAATATAATTTTTGAACACTTTTATATTATTAAAAATATATAATTCGACTCTCGAAATATATTAATTCATTATAAAACGTATACGTATTAGTATTTTTCACATATTAAAATGATTAGAATAAATTAAATTAATTATTAAAAAACTAAAAATTAATTAAACGACTTAGACTTAGATGATAATAATAATGAAACATTTATTAAAAAATAATTATAATAGGTCAGGTTAATATTTTATTTATTTATTTATTTATAACATCATAAAATTCTGTCCTTTCCGAAATACGCGAACGCTACGAAAAGATAAATCTCGTACATGCCGCCGGACGAGTTCATGAGCATGAGACGCTCTTATCTTGGGAACGTATTAATAGTTACTGCATTGACTACTACTACGATATGGCGCTGAAATCAGTGAGAAATGCTGGTCTCTCCTTCATCCAGACCTTTGGCGATCTGTCTATTAATCTGTGACATGGAGCACATTTTGAACGGAAAAGCGGAACGGGGAATTATAAAATATTAATATTTAACTATATTTATTGATTAAAATGCTTGTATTCAATAGATAAGTTGAAAAGATGAACATATTAAAAGGAATTACAATGAATTAAGTAAATATAAATTTAAAAAATTAATACAAATGTCTATTTGTCACTATACCGTTCCGCTTTTCCGCTCAAAATGTGCTCCATGTAATATAAGGCAATCAAAACAGACGGAACGGAACGCGCGGAAATGCGGGACTCTAGTAAAGTTTAGTTACTTTCTCTTCCGCGTTTCCGCGTTTCCGCGTTTCCGCGCGTCCATGTAATCGCACCCTAACTGATATTGAATACGTTTACACGGCACCCTTAATCGGGTTTAATAACATCCGTAGTTGTAAGACTAGCCAATCACAGCCGTTCCATTCTTCAGGGGAATGGCTATAAATTGGCTAGTTTTACAACTATGGATGTTCTTAAACCCGATTAAGGGTCGGCAGTACACCCAGGCAAACTCCGAATTGATATTGGAGACCTCGTGCGGTGACAACGCGAAACTCCGGTTTCAGTGTTGCCAACGCCGAGAAACCAATTCTCGGGTTTTATGTAGTGGTGTATGTCTGTACACGTACATACACCAACTGCATCGCTCACGCGGACACACGTAAGAGAGACAAGGACCGATAATCACGTGTTCTCCTTGTTCATCTACCGTGCCGGTATACGCGAGATGCCGCCTGAAAATGCTTTCTGGCCTTCCGTAGCAGAAAGCAGTAACGTAGCAAAACTAATAAGCACCCACTTTTTGGAAGTATATATGGTTATGCACATATGTGCATAACGTATATATATATAACATATATATATATATATATATATATATATATATATATATTATATAAGGGATATGTTGATTATATTCTTGATTTCTTTTTGATTATTGATGCTATTGTATAATTTGCTCCAAATACTTATAACGTGAAAGAACGTTGAGTAATGTATAATCAATGCAAGGATGTTCAGTATATCATCCAGTATATAAATTAGAGTTCAAATATATCAATATCAATTTTTTTATAATATATATATATATATATTAGAATATAGAAAAATGATAAAAAAATATATTTCGGCGATTTAAAAATTTTTTAATATATTGAAAATATTTTTACTACATACACTATATATAAGTGTAAAATAATTCAGAAAATAAATTTAATAAAAATCTACATACCAGCTGTGTGCATGTGTGCAATTGATTTATTACTTGAAATTTATTTACGGAATTATTTTGCATTTATATATTTATAGTATGTGTAGTTGTAAAATGATTAAAATATTTTCAATATCAAATTTTTAAGTTTATCGCCTATATAAAAAATATATTTCTATGATTTTCTATATTCCAATATATTATAAAAAAATTGATATTGATATATTTGAACTCAAGTTTTTTACGTGATTAAATATTCTTGCATTGAGCCATCATACGTTACTCGTAAGTTCTTTCACGTCATAAGTACTTATGTAGCAGAGAGAAAGAAATGAGAGTTATACAATGTAACATCAATAATCTTATATATTATAATCTTATATATTATATATATATAATATTTCATTTATTTATAAAAAACATTTTATAAATAAGTAAAATATTATACAGACAATGTACAAGATGTTCAGTTTGTGCCATAACAAGCTTCAATCAATAATTATTACTCCAATGAGTATAATTCACAATAATTTTTATATAATATAATAAATATTTGAATATATAAAAATATTTTTAAAAATTTGTTTTAAAAATTAATTGAAAAAAAATATTTAAAATATTCTTTTCCTCAATTAATCTTAAAAAAAATATTTTTAAATATTTAAAAATATTTAAAAATACTATATATTATATAAAAATAATTGTTGATTATTATATTGGATTATTAATTGAATGAAGCTAGAGCTTTTAATATGGCTTTTAATACTGCTTGACAAGGAGAGAGCATCATTCCATCTTTGTCTCTCTTACATCGCATATGTAGTAGCGTCCATGTAGGTACAAACACTAAAAAATATTAAATTTAATTTTTTTATTGTTTTGAATAATTTTATCATTAATATACTTATTTTCAGAACTATTTCAATTTTTATTTCATACTTATGTTTATATAAATTATAAATTAAAAACATATCAAAAATGTAATACATATTAATAAAATGCAAATACATATAGAAAATTAATTATAAAATGTCATCTTAAAATAGTTTTTATTTTTGTTCTTTATTTACATATGCATACATATACAAAAAAATAAAAATAATATGATAGCCTTTTTGCTGACATTATCTCTCAATTTTTGCATCCGTGTGCTCACGTATTAGTGTTTGTACCTACATGGACGCTACTACATATGCGATGTAAGAGAGACAAAGATGGAATGATGCTCTCTCCTTGTCAAGCAGTCAGCATGTTACCACAGAAATTTCCCCTGCTCCTTATGAATCTAGTGAGAATCTTATCGTCCAGATATTTCATAAAATAAGTGACATAACTTCGTGAATTTTTTTTTTATATATTCTTTATATAATAAAGCAGTCCTCTAAAAGGCCGGATTTTACATTTTCGCTCTTAAAAATTTATAATAAATAAAATACGGACTCGCGGCTAACCCAACCTTACCCGTTCCTAGCTGTGCATTCCCCCAAGTTTATTAAAAATTTTTATTTTTATCTTTTTTTCATAAAATAGCTCTTTAGAGGACTACAAATGAGCTTACTGATTAAGAATATCCTAAATTTAATAAGATTCATTCAATATTTTCGCTAATATCTGGAAAATAAGAATCCGTAATTCCCGGCCGGCCGATAGGCGTCTCCACCATGTCGCCTGCCGACCCTTAAGGTGCCTACTGATGGACGCGGCAAGTTGCCGCGCGCGGCAGTTCAGAAAGAACTAGATCTAGGGGCTTCTGAAACTGATGCCGCTTGCCGCGTCTGCCGCGCGAATTCGGCGTCATCGCGTTTGTCGCGAAACAATATAACCTCAATTCCTCAGTATCTCAGTTATCAGTTTAAATAATCAATATATCATGTCTGCAAAAATGAAAATTTATGAGTGGTCAATGCAGTGCAGTCAGGAACAGAATGTAGAAGCAGACCGACGTGACAAGTTGCTCGGATCATTAGCTATGTTATTAGCTGCAAAAAACAGACGGATCAACAAAAAGAAGCGTTTCTGGGTTGCTCCAATTTTTAAAAAACGCTGTGAGCATGGTTTTTACCATGCCTTGCTGCCAACACTTAAATTGGAAGATCTGCGGTTCCATAATTATTTTCGGATGTCAACCACGCAATACGAAGAGTTGTTAGCCATTGTAGGCCCGCATCTAGAGAAACAATACGTCGTGCGAGAGCCGATAAGTGCAGCAGAACGATTGACGTTGACATTACGGTAAACATCTTTTGTTTTTATTTTAGTTATATGAATGTAAATGTTGCATTACATCAATTTGCATTACGTTTCAGATTTCTGGCAGCTGGTGATTCCATGTCTTCAATGACATATCAATATTTAGTAGGCTTGACGACTGTAAGCAATATTATTGCTACAACATGCAAGATTATTTGGGAACATTTGTGTCCTTTGGTTCTTCCACCTCAGTTATTCGAAGATGACTGGCGGAGCATCGCAGAAGATTTTGAAGATATATGGGACTTTCCACATTGCATTGGAGCAATCGATGGAAAGCATGTAACCATTCAAGTAAGTAATACTTGTATTATAATTCTTTTCAGGCATTATTCAAATATTAAAAACTATCGGGAAATAAATAGAAAAAACAATACGAGCAGACTCCAATTTTCTTGCAGTATGTGAAAAATATATAATAATCTTTGTGTAATTTCAGTGTCCGGATAATGCTGGCTCCAATTTCTACAACTATAAAAACAGTCATAGCATTGTGCTATTAGCTATTTGTGATGCCAATTATATTTTCCGGTTCGTCGATATTGGTGCGTATGGCAGGCGAAGTGATGGAGGCATTTTTCGTGAAAGCCGATTCGGTCAACAACTTAATGCAGGTCAAATGAATATCCCAAAATCGGACAGTTTTTACAAAGGAGGCCCGTCTTTGCCTTACTGCATTGTCGGGGATGAAGCCTTTCCATTGAAATCATATTTGCTAAGGCCATACTCTGGCAAAAATAACTTGTCCGCCGAACAGCACATCTTCAATTATAGACTCAGTAGAGCCAGACGAGTGATAGAGAATTGTTTCGGAATACTTGCTAGCCAATGGCGAGTTTATCGAAAACCGATCATTAGTAGTGTGGAAACTGCTATGAAGATCGTACAAGGTACAATCTGCATTCATAACTGGCTCCGCAAGAGTGATATCGAGAAGAACAATTATATTCCACCAGGTATGTTGGATAAAGAAACGGCTGTGGGTGATCACATACGAGGTTCGTGGAGGACGATTATGGAAGATGGTTGTGCATTTGTGGACATCTCCAAATGTAGTACAAATACAAGTACTCGGGGTGCCATGCTCATTAGAGATGAATTTTGTAAATATTTTAATAATGAAGGCTCAGTAGCATGGCAAAATGATAAATGATACATTAGCATATTATTTCGTTTTATTTATAATATTATACTAGACATCACAGATATAATCATTATTTGTATACTACACATGCAAAGGAAATAAATCACACCTTTTAATCATGCAAACTAATTCTTTAAAACTTCTTTTTCCTACTTTCCCAGATAATCATAACTTTAATGTTTCTTGGTATCCCGGTCCAGTTGAGTAATAACTATTTGAATAAATACGCTTCGGCTTTATTGCACTAACAAAATCAGTCTCGTTTTATTACTATACGTATACATATATTATTCATATTATTATATTTTACGTTATATTATTGTTGTTGCCGAATTGTCGTTACGCAATAATTCAGCACGTAAGAGCTCGTGAATTTTCAACATTATTGCGCGTCTGCGGACTGATGACAACTCTCGTAGCTGGCAGGCAATCATCGAAGTAAAATTGTCAACTTCGTCAAGAACAGGAGGAGTTGGCAAAGGTGGTCGTGGAGTCTGCAAGGCCTCTGCTATCTGCTTCATCAAGTCTTCTTCGCGCTCAGTACTTTTTCGTTTTCTTTTCATTCCTGAAAATGAAAGAATGACTTTTACATAATAATACATTTTGTATTATTGGACAAAATTGATGTAGCTAGCTGTAATAGTACTAACAAGTGAGATATTCAATTTGTACAATTTTCCTACAATATATATATATGTGTGTCGGTTGATAATTAATGTGGAATTTTGAATATAATGCGGGGTCTACGATGCAGTCGTTACAATGTTACGACGCTGTGACGGATCAATCAAAGAAGAGAATATATGATTTTTTTTCTCTGATTGGTCCGTTGCAGCGTCGTATTGTCATAACGACTACATTGTAGACTCTGCAAAAGTTTTATTTTATTATTGCATATTCTTCTTATTATTCTCTTTCTGTTTTTAAATTTATTTACTTGCCCGTACAGCTTATGAACGAAATACTTTTTGATGCATCAATCGCACCGTTGACTTCTACGACGTCCACACTTTGGATTTCCGTGTCATCATTGCTAGTGTCTTCCTCACGACTCATCATATTTGAAACTGTCCTGAAATACAATAAAATGAAATAATATCAATATTAACTGTTCTTAGTATTGCAGTGAATGCTTTTGTGAAATACTAACTCTTTTTCCAAAGAAGTGTCACGTAAGAAAGACAACAATTCGTAATGTTGCCACTTTCTGCGAGATGGTTTACTTCCTGATCCACTTGGCAACTTTTCAAGAGAGATTATTTTCATGTAACGATCCCTTAAGTTCTTCCATTTTTTTTTTACCTCATCGACAGAACATTCGCCTGTAATAATAAAATCGTACTGTTATATCACTTTAATTCTATTGAGTTTTCTTTAACTACTCTCTTTCTCTCTCTCTCTCTCTCTCTCTCTCACATACACACACAAATATATATACGTACCATTCGTCGCATTAGCCACTTGCTTCCAAAGTTGTTGTACAGTTTGCCTGTCACGTTTTGTTATACTCAGTTTTTGATTCCATAACAGTTCTCGTGCCGACACTTCTGTAATGATAAGTTCTTCCAGGTTTTCCACTGGGCACGGCTCTTGTGTCGGAAGAGGCGATTCTATTACAATCTGCTCTGCTCCATTAATCGCACTTCGGCGCACAATGCTTCCATCTTCTACAAGATATTTAAATTTTTACATTCGCTCAAATAGTATTATATCGGTCACTTTCACCTTTTATATTTTACTTACCACATTTGGGATATAAATACAAGCTATTCACATCAAAAACAATCTCTGAATAATTTGCAAAACATTCATGGGACCATGTTTCTTCATCCTCAAGGTCCCCAAGAATTATTTCGCATAATCCGCATGTGTATACTTTCTGCCATAAAAAAAAAATCAATTATATCACCCGATGTGTCATTCTAAAGTTCGGTTCCAAGTCATAAATGTTTATAAGAATTGAAATAGATTCGTACGCACATGTTACGGTACGTTTTTCTCTTCCGAAACGACCAAAACATACACTTAACCTCCAATCTTGAATTATGCACAATCATATATATTACCTTCGCGATTGTTTTCTTAATATTTTTTTATATTAAACTTATATTATATTTGGATATAATAACATACACTAACCTTTGGAATCTCCACATTTACTCCTGCCATCGTTTCAATTTTATTTTGAAATGTGCACAAATAACCACTCCCGCGTTGCCGCAAGTGAAGTTGGATTATTCCAACTTCACTTGCGGCAACGCAGGAGTGATTCAGAAGCCCCTAGATCTAGTTCTTTCTGAACTGCCGCGCGCGGCAACTTGCCGCGTCCATCAGTAGGCACCTTTAAGGGTGCCGTGTAAACGTATTCATTGATATATTTAAACAATTAATGGTGTATGGAACTATTTTTCTTCCGTGGAAACCCAAGCAGCCATAACAGAAAGAAGAAGAAGAAGAAGAATTCAGAGAGAATTTATTGAAATAATTATTCCAATCACAAAAAACATGAAGCTATAGAATTAAAGGTTACCTGTAGGGCTATTCTGTAATTTTTTAACGCTTGCGTTATAATTATAACGCATGATTTACTAGGTTTGGACCAATGAAATTGTACACTTTCTAGTAAATCATGCTTTATAATTATAACGCATACGTTAAAGAGTTACAAAATAGGCCTGCTGATGTCATAGACATTCTATGCCTGATGTGACATTCTGGGCACAGCCATATTGTTAGATGTACAAACTCGCGCATGTGCTAAAATTTGATACCGGGTTGGATGGCTCACTGTCGCTACTGTGTATACTTAGGGAAGATTCACACCTTGGCAGAAAAGCAGAAGCCAATCAGAACTAACGTTTGCAGTAAGTTTACTACCACTGAGGTCTTCGACTTTTTTAATTTTTTTAATCGTTTGTTGGTCGTTTGTTGGTGATTGTTGGCCTAATTGCAACGTTTGTTGGTTTATATATATTTTTTAAATTAAAGAAGAAAAATTAGCCTTAAGTTAGCCGGAAAAATCTCATTTATAATTAAAAAACAGTCTAATCGATGCGTAATCGTTTATAGATGATTGTTGGTCTAATTTTAGCGTTTGTTGGTTTATTATTAGACTTAAAAACGAAAATTATAACAATCGAATATGATTGGTTTATTGCTTAAAGCGGGGAGCACACACTCTTGCATAAGCGCATAAGCATATGCATAAGAAATTTGATTGGTTGAATTTCTTATGCACACGTTTATAGACTAATCAAGAGTCTCATGTTTACGCTTATGCGCCTATGCAAAAGTGTGTGCTCCCCGCTTAACTCTCGAAAGAAGCATTTTCGACCCCATATGTTTATAAAACATTTTCTGCTTATTTTGGTCCCTGGAACATATCCTGAAAGTTTGTATAGACCATTCAGGGACACCTTGTATAAGATATAATAATTGATATATACAAATATAATAAAATATAACATAATAAATATATTTATATATACACATAAATATCAATAATTATATTTATAATATTTGTAATAAATAATAATAATTATAAATTCGTTGGGCATGCGCATGCGAGTAATACGCTGAGGCGCCTGCGGTGACGCGCTGTCGCCTGTCGCGTGAAGTTGGCTGTGAGCAAGAGGAGGCCTCCGGGAACATATGTATATACGTTCAAGGAGCTTCGAGGCCATCGTCATTCGCGGTTACGTTCAGGCGGCTGTCACAAACTGCGCGAGCGAGTGTGTGCGTGTGCGAGTGTCGGTTTTGACGTCCATGACGGAGATGTTTTAGACCACTTCCCAAGGAAACCGCACTTCCAACCCGGTGTGTTGCTCGTACTCGCAAATTGACGTCTCCTCAGGTAGGGTAATTTCAGTATCAACTGATCCAGATTTTACGTACTTACCCGGGTTCTTTCTCTTTCTTCAAAGTCTGAACTGAACTTACATCATTTCAGGATTTATCTTTCTCCTTCCAATTTTGAGTAAAAAAAAGAATAAACTCCGAACTCAGGAATTCAGAAGAGACCAGACCTGGTCTCTGATACTAGGTAACTTTCTGACATTTCTTCTAATTCACAGCTGGTGAGCGGTCATCGTGTACAGGATTGCGATTGAAGGTGGTAAAAGATGTTGGCGAGCAGCCAGACTTATGTCCAAGAGAGTCACGTGCATCGCCGTTTGCTGATCTACTTGGATGTTGACACTTTGAGACACTGCGAGCATTAAAACCAGCTGTAGATCCTCCACCAGGAGTGGTGACGATGCAAAATAACTCTAAAACCAGAGAGATGTTCATTGTCCGAGCTTTGGAGAAGATATTGGCTGATCGAGATGTCAAGAGGTCGCATCTCTCGCAGCTCAGGAAGTCCTGCGAGTCTGCCCTTGGTGAGAACTGCATGTTTTTAAGGAGCTGTCAAGTGTATCTTCAAGCAATTGCATTTTATTCATTTATTTATATTTATAATCATTATTCATTATTCATTATTTATATTCATTTATATATATATATATATATATATATCGGCCAATAGAACCAAACGCGATGTTATTGTATTCTAATATTATATTCTAATATTTATTATATATTATATATGTAATGTATATTATATTTTATATATGTATATATATATATATATATATATATATATATATTAGATACAATATTATACTATATTATATTGCATCTTGCAGAGGATCTCCGTAACGAGATCAAGGACGTACCAGTTGGGCAGGGGGAGGAGGTGACCTCAAATGCCCTTCCGCAACCTAAAAGCGACTCAAATGTCATCACTGCGGAGAAGTACTTTTTACCATTCGAGCTGGCATGTCAGAGCAAGTCGCCGAGGATCGTAGTGACCGCCCTGGACTGTCTGCAGAAGCTGATCGCGTACGGCCATCTCACCGGCAACGTGCCCGACTCGACGGAGCCGAGCAAGTTGCTGATCGTGCGAATAGTCGAGACGATCTGCGGCTGCTTCACCGGTCCGCAGACCGACGAGGGCGTGCAGCTGCAAATCATCAAGGCTTTACTGACCGTGATGACAAGCCAGCACGTGGAGGTGCACGAGGGCACGGTATTATTGACGATCCGTACTGTTTACAACGTCTACCTGGCGTCCCGCAACCTGGTGAACCAGACCACCGCTCGCGCGACCCTCACGCAAATGATCAATGTGATCTTCGCGCGGATGGAGACTCAGGCCGAGGAGGAGAGCGTGAAGCTCGACGGGGAGCATCAGCAACAGGAAGCCGCCGTCGTGGCGAACGGCGATATCGAGGCCGAGGCGAACGCGGAGAGCGTCTCCGACGCCGTGGACCCCCGAACAATCGTCAAGGGCATCCTCGATGATGTGGTGAACTCCGTGGTGCCGCTGGAAGAGGAGGTCAACCTGGAGAACGGCGGCGCGGAGGACAACGGCGACGAGGTGACCGCCGAGAACGACAACATGGTCACCGCCAAGTTCACCCACGTGCTGCAGAAGGACGCGTTCCTGGTGTTTCGCGCCCTCTGCAAGCTATCGATGAAGCCGCTGCCGGATGGCACTCCCGACCCTAGGTCGCACGAGCTTCGCTCCAAGATCCTGTCGCTGCAGCTACTCCTGGGGATCCTGCAGAACGCCGGCCCAGTGCTGCGCTCCAACGAGATGTTCGTCATCGCTATCAAGCAGTATCTGTGCGTCGCGCTGTCGAAGAACGGCGTGTCCTCGGTGCCGGAGGTGTTCGAGCTCTCGTTAGCACTGTTCCTGGCGCTCCTCGCGCGCTTTAAGGTGCATCTCAAGATGCAGATCGAGGTGTTCTTCAAGGAAATCTTTATGAACATCCTCGAGACCTCCAGCAGCTCCTTCGAGCACAAGTGGATGGTTATACACGCGCTAACGAGGATCTGCGCGGACGCCCAGAGCGTCGTCGACATCTACGTCAACTATGATTGTGACCTCTCCGCCGCGAATCTCTTCGAACGACTCGTCAATGATCTCTCCAAGATCGCCCAGGGTCGCCAGGCCCTGGAGCTCGGCGCGTCGCCGAATCAGGTGCGTTGAGAGCGATGATGGAAGAGACAAAATATAGGAGAAAACTTGATTATTCAAAAAAGAGCAGAAATAATCCCAAGTAGCAAACTGACGTCATTAAATGTCAAACTGACATTTTGACGATTTAATCGTCAAACTGACGTCATTGGACGTCAAAATGACATCAGTGTACTGTTTATTGGATTTCCCAAGTAGAACAGAAAATCAAAATAATATCATTTTGACGTCATTGATCAAATTTGGAGTTCAAATTTGATCAAGATGATGTCAAATTGACGTTATTTTGATTTTCTGTTCTACTTGGGTTATTTTTCCTCTTCTTTGATCCAACCCAAGGAGAACAGAAAAGTCAAAATGATGTCAATTTGATGTCATGTTGACTAAATTTATGTCATTTTTGGTCAATATTTAGTCAATATGACGTCAAATTGACATCATTTTGACCTTCTGTTCTCCTTGGGATATGTGATGATATCATGATAAATCAAATTTTCGTCACATGAAAAATCATGACTATTTTGAATCAAAATAAAATCATTTTGACTTTTTCTTGATTTCAGTGTGTTCCTTGGGCAAGTAACAAACTGACGTCATTAAATGTCAAGATGACAAACTTCAGTTTGCTACTTGATTATTTCTTCTAATAATCTTTATTTTCCTATATTTTCTCTCTTTTTCTTCTTTAATTATTAAACATCAAATTGACGTAATTTTAACATCAAACTGATGTAATTTTGATGTCGAATGACGTCAGTTTGCTACCTGAGATTATTTGTTTTCTTTTTTAAATAATTGACCTTTTTCTTATATTTTCTCTTTTTCTTCTTCCATGAGAGAGATCGTTCCAAACTGACATTCAATGACGTCAAAATAACGTATGCTTGCTATCTGGAACGTTTTATTATTCTAGGAGAAGTCCATGCGAATTCGCGGCCTCGAGTGTCTCGTGTCCATCCTGAAGTGCATGGTAGAATGGAGCCGGGACCTGTACGTGAATCCGAGTGTGCCGGCGGACCAACAGCCCCTCTCGGATCCACCGGAACCAGCGCCGGAAATCCCGCTGCCACGCTACGGAAGCGCCGGCAGTCTCTCGTCCGCCAACTCCAGCCTAACCGGAGGTAACAAAGAGGTGCCGGACTCGCCGGAGCAATACGAGGTGCAGAAGCAGCAGAAGGAAGTATGGGAGACCGGCATCGAGATCTTCAGCCGGAAACCAGGCAAGGGTGTGCAGTATTTGCAGGAGCAAGGTTTACTTGGAACCTCGCCCGAGGACGTAGCTAGGTGGCTGCATCTGGACGAGCGACTCGACAAGACTGCCATCGGCGACTTTCTGGGCGACCACAATCACAATCAGGTAATAGAGTATACATATAAGGATGACCTTCAAATGACCTTGAATCGAAAAAACATAAATGACGTCGTCCTGGTTGATGTAACAGAAGCTAAACTACTTCGCGCATACAGGTGATGTACCACTACATTGATCAGATGAACTTTGCCGAGCGCGACCTGGTAACCGCTTTGCGATACTTTCTGGAAGGCTTTCGACTACCCGGCGAAGCGCAGAAGATCGATCGACTGATGGAGAAGTTTGCCAGTCGGTATTGCGAATGCAATCCCAACAACGGCCTCTTCACCAGCGCGGACACAGCTTACGTCCTCGGTTTCTCAATCATAATGCTGACTACTGATCTGCACTCGCCGCAGGTTAAGAATAAAATGACCAAAGAACAGTACATCAGGTACGATACCACATTTTTCGATCAGAAATTCTGTCAATCCGAGCATAAATTGAGGGAAGTCTCTGTCTTCGTCAGGCTTAACCGACGTATCAGCGACAACGAGGACCTCCCCGAGGAGTACCTCTCCAGGATCTACGACGAGATTGCCGGTAACGAGATCAAGATGAAGTCGAACCCCAACAACAGTCGACTCGCTGGTAAGCAGCTGATCTCCAGCGAGAAGAAACGCCGATTGCTGTGGAACATGGAGATGGAGGTGATCTCTACGGCAGCGAAGAACCTGATGGAGTCCGTCAGTCATGTCCAGGCGCCGTTTACCACGGCGAAGCATCTCGAGCACGTGCGGCCGATGTTCAAAATGGCCTGGACGCCGTTTCTCGCGGCCTTCAGCGTCGGCCTGCAGGACTGCGACGACACAGAGATCGCGTCGCTCTGCCTGGACGGCATCAGGTTGGTGAACACTTTGAGATTGACGATTTACATTGTCTTACATCTCTTACACATTTAATACTCCTCCTGCAGGTGCGCCATCCGCATCGCCTGCATCTTTCACATGAGCCTTGAACGCGACGCTTACGTACAGGCACTGGCTAGATTCACCCTGCTGACGGCCAACTCGCCTATCACCGAGATGAAGGCGAAAAATATCGACACTATCAAGACCCTGATCACGGTGGCGCACACCGACGGCAACTACCTGGGTAGTTCGTGGCTCGACGTCGTCAAGTGCATCTCCCAGTTGGAACTGGCGCAGCTGATCGGCACCGGAGTGCGGCCCCAGCTGCTGGGTCCGCCGTCCAAGCCGCACTTTCCCTCGCCCCTGGCGAACTTCGGCAGTCTCGCGCATTCCGCCGGCTCGCACCAGACCAGTAATCTCAACCTGAGCTCGCTGGACCCCAGCGTAAAGGAATCCATCGGCGAGACCAGCTCGCAAAGTGTTGTCGTGGCCGTGGATCGTATATTCACCGGCTCGACGAGACTCGACGGCGACGCCATCGTCGAATTCGTCAAGGCTCTCTGCCAGGTCTGTCTTAACTTAATACCTGGTGAAGTGTGAAATTGAGTAATAAATATTTTCTCGCGTTATTGTAGGTCTCTCTCGAGGAGCTGGCGCATCCCACGCAACCTCGCATGTTCTCCCTCACGAAGATCGTCGAGATCTCGTACTACAACATGGGTCGTATCAGGCTGCAGTGGTCCAGGATCTGGCAGGTCCTCGGCGATCATTTCGACAGGGTGGGCTGCAGTCCTCGGCAAGATATCGCGTTCTTTGCCGTGGATTCTCTGAGGCAGCTAGCTACCAAGTTCATTGAGAAGGGCGAGTTCGCCAATTTCAGGTTCCAAAAGGACTTTCTCAGGCCGTTCGAACACATTATGAAAAAGAATAGGTAACTTAACGTTGGTCCTCTCTCCTTAATATTAAAATAAATTTATTGCGATGTAATTAATAAATTTAATCCAATTATCACAGATCACCCGTGATCAGAGACATGGTCGTCAGATGCGTGGCTCAGATTGTCCACTCGCAGGCACCCAACATCAGATCTGGTTGGAAGAACATCTTTAGCGTTTTTCATCACGCGGCCAGCGATCGCGACGAGTCCGTCGTCGAGCTGGCTTTCTCCATGACGGGCAAAATCATCAGTGAGTTAGATTCTTATATCTTCTGGAAAGTGTAATATCTCCCTGTTTTATAATTCGAATTGTTACCATTTATAGATGAGCTGTACGCGGAGGACTTCAGCATCATGGTGGATTCCTTCCAGGACGCTGTCAAGTGTTTGAGCGAGTTCGCGTGCAACGCGTCTTTTCCGGACACCAGTATGGAAGCTATACGGTTAATACGTTCCTGCGCGTCCTATATTGACGCGAATCCTAATCTATTTGCCGAAGGTATGATGGACGACAGCGGGATGGTCTCCGAGGAAGATCGAGCCTGGGTAATTACATGTTTCGCATCCAAATCGCTCGACGTTAATACATTTTTTATCAGCATTGTTTCTTTATTTATGTTTTTTCATTCAAGGCTATTTGAAGGTCATTTATGTTTTTTGTCTCTATTTTTGTTTTCTTTTCTTCTCTTAGGTGAGAGGATGGTTTCCGCTACTGTTTGAATTATCCTGCGTGGTAAGCAGATGCAAGCTAGACGTCAGGACGCGCGCGTTGACGGTGCTCTTCGACGTCGTCAAAACTCACGGCGCGTCTTTCAAGCCTCATTGGTGGAAGGATCTCTTCCAGGTTCTCTTCAGAATTTTCGACAATATGAAATTGCCCGAGCAACATACCGAGGTTTGTAGGATATCTTTAGAGATGCAGGAGCTTCGGCAACGAGAAAAATAAAATCTTATTGTTGCAGAAAGCTGAGTGGATGACGACGACGTGTAACCACGCGCTATACGCCATTGTGGACGTTTTCTCGCAATTTTACGATATTCTGGGTCCCCTGTTGCTGGAACAGCTGTACTTTCAGCTGCTCTGGTGTGTACAACAGGACAACGAGCAACTGGCTCGGTCGGGCACGAATTGTCTGGAAAATTTGGTCATCAGCAACGGTATCAAGTTCGATGAGCAGACCTGGGAGAAGACTTGCCAATGCGTTCTGGACATTTTCGAGAGCACCCTGCCGTCCGCTCTACTCACGTGGAAACCGCAGTCGCTTAACAAGGAGTCCGACCTTGACGTGATCACCGGCGAGTCTGACGGTCTTCATATTGGCATCCTGAAGCGGAGCAACAGCGCGCAGAGTCTGAATACCGAGTCCCTACCAAAGGCGAAGCTCTTCTCTGCGTTGCAGATCAAGTGCGTGGTCCAGCTCGAGCTGATACAGACCATCGACAACATCGTCTTCTATCCGGCGACCTCGCGCAAAGAGGATCAGGAGAATCTCGCGCTCGCACAGGCCGACATGCTAAACGGCAAATCGTCGGAGCTTGTAAAGTAAGTGTTTTATTGCATACATAGAGTTACAAAACAATTGAAAGATATTTTCCAGTTGTCAAGACTTCAAGATCTAATTAAAGAATCTGCCGTTGGGCATCGGTATATACAGGATGTGCCATTTTAATTGATCACCCTTAAAAACTGTTTTCATTTTTTAATTATACAACAAAATGTTTCAAAGTAAAGTTTTTTTTATTTGGAAGAGGACAAAAGATAGTGTTACAGATTTTTTCTAAAAGGCGCTTTTTAAGGTCATTTAAAGGTTATTTATGTTTCTTTGATCAATTAAAATTGGACACCTTGTATTGTATATTGATCACTGAGCAGCATTGTTTTTTCATTTGTTTTTTTTTTATTCAAGGTTATTTCAAGGTCATTACGTTTTTTCGATCGATTAAAATGGGACTAGTATATATATATACTGGTCAAAAAAATTATCGCAACACGCAATTAATATCATTTCGCATAAATTTAAATAAACGTATCTCCGCGAAAAATTATCGTATTTGGAAAAATTTATATATGTATATATATATTTTTTTTTATTATATATATTTTCATTGTTATATCGTTTTTTTTTCAAGAAATTTATTAAGTCTCATTTTCTTTTTACTATTTGCTCTTACTTTTAAATATCATTTTTTTTTCACCTTATGTTCTTTTTCTATCAGATATTTTTGAGCGATAACTTCTTAAGAAAGCATTTTTCGATCCATGTTTATAGGAAATTTTTTGTTCAGAATTAAATTTCCTATAAAATATCAAAGTCTTGCTGGAACGTTCGAGGCCACCCTGTATATACATATATATATATATATTTTGTATATATTGAGCACTGATCAGCATTGTTTCTCCAGAGCCAGCGCCGATCAGCAGAAAGAGGAACAGGGCATGTACTGCGCCCTGACGACCAATCATCTGCTGCAACTGGTGGAGTGTCTGCTGCGCTCGCACCGTTTCGCGAAGAACTTCAACTCGAATCACGAGCAGCGCAACGTGCTATGGAAAGCGAGCTTTCGCGGCAATGTAAAGCCGAATCTGCTGAAGCAGGAGACTCAGTCGCTTGCTTGCGCGCTACGCATTCTCTTCAAGATGTACAGCGACGAGGCGCATCGCGCGGACTGGCCCAGGGTCGAGGCGCGTCTGGTCGAGGTGGCGTGCGAGGCCCTCGAATACTTCCTCTCGCTCGCGAACGAGGCTCATCGCGAGGCCTGGACGCCGATCCTGCTGCTACTGCTCACGCGGATCCTGAAAATGAGCGACCACCGCTTTGCGGTTCACGCCTCCACCTGCTATCCCTCCCTCTGCGAGGTCATGTGCTTCGATCTCAAGCCCGAGCTCAGATCGGTGCTGCGTAGGTTTTTCCTCAGGATCGGACCGGTCTTTAGAATCACGCAGCAGTAGTAGAAATAGTATACTGTGTATCTTGAAATTTTTTTAAGGCTCCTGACTTCTCATCGTCCATGTTAGATCGTGACGTCAGAGAAAATGCAAGCTATAAAATTCTTAGATGCCATTTTGAAGTAAAAAAATATCTAATAATTAAAACCGATATCTAAGAATTTTCAGCGTTTCTCGCCTCTAACGTCACAATCTAAGATAGCCGCGGCGAGGACCCGAGAGCTTGATTCCGGCTTCGACGGAACTCTCTATCGCGAGAGAAACCCCTTCTAATGATAGGAATGTAAAAATTAAATGTAAAGCGCGGTTAGATACTTCGCCTCGCATTAAACCGTTTATGTACGATCTACAATAGGATTCTCAATTTTTTTTCTTCATTTTGCATTACACGTACTTTACCAATTCGCTTTCTTCTGTGTAACATTACATGTAGCGCTAAATGTGACTTGGATTTTATTTACATAATATAAATTTACACTGGCAGCCAACAATAACTTGATTATATCGATTTATTAATTAATATAATATTTACGTAATTTTTATTTGTAATATATAATGTATATAATGTTATATATAAGTTTTATACTTTTATTATATATTTATATTATGCGTATAACAATTATATATATAATAATCATATATATATATATATATATAATATAAAAATATATATATATAATAAAAATATATTATACAATTATATATATCATAATTATATAACATGAAAAATATATATAATATATATGATAAAATACATATTGTATATATAATATGAAAAAAATTTATGTTTTACATGCCAAGATTTAGCGCTAAATGTATAAATACTTAAATACAATATGAGCACGTTTATCATAGATTTCTTAATCGTATATGAACCGTTTAATGCCACGTGCACACATGCGTTTATATATATTATAATAGAATATAGTATATGTATGTATGTATGTATGTGTGTATGCATGAATGTATATATACGAGTGTAGGCAACGGGAAAAGGTTGAAGGTTTTTGCAATATGTATCTTTGAATTTGAAATTAATCTTCTCCTAGCAGGATTTTTTTTCGATCCGACAATATTTAAGTACAATTTTTATTAAATTTAGATTTTCGAAATTTTAAATGTATTGCGTCGACTCAGGTAGCAAATCTACGTCATTTTGACGTCAAATAATGTCATTAGACGTCAAAGTGACATTTTGACGTTTAGACTTCAGTTTGACGCTTAATGACGTCAGTTTGCTACTTGGAAAACTGATGGCATTAAATGTCAAAATGACGTACGCTTGCTATAGTTGAGGATTTTTTTGAAGATAAAAAATTCACGTGTATTTAGTGATTTATGAAAGAATCTGATTTGAAAATCTGAACATTAGTTAAACAAAATACGTTTTTATTCTTAAATTTTATCTGGATGAATGATAGAATTTCCTAAAAAAAAAAAATAGCACAGGAGTGAAATATGTATACATTATAAATAGCTGGTTAAACGTTGATGAAGTGATAAATCTTTATAATTTGATAGAATGAGAAGAAAGAGACAATTTTTTGTCTATGTATGTGTGTGAAAATATGAAAAATCAGTGAAAGAAGAAACAAAAGCGCTGTCAATACGTAGAAGATTTAAAGTAAGCCATCTGTAAGCATATTTATCATTAACATTAGAATCATTATGTATGTATATTCGAATTTGGAGAGCAAGAAAAAGTAATAATGTTTAAGTAACTTATATATATAAAATAAGACGATTGATCCTTTGACACCGTTCAAAGTCTTATTTAAATAAATTCGATGAAAAACAAAAATATATATATATATGTATATACAGGGTGTCCCATTTTAATGTCCCGTCCCAAATAACTTATTTTTGATTGTAGAAAAAAAATGTTTTAGATAAAAATTGATTTCGAAGGGGACGTAATTAATATGATGCTATTATATAGTTTGACCTTGAATAGTTGCTTGAAGTTTACCTTTTTTTCGATTCAATTTCTTAAACAAAACCACCTATTTTTCATTACATATATATTCTTGTAGTTTATTTTAAAAGCTTTTCAAAATCCTAAATAAAGCATTGTTTTATCAAGTACTTTTTGAGTTAGATTCGAAATTAACAATTTTTTGACAATAAAATGTAAAATATGTTATAAAATATTCACTGAAAAATTTTCTACAATCAAAAATAAAAAAGTAGTATTTTGGGCGGGACATTAAAATGGAACACCCTGCATGTATAAACGTAGTTTGGCTTTGACACAAAATGTACTCCAAGAATTTTCAAATTCTCGCACCCGTACAAGTTTCCCCTCTTTCTTCTCTACGTGTGTGCAGTTCTCATTTTTTAAAAGCGCGCGCATGTGCATACACGGTTTTTAAAATGAGAACTGCGCATGCGCAGAGGATTTAACCAATTTCTGACCGTTTAAATATCTTTCAACCGGTATCAATTTAATATCAAGAGCAAAAAGAAGAAGATCACGTCATAATTAACCCATTGATGACGTTTAAGAAATTGGAGATGACCTTCACGTAATCTTCAAGCAACTATTCAAGGTCGAACTAGTGACACCAAATACTACTAAAAAGAAGAAGAAGAAAGAAAGGATCACTTGGTGATCAATATATATATCACATCCCCGTGATGAACACACGTGCTGTAAATAGAGATGGGACTGTGGTCAGTATAGCAGGAGGATTGCTTCATTTTTCTATTTTTTTGGTCTTCCTTGGTGTATTTGTCGTAGAAATCTGAAATCTATATCTCATGTGCTTTCACTATTTTCACAGGACTTTCTATGGAAATTGAACGTTGGTTGACTTTATGATAAATGGATGCCCAAGTTCTACTATGAAGCTTCTACTATAGTACTCTCGCTTCTACTATACTTCCTGTCATACCATATTATAGTACTCTGTTCTATTGTACTCGGAATCTACAAACATTTTTGTTTGATGAATGGGTGCGCAGTACTGCAAAGCTTCTATTTTTATAATACAGTACTCTCTCATTTAATATATATTTGGTTTATTACTGATTGTTGAATACTATAATACGCAGTTAATGATCAGTACTTTATATATTTATTCTATTATATTTAATAGACTCTACTGAAACATTCTTGTTCGATGCTTTCAAACTTCAAAGTCAGATTGTTTATATGTTTTCGTAGTTGCAAACCAATATATGACTTCTGTTAAAGAACTCAGATGTAAGAAGAGAGATATGAGAATTTGTGTTCAAAGGCACTTTATTTTTATGCTATGAAGCTTCTATTATAATCAATACTCTCTCATTTCTGCTATATTTAATATATATTTTGTATTATATTACTGATTATCGAGTACTATATATAGTATTATAGTACTCACAATCACACAGTTAATGATGAATCTATTATATTTAATAGAATCTACTAAAACTCTCTCGATACTCTAGTTCGATACTCAAACTTAAGAGTTAGATTGTTTATATGCTTTTATAGTTGCGAATCAATATATAACTTCTGTTAAAGAACTGAGGCATTAGAATTAAGGAAGATATGAGAATTTTTATTCAAAGCCACTTATATTTTTGTACTTTCGAATTTTTCCATTCTAAATCTTGGACATTTAAGCAAATATTTTGTGAAATATTTACTTAAAAATATTTTGTGTGGTATATTTGTTTGTGCATAGTTATCACAATAAAAAATCTACAGTAATTCAATATAATATTTCATATTGGAAATATTACAAAAATTTACTTAATGTACTTGTTTAGCATTAATGTCTTTATTTTAATATTTAATATTCTATTATTTCAATTCTCTCTTTCATATATGAGATTAATTATTATTGATTTTTAATTATTTGCAGCTGAAATCTGAAAATTGCAGCAACACACAACGTATAACATGTGAAAAGTATCCTCCAATTGTCTTTAAGGGTCGCATTCAGTACGTTACTGAGTTTGTCGATTGTGCTTTTATCTGCAATAATCTTTTGTAAGTGTAAACAATACAAGATATTTTTTACAGAAAAATATGTAAGGTATTTTTTTGAATATTCAAAAAATATTTGGTGGATAAAATATAAACATTCTTTCATTTAATGAAAAACAAATATTGCGATAAAAATATGCAAATAAGATAGTAAAAAAATGTCTTCATTAAATAATTAAATATAAATTAATTATTAAATTTTTAATGATTAATTATATATATATATATATATATATATATATATATATATATAAAATAAATCTTTATTAAATAATTAAATATAAATTTAATTATATTTAATAATAATAATGTAAGACTCCTTATATTAAATATAACTGAAATAAGAAAGGCTATGAGAGCCGATGTATGTTCGATCAAGTGCTAAGCAAAATTTCGTGCATTATTATAAGACAGCGAAAAAACTTAAATTTTCGAGGTTTTGATCGAACATACATCTGCGATCGATTCTCATAGTCTCTTTCTTATTTCAAAGTTATATTTAATTATTTAATAAAGATTAATTTTTTTCGGGACTTAAAAGTTTACATTTTTTAACTAGCTAATGGAAGCAAAAATTTAATCTCATATATTTATTTGCAAAAAACAAAACCAATTTATTTAAAAAAAAGATCTAAAATTTGTTTTTTAAAGTTCTAAGCTTTTCTAAGCTCGTAGAAAAATTAAATTTTTTTATCATTATATATCTTCCATTAAACCATTTTTTTATATTATTAATTTTATTATTTTTTATATTACATAATTTTTTATATTATCAAAAATAATGGAAATATAGAAATATTGAAGTTAAATAAAATATTTTCTATAAAAATAAGAAAAGTATGTGATAGAAATATAAATTAAACCTTAATATTGTATCTTGAATAAGATTAGGACAAAAACATAACGAAAAAAAATAAATATGTAAATGAAGACTAAATAGAAATGAGATGGAAGAAAAGAAAAATGAAAGACATTTTAAAATAAAAATTTAAAAATATACTCTTAAGTATATAATTGTTTTCTTTTCAGAGAAGAGATAAATCGTAGCGAGAAGGATATTGTGCCACTAGGTTTCGATTTAGAATGGCCTTTCAGTTTCCAAACTGGCAGCGGAAAGACAGCCTTGGTGCAAATTTGTCTGGATGTAGACGTGTGTTACCTTCTGCATATTTATACCCTGAAGAAGCTACCAGCAGCCTTTGTCGAACTTCTGTGCCATCCAAAAGTCAAGCTCGTTGGCGTCAACATTAAAAAGTCAGTAATTATTAAATAATATTTAATCTTTTCTGTTTCAAAACTTAATTTTACTTGAGAAATATTTAATTAGTTGTGCATAAATTTTTTTTTTTTTTTAGAAATGTATATGGTTCTTTTAATTTTCGTGAATTTTGAGATATTAGACTAAATATTTTTATGTAAATAGAGTATCAATAGTATCAATAATGTTTGATATTTAATTTGACGAGAATGAGTGAAAGGGGTTTTTTTCATTAAATTTTTAATTTCAAAAAATATACGTGCTTAAACATTCGTAAATTTTGAAATATCAAATTTATATAAAATTGTTAATAAAGAATATTGAATTTGTGGAGAATTTATAAAATGGTTTATTTTTTTTATTTAGAATTTAAGGGGGGGGAGCATTAGCCTACAAATCAATTGCCAACAGCATCATTTGCCGACATCCCATTTGTCAACATCTCGTTTAACTACAAAAAATATTGCCAACAGATCGATTACCTACTAATGCTATTGCACACAAATGAAAAATGAAGAAACGGACGTACGTTTGCACACATAACACAATTTTACGCACAAATCGTATTGCACACAAAAATTATTGTCTACAGATCGATTGCCTACAAGCTCTATTGCGCACAAATAACAAAATAAGAGACGGAAGACCCAAATGAAGTTCCGAAAAGTAGACTCATCTTCGATTTTTTGAAACTCAGTATTCTTACATATTTTTATGCGCTGATTACGAATATCATAGTGAAAATTGGCGACTATTTGATTTTCATGGTGAACACCATGAAAAATCATAAAAAAATTAGATTTTTTAGGATTATCTCAGTAAATACGGAAAATTATGATAAATATTTTAGACAAAAGTTTTAGATCTTACAGAGATAAACATTTTATGTCTTATTCATTTTTACTGTACGAGTAATAGTTTTCAACAAAAACGATGGAATTTAAATTTTGTATCTGCGTTCTTCTATCTAAGCATGTACTTTGCAGTATAATATACGATTCCACATGGATTTGCAACTTTCTACACAAAACGAGATTCCACACAAATCTATTTGTCTGGTTTTGTAGTAGTAGAGCCCCCCGCAAGGGGGCAAAATTCACTGTTTCCACGCATACACTTTTCCACGTGTTTTCTGTAAGATCTAAAACTTGTCAAAAATATTTATTATAATTTTTCGTATTTACTGAGATAATCCTAAAAAATCGGGGGTGAGTCTACTTTTCGGAACTTTATCGGGGTCTTCCGACTCTTATTTTGTTGTTATTTGTACGCAATTCAGATTGTAGGCAATCGATCTGTAGGCAATAATTTTTGTAATTAAACGAGATGTTGGCAAATGAGATGTCGGCAAATGATGCTGTTGGCAATTGATTTGTAGGCAATCGGGGCCCTCCCAGAATTTATTTTAAATGTAAATTCTTAATTTGGCACATTCTGAATAAAATATCATTAAAGAATTATTTATTTTGAATTTGGTGTTAATTGTAAATGTGAATTTCTTTTAATTGTAAATTTTGAAATATGAACACAGCATAGAAATCTTAAATAAATTTTTTCACGAAAAAAATTATGCAAATTTCCAATTTGTTACATTATTTAAGGTTCTTATATTTCTACACGATTATTTTCTACGCACACAATAAGTTTGTCATTTTGCAGCGACGTGCGGAAACTGGAAAGAGATTTTAAGGAATTCCCTGGTCAGAAAGTAGTAGATAACAATTGTTTGGATTGCGGACCATTCGCTAATGAGCGCTTGATGCGATCTGGTCGTTGGAGTTTAGAAAGACTGACCGCTCTAGTGGTATAATTTTTCTCTTATTATTTTATATCACGACTCGATAAGTAAAATACTAGAATTGATAGAAGAGATTTTTCTCTATATATAGTTGAAAAAGAAAATCGACAAGAATCCCGAAGTGCGAAGGAGTAAGTGGCATGTGCAACCCCTCAACGATGCTCAGAAGATCTACGCAGCCACAGATGCTTACGTATGTGTAAATCAATCAAGATAAATGCATTTATCTTTAAATTAATTATAATTAATTTCAAGGATAAAACTCTTTGAAAAAATAGACGACCAAATTGGGCAAAAAATGTTAATTTATTAGATCTTCCTCATTACGTTTCGACCTTTGGTTCAGGTCCTTATCAAATGAACACTGTAATAATAATTTCACAATTTAAATGATACAATAAACAATAATAAAAACGAATTAATAAAAAATCCACAAAATATTGTAACTTAATAAACATAAAAGCGAAAAAGTAATACTAGACACAAAAATAAATTAACATAAATTAAAAAATAAATTACAATAAAAATAAAAATACAATTAATGTACAAAATAAAATAAATTAAAATAAATTAAAAAATAAAATAAAAATAAAAATAAAATTAATTTACAATAGTTAATTAATTTCAAAAATAAAATAAAAATAAAAATAAAATTAATTTACAATAGTTAATTAATTTACAATAGTAAGAGTTTTATCCTTATATTTACTGGTGCTTTACGAAATATTCTTCTTTTCTTATTATAATTAATTTGTTTTACATAACACTTCTCCAAAAATAAAATCATTCTTTCACAGGTCTCCCTTCTGATTTATAAAGAACTTGAAAACCATGTGTGTACTACCTCTTGAATACCTAATCCCATACATGATCTAACGGAGAGTGAAAAAGATTCAACGAGGATGCGAAGAGATTTTATAAATTAACAATTAAGTTTCTCAAGATTTTAAAGACTTAACTCATTCATCATAAAGAATCCTAGGATGACAAATCTACGGGTGAAGGTTCTGCTGGCTGGTCGCCTGTCGTACGGGGTCGGTTTACATTTACAGAAGCTCTTAACCGATCATCATCATCGTCGTCCCACGTGTCCCAACGAAACAGCGAATACTTTAGTGCTTCTGGAACACGAACCGGTGTACACAGTCGGGATACGAGACGGGAGATACACGGAAGCGGACGAGAGGAAACTGAGGAACCTCGGCGCGGACTTCCGGAGAACGAATCGAGGCGGACTGATAACCTTTCACGGACCCGGGCAACTGGTGGCCTACCCGGTGCTCGATCTGAAGCAATTTCGTCCGAGCATCCGGTGGTACATCCACCAAGTGGAACATATGGTGATAGGCGTGTGCGCCGCGCTCGGCATCGAGGCCTCGACCTCGCCGCACACCGGGGTCTGGGTCGGCGACCGCAAGATCTGCGCGGTAGGCGTCCACGGGAGCCGTTACATCACCACTCACGGCCTCGCGCTCAACTGCAATGTCGACCTCGGCTGGTACGAGCACATCGTGCCCTGCGGCATCGAGAACAAGGGCGTGACCAGCGTGTCCGAGGAGCTAAAGGCGAACGTGACGGTCGCCGACGTGATCCCGACTCTTCGAAGCACCTTCGCCGAGCATTTTCGCTGCGAGCTGATCGATTATCCGTCCGACGAGGCCGCGCAGCTGCTACGAGACGCGGCGGCGGCATCGTGACATTTTAAGAATATGTATTGTATAAATTGAGGATTGTCATTGGTGCATATTTTTTTAAAAATAAATTTGCCATTATTTGTCTGGAGACCAACTTCTTTGTATGCGGTGCCACTTTTGTTTTTTATGGAGTGATATTCCATTTTGAGACTGTACAGGGTGTAACTGAATAAACATATATGGAGCTTACCATCTCTCAATTCTCTGATCAATTTGGATTTTTCCTTAATGAAAATGTCAAGGCACCAATAATTCAAGTTCAATGATTGAAAAAGAGTTTCTCACAAACTAAACTTTGTGGAATTAAAATATTAACAAATTACATTCTTCAGTTACTTTCAAATAGTTTAATAGAATTTTAAATAGATTTATATATTTTAATAGTATTTTAATTTAAGACTTGTTAGTTATAAAGATGACAAAATTGGGAATATGCAAAAAATGATGACATAAAAAATGAAAAATTGTGTGCTATATATATGTTTTTTCAGTTACATCCTGTATAAAATTACAGATCTGCCCTTTGGTGATAAAAAATAAAAAAGTTAAGCAACATTTTTATACGTCAACACCATAAAATTATGTTAGACAGTATATAAACATGTTTTGTTTCTAGAAAAATATATGATGAATTAATTATCTTCTATCTAAATACACTTTCGTTGGAAATATAGAAATATAGAAAATATTGAGTGTATATGATGCTCGTTTATTGTAAGTTAGAATAATAAAAAAAGTGAATCTTACGACAGCAATTTAGAAGTATCCCGTGCTATTGCGAGTGATAATTCTATTTATATCAATATAATCATAGTAATCTCTTACGATCTAGAGATTTCGCTTGAAAAATTCGTTCTATTAAAGTTTTTTATTCGTCGATTGACAACTGCTATTCTTGAACAATCATTACGTGAGATATTTAAAATAACGGCTGTGAAAATTTATTCATCGCAAGAATTAAGGCTCCTGGCTTCTCGCCGACCATGTTGGAATTGTGACGTCAAGGTGAGAAATTACAAGCCTAAAGATTCTTAGATGCCATTTCGAAATAAAAAGATATTTCGATGAAATAGCACTTCAGGTGGCTTTAGTATTCTTAAAATATCTTGAAAACTACCCAAGTAGCAAATTGACGTCATTAGACGTCAAAATGATGTCATTTTGACATTTTAACATTTAATGACGTCAGTTTGCTACTTAAATAATGGTTTTCGAGATATAATTGTTGATTATAAAAAGAAAAGAATACCCAATTAGCAAGCTTTTTCATTTTGACGTTGAATGACGTCTATGACGTCAAAACTATTAGACGTCAAAAAATGACGTCACTTTGACGTTTAATGACGTCATTAGACGTCAGTTTGCTACTTGGGTAGTTTTTGAGATAGAGATTCAGCGTGTGCTTTCTTGCCTCTGATGTCATAATCTGACATAGCTCCAGCGAGGATCCAAAGGCCTCAATTGTGTCATCGAAAATCAAACTTAATGTGCGAATATATTATTCCAACATTTCGTCAACGCGTAAATATACGTGTACAAACAAAGATAACAAGATTGCATCCGCAATGTGAATCGATTGCGTAAGCAAATTTTATATCAACATTAACAATTTAAATATCATTAACTATATATATTATCGACAAGCTATAAACCAGTGCGCGTTTAAATTGAATGCATTCTAAACAATATTCTGAATTAAAAAAAAAGAAACAGACTTTGTGTGACTAGAAGATTAATGCAGATCTAAAAAGTTTAAATAATAAAACTTTTCTTAAACTTGCAATTACGTAATTAAATTATCAAAGATTAAGATTACATTGCAACTATATACACTATAGGAGAGCAGGATTTGATCGGACATCAATAAATATTCATAATAAAACAACCCGATCAAAAATCCTTATCACATATATACACAATCACATACATACACAATATATATATATATATATATATATATATATATATATATATATATAATATTATGTATATATAATAATAAAATTATTATATATATGTATAATAATATATTGTATATAAATAAATAAATAAATATATATATATATATGTGTGTGTGTGTAATAAATGTAAATAATAAGAATAAAACAAACACAGTGAATAATATATTATATATAAGGTAGATCATTTAAAATAAATGAAACTGTCAAGTGAACCTTCATTTCACCTTGATATCTTTATCCAAAGGTTAAATTTTCAATTTTTATATATATATATATATATATAATATATATATATATACATATGCCTCATCCTATATAATATATATTATATATATAATAAGCAATTTCGCAATGTATTCTTAATCTTCGAGTTTCAAACAAGCAATCGATTTAAACGCGTCGTTATATTTGGTGAGGTCTACGTAGCGACAGGCATTCGACTGGTTCCCCTTATTTTTGTCTTATCAAATGTCGAAAGAGTCCCGAAGATCTCGAAACACTCGATAGAACGACTCTGAAAACTTTGGTTTAAAAATCGCGTCACGTGACCATACTTCGAAGCCAGGTCAAAATAGGTGCAACTAGTATTATTCCGTCAGCACGTGCAGGTATCTTTGATTGTAGAGCTCGGCAGTGAGGGCGCCGACGATTCCGACGGCGTTGTGCAGTGAGTTGGCGGAGTCTCTGACAAGTCTGATAACCTTCTCTACGTCCCCGCGCAGCTCCGCGTACTGCTTGTTCATCAGCAGCCCTTCCAGGCTCTGCATCGCCTTCACTGCCTCTACGCTAGGTCGGATCTCCATCGTATCCGGATCGGTCGATCGCGAGGGCGCCACCCCGGGCGAGTGAGGTGTGTACCGAACCAGCTGCTGATCGGACTTGGACTCCGGTAGCTGCGCCAGGCAGTAAACAGCTGTTGCGCGGCTGAGGAACTTGCATCTGTTTGAGAAAATTGAAAATTGGACGATCAAAAAGTCAAACGAGACGCAAGACAGGACGAGAAAAATGTTTTAAACAAAGAATAGAGCTAAAAAAAAATTATTTGGCGATGATCCGTTGGACCTCGAGATGACCTTGAAAAGCCCGGTCAAGGTTAACATAAAAATCTTAAGTAGAAATCCCTATTTTTTATTAGAATTAAAAAATAGAGGTTTCTATTTAAGATTTTCATGTTGACCTTGACCGGACTTCAAGGTTATCTCAAGGTCAAACAGATATCATTACCAAATAATTTTTTTTGGCTCTACTCTTTTTGTTCGAAATATTTGTTTTATTAAATCAATATTTTCTGAGATATTACCTTACGGTAAGCTGGGAGCCTTTCCTTAGTCCGATGGCCCCCAGGATACCCCAGCCTTGTCCTGCGTCGTCCGCTACAATCAGCAAAGCTCGTGCCAGCCCCTTTAAAGCTCTAGCAGCGATCACCGTGTTCTCACTGTATTGACACTGCCTGTAGGCCAGTTCGCACGCTTTCACCCACAACAGAGGTAGCTTCTCCTCCACAATGTCCCTAGATAAGTAAAATTCGATAATGTTAACCTCTTTCTCAGGTTTTTGTATTTTTTGCATTTAATTTCTATCTTCGCGGAACTACTCACGTGGTTTTAATAGCGTTGATCCAATCCACCAAGTTGATCAGCAGCATGCCTTCCTCCCGGATGTCTCTGCAGGACGGGAGTCTCTTCAGCAACACAGAGTAAAGGGCCAGCAATCTTCCCTCAGACACCAACACCGATTCCAGTGGCGGTTGACGAGGCACGATAGACTGCAAAATCGTCAGCACCGACGCCCAGGTGGGCTGAACCTCTTCCGTTACTAAAATAGAAGCGTCGTTGATTCACTTTGAAACTGAATTCGAAGTGTAAGGCAAAAAAATTCTCAAAGATTTTCATGTTGACCTTGACCGGGCTTTTCAAGGTCATCTCAAGGTCAAACAGATCTCATCGTCAAATATTTTTTTTAAGCTCTACTCTTTGTTTAAAACATTTTTCTCGTCCTGTTCAGACGTCTTACGACGTCATATAGCGGAGGAATCAATTCACTTACCGTTATACTTGAAGTAAGCCTCCAACGCAGCCTCCATCAGGTGGCCCAAGGTAGACGAAGAAGCGACTGCCATTCCGATCACCCTTAACACGCCCATCAGCACCGGACTGCTGGCTGTTCGCTCCAGCAGCCACGCTGTCCAGCTGCTACGAAGATGATCGACCAGCACCCCGCTCTGATTGATCGAATGCAGAAACTCGGTGATCAGCAGGCCGGCCTCGGCAACCTGTTGCGATTCAGAGACAGCTGGAAGAGAAAAGAAATTATTTTCATGTTTTAAATTTCAGTCATTCTTGAAATTTACATAGATTCTTTTGCGTTCTAGATTTCACTTACTGCTGGTGATAACAATCTCCATATCATCCAGCATCCGCGACAACGTATTGGTGAACACTTTGCTGTTGGTCGAGAGAAGGGACTTGTGTCTCGTTGTACAGTTGATCAGCAATTTTACCATAGAACGCACGTACATCTGTCGCTTCTTCAAGGTGGTGGGATGAAAGTGTTTTACTGTAGGATCGTAAGCCGCCACTATTTTCAGTAAACTGCGAATGTCAAATAATTTTTAATGATAATCTATGTAATATTATGTATCTGAGAGAAAGGTACATGACCTTTCATGTCCGATCAAGGTCTTAATTAGAAACTTTTATTTTTTAATTCTAATAAAAAATAGGGATTTCTACTTAAGATTTTCATGTTGACCTTGATCGAGCTTTTCAAATTTATCTGAAAGTCAAACGGATATCATCACCAAATAAATATTTTAGGTGTTTTTCAACAATTTAAAAAAAAATTTTTAACTTAAAACTTTAAAAAAGCTATATAAAGCGAACTGCACTGCATTCTAGCGGCGAAATAAAGAAATCCATCTACAAGTCGACACTATATAACGGGAAAGCATCCAAATAGTAAACTATGTATTAGGCTCACTTGTTGACGGCTACGTCGATAGCGTGAGTCTGGTCTTTGCCCAGACACAAAATCACCCTGGGATCGCAGCTCATCACATGCCAGTTGATCACTTGGTCGTAAGCCGCGGCGTCGATCAAGTGCCACGAGAAACTCTCGGCTTCAGTAACCAACTGTACTGCTTTCTCGTTCTGAAATATTTGTCAGTTAAAGTTAATTTGCATTCTCAGAACCCTCTTATCTTTCAGAAGGGATTTCATATTTCTCTCATTCTTTTCACCTGTCTGACGTTAGGTTCGTTTGACAGCTTCACCAGCAAATTGAGCAAACAGATGTGCATCCTGGCGGCGACTGGCAGCGGCTGCGTGGCCATTAGCTCGCCGATCCAGGCGGACCAGTTGATACAGGTGAAGATGCTTCCCAAGAACAGGTGGCAGTCCGGTAGATACTGATCAATGACCCTGATCATTAGCTCGATGTCATTGACGGCGGGGCAGAAACGGTCCCAAGGAAGGGACAGGAAGTTTCCGTGCACCACGTTCAGCACGTGATCCTTAACGGACACGTGGGCATAGTTGGATACGTAGAACTGCCACACAAAGCTGAGAATCTTGCTCGACGCCGGCATGGTGTCGACGATGAAGCGGACACACTCGGCGAACATCGCCATCGTCCGATTCGCGTAGGGTCCGTCGGTAATGATCCACGGCAGCAGCACCGACCTGTCGTCCGTCAATTGCTGGATCCACGCGGCTGTAGGCTCCCGCAAGTTTCTCGTCCAGTACGGGGTGATCCACGGCGCGTACATCTCGCTCAACACCGGCCAGATCTTCTCGCACACTGCAACAGCGTTGGCGATAGCTTTCTCTTCTTTATCATAGACGACCCAAGTAGCAAACTGACGTCATCAAACGTCAAAATGACGTTTAATAACAATGACGCCAAAATGACGTCAGTTTGACATTTAAGGACGTTGTTAGAACATTAAGTCTTTAAAATCTTGCTACGTAACTATCCGAAGCTATAAACTTCCGAGATAGTAAGCATACGTCATTTTGACGTCAGTGGACGACATTAAATGTCAAACTGACGTCATTTTAACGTCATTGGACGTCATTAAACGTCAAAATGACGTTAATTTGATGTTTAATGATCTCAATTTGACGTTTAATGATGTCAAATGACGTATGCTCGCTACCTGGCAAGTTTATAGCTTTGAATAGTTATGTAGCAAGATTCTAAGAATTTATAGTTCCAACTATAGGCCTCACAGTTCCTAAATACCGACTTACATTGATCCGCAAGCGATCCTCGATCAGCCTGAAGCGTTAACACGACTAAAGCGTGGCCGACCATACCCAGAAACACGGTCAACGGTTCATTGTAGATCCTGTACTTCGGGTAGAGACCGTACAGTCCATACTGTAATCTTTCCTTCATGAAGTGTCGGCTTAGAAGTACAGCCGTGTCGTGCATCTGCGAAAATATCATCTTATACACTCTATCCGGGTTTGATCAAATCTATTATTACATCTAGAATAAAGCGCGACAAAACTGAATTCGATTATTTTTCGAGTGTAAGGATAATAAAATTGCTGAAGAAACCTCTTGGCGAGACAGTAGCCTCTGTTCCGTGGCATAATGTCTGATATCCTCTCTGATCTTGGCAGGATATATAGGCCCGACGTTCTTCGACTTGCCGCTGAGAGCTCCCAGCAAATCGCGCCAAACATCCAATGACAGATTCTGGCTCTCGGATCCTCTCAGCACCGCGCTCAGTACCTCGCCGTAGTGTTCAGGGAACTCGTGTAGAAGAATGAGTCGTAGATGATTTCGGAAGAGCTGCCAGCAATAGTATAATTTTACAATTTTCCTATATAACTGATGAAGATAAATGTCATAACGAAAGTAAAAGGAACCCTCACTTCGTGCAGCATCAGCTTCTCTTCTTCGGGATTTAGACCAATGTTGTACAACGCTTTGGAAACTAGATCTATGAAAGTGGATCGTTCGCTCAATCGCGGACGGCGATAATTCAACCAGCTGCCGACGTCGAACTATCGCATAAATACAATCCATTAGCCACGAGGAATTAAATAAAGAGTGAGTTCGATAAATTCGACTATCTACCTTGGACAGCAAGACAAAGCACAAATCGACGTTCGAGCCAGTGGACAAGTCCACGACGGTTTGGTACATTTGCAAGAACGTGGTGGCTCCACCAGCCACGGGTGTGAAATGTGGTCCCAACAGGCCCCCCAGATTCGGCCTCTGAATGATTGTGCTTAGCAATTGCGGGCCTTGAATTTCCTCGCCGCTGATGAACAACTGAAAGCGGGACAGTGTTTGTTTACATGAAAGTAACATTAAGAACCTGAAGAAATTTAAAATCCAGAGTACGTACCTGGCCCAACTTCTCTAGACAAGTAGTGATGAGTTGTTTTGTGGAAGGACACAAGGCCGCTTCCTCCGTGTAGAATTCTACCAGGTGATAGAACAGCTTGACTCCGCTCTCCTGTACCTTGCGTAGTATCGCGGTATTTTCGTTGGTGCGACTGACAGTTAACTCATGCTCCAGCATCCTGAAGAGCGAGGAATATAAAAAAAGAATTTCTACTGTGCCATTGGTAATTTTAATTTTATAGTCTAGTGTTAATAAGTTAAACCCGCTTACGCAATCAAATGATCGATGAAGACGCAGCCAAGGGTGACCTTGCTGGGTGGTGGTTGACTAGCTTTCACCAAAAGATTCTCGTACTCGGCTCGGTTCTGGGTTATCATGTGATCTACACCTTCACTGACGTGTGCTTCTTCGACCTGCACAATTTTTGTAAAAATCCTGCTTAAGAAAAACTTGGAAAACACATTTGATCATTTACATATTTGACTAAATATTTGCCTACTAAGATTCAAATAAATCACCCTGTATGTGTATCTTTTTGACATTTAATATTTTATTTAGTGTCTAGTAGGGTTAGTCTAGGTCTACTAGGGTCCTAGGACTCAGTATAGTAAAACCCTAGTAGCTAAATCTTCTAATATTTCATCTTATAAATTAGTGCTATCTTCAATCGTACTGTAATCTTGATGATCGCAGGGCCTGCGCAGTGCACTGTTGGAGGTGTGCCCGATCTGGAACGTCTCTGACCGGGTGGCGCGGGGTCACAGAGGGCGTGCAGAGTCACGTGGTTCTCGTAGACCCGATAGAGAGTCGGGACCAATTCGAGAAAGCTGCAGTCCACCGCAGTGTGCTCGGATATCATGAGATTGTAGGTCTGTGCATAGTCAAGGACGACTCGGAGATGGGGTTTGACCATATCGATGACGGCGGCGGAGTTGTAGAGACTCTCCCTGACCACGCAGCCCAACACCGGCTGATTACGACTCAGAGCTGGGGGCGAAAGTGGCGATTCATAGGCGCTTAGTCTGCGGAAAATTCGGCGAAGAGGGTCGATCGATTCCGCGACGTTCGCCGAAGCGCTCTGGGACCTCTGGACCCCTGGCTGGTTCTCGGAATCGCGAAATATCGCGCGTTCCCACTCGCGCACCGCCTTCAGCTGGCTTTGCTGCACCGTCCAATAGTCGATATACTCCAGCCAGAGTGTCTAAAAATTGATGAAAACAAAGGTAAAGTGATGGTAAAACAATAATTTGAACGTCCCAAGTAGCAAACTGACATTAAACGTAAAACTGTTATTAAACGTCAAAATAACGTTATAAACGTAAAAATGACGCCATTAAACATCAAAATGTCATTAAACGTCAAAATGACGTCATTAAATATCAAAATAACACGTTAAAATGATGTCATTCGACGTCAAAATGACGTACGCTTGCTAGCTAGGATTTCTGATGTACGGTTTTGACTCTTACTCGATCTCCTTGCACTAGCAAAATTAGCTTTTGCGACATGTATTGCGGTGGCAGAGCTGGAAGGTAAAGTCCCGGTTCCTGAAGACGGGGTTCCTCCAACCAGAGGCTCAGTGTTTTGTAGAATCTGCGATAAATAATTATTTTTAAAAATAATATCGATATCGAATTTCTTTCTTCCAAGAGATATCTTTCAGAAAAAATATGTCGTTCCACTGATTGTGTTTACTCACTTTGCTGTGCTAAGATAAAATACACGTCGCTCATCGGTGATCGGTTTCCCGTTGTCCGTGTCTTTCTCCCCTTTAACTTGAAAATATTCCGTCGTTTCGTGCAATCGCTTCTTCAGCTTCTTCAAGTAACTTAGATTTATCATTCCTTCGAAAAACTTTTCTCCAAAGCCACCTTTATCCATAGATCTAGAGCAATTTGAGAATAAAAAATAAATTATTTTTGCTTCTCTTATTTATTATAATATAAAATTACGTCAGTGTTCTCTTTTAAAGACTAAAATAATGGCAACAATCACCCTGATATGATAGGAGCTCGTGCAAGGAATAAGCTAAAGAAGTTTTGCCACAGAAGAGGCAGGATTGGATGATCCATAGGTGTGTCGAGGGCCTGCTGGGACCAACGATAGATAGCCAGATTATTTACGCCGAAGGGAGTCATCTTCACCGTTGTACAGGCTCTCTGAAAGAGATTTCGATTATATTTTTTTATTTAGAGCATTTAATACAGTTAATCTCTGTATTGTCGTTCCTAAACCTTGAGGGCAGTGTCCAGAGATATCTTTGGCTGCATAGACAATTCACGCAGGATCTCCCGCCAAAGTCCGGTCTTCAATTCCCTATCGTATTGCTCCGTCAGCAGAATCTGATAAGCGAGCCAAATCGTTTGGACGGTTCCACCGAGGAGACTAGCCGAGCTGGAGCATCCCGTCGCCCAGCTCAAGAAGGACCCGAACGATCCTGGCGTCCGAACGGACGATATGTTCTAAAAAATATCACACATTTAGATCGCATATGCAAGATGCCCCATGTTAAGAGATGACCTCAAATATTTTTCAATTTATTCAAATCTACATTAAAAAATAGGGGACTCAATTTTAAAACATTGTTTTAGGCTCAATAAGGCCCAAAACAATGTTTTAAAATTAAAATCCCTATTTTTAGTGCAGATTTTAATTCTATTCCCCAAAAATAAAATTTTGTTCTTTTTTGTCATTTTTTGCTAAATCCTCTCCAACAGGCCCAAAATATTGTCCCATCTTAAACAATCTGCACTAAAAAATAGGAGTTTTAATATTGAAACATTGTTTTGGGCCCAGTAGGGCCCAATATTTAGAATAAATATTGAAACACTGAATGTATGAATTAATTCTTATATCATACCTCATTACTTCCGTCTAAAGCAGGCTAGTAAATCGATATTTCATTTAAAAAATGTAAAAATATTACATAGCAAAGTTATTATTAATTAAATATTATATATATGTATAATTAATTAATGTACACTTAATATTGTGCATATTATACAATTATGTTACACTTACGCAGAAAAGATTTTGAAACATGTTGTCCAACGTCATTCGAGTTTCCAAGTGAAAGAATGCCGCGCGGATCACAGTATCCATCAAATACATCACGCTATGATCCTTATTCCAATCCTGAACAAGTATCAGCACGTTCAGCCACAGATGCACGAAACGTTCAGGACTGTTCAAGCAATACCTGCAATCAATGTATATATATATATATATATATATATATATATAATTATTATTTTCAAGTATTTATAACTGTATAAATTTCTCCCTCTTCTACGCCGATTTTTGTCGACTATTCTATCTCTACATTTTACTATTTATTTTAATTTATACAAATATATTTTTTTGGTAGATAAAATTTTATTTAATAGTGGATTTAAATTTAATACTTTTGAACAATGTTTAGAACAACTAGAACAATCTTGAAAAGTGATTTTTACAATTTTCCGCTACAATTTTTATTATTTAAATTTAATCTTCTGGCACAAAATTTAAAGCAAGTCTAGAACATCCTGGAACAACTATTAGAATTTTAAAATCCCAAAAATGGAGTGCTAATTTCGCGTACCGTTTGAAGTAACACAAGTGCGACTCGATCATGTTCGCGAACTGTCTGAGGATTGGGCCGGGAAATTCCGGGGCGATCAGGTTCTTCGCCATCTTCATGTAGGTCCGGTCGGCGGCGATGAGCGGCACGATCAGACTAACAAACTTATCGTTCTTCAGCAACGAGTCCGGACAGTCGAGGAACAGCGGTATCAGCCGGTGCAGGCACACCAGGACTTGCTCGTACTTGTAGAAGCACTGCAGGGTCTGCAACTGGCCAAAACCCTCGACGCAAATCAGCGGCACCGAGTGGCCCCACAAGGTCATCAACACCGAGGCGTAGCAGGCAATCGGTTGCTTCTCGCGCACCCCCTTGGCTAGGATCTCCAGGCTGGAATTCGACTCCATGTCGGGCACGTGCGCGAGACCCTCGGCCGGGTTCGAGATCGCATTCCGGCATACGGATTCCGATCGGTCCAATTGGTGCAATCTTAGGCGATTCAGCATCTCCCACGACCACAGGCTGAACGCCTGCTCGCTGTTCTGCGGTCTCACCATCGAAGAGACCTGGAACGAGATGGAGAACAAAAACTTGAAGACTCTTATTCGATTTAACATTGATAATAATCAATTTCTTTGTTAATGATGTGGCAATTTAGTTCATTCTTCATCTAGAATATTAATTTTCTAATTTTCAAATATCTATTTCTTATCTACTTTAATTTTCATATACTATATATATTAAAATTATATAGTGACATAATAATTATAGTAAATAATATAATTATATAGTAATATACAGGGTGTCCCACACAATGTCATGTCCACATTGAAATTTTGTATTCTTGGAATCATTCTAAATCAAAACGTCTTAATACAAGTAACTTTAAAAGAATCGACTTTAGGGTATAAGTATATTATATTTATACCCTATATGTACTTATACCCTATATACTTATACTCTATACCCCATACGTGTATTAAAACTTTTCGACTTAGAATGATCCCAAGAATACAAAGTTTCACTCTGGACATCACGTTGCGAGACACCCTGTATAATAATAATGTTATATATCACTAATATAGTATTTGAAGATATTTGTATATAGTATATGAAAATTAGAATAGAGTAGAATTGAAAAATATTTAAAAATATTTGAAAATATATATGTATATGATAATATACTTTTATATAATAATATATAATATATAGAAGTATGTATTAACAGTATAGTAATATAATAATCTAGAAAATTATATACTAATTTCATACTACAAGTATAAAAATTATACTATATAATTATATTATAAAATTATATTACCATATATATTTTAAAAATACTTTTCAATTCTACTTTATTCTAATTTTCATATACTAGATACACAAAAGTTTAAATATTATATTTAAATATTATATTAGTGGTAAAACTAATAGTGTAACTTAATGTGTATCATATTTAAAAATGATTTTGATCAACTTTTTGCTTTTATATCTTCTGTAATCGACGACTCACCTGCTTTACACCTTCAGCTAATAGCGAGGCCGACTGCATCGGGGTGTCGGGCACGTATTTCATCATAAGCTCGACAATTAGTAACGCCACTTGACGATGTAAATCAATCGGAAGATACAAATTGTCATTTCTGTAAAAGACAATTCATTTAGACAAATTGTAATCAATAATTTTGAATTTATAATTTTAATAACTCATTAGGAGATAAAAACGATACAAAAGTGAAGTAAACACTAATTAAAAAATTTTAATATTCTAGACAACAGAGTAAATTTTTTGTTTTTTGCTTCTTTCGAAAATTTTCTATATTTTCAAAAATACGATTTACGTGTTAAGGCCCCAATTCAAGTGTGTAAGAATCAGTCGTGCTAGATGACTTTCGGACGAAGTTAGGGGATGCTGATGCAACCAAGTAGACAAAATTGCTATGTCCTGCTGCTGAGGTGTCCACATTCCTATTTTCAGTTCCGTGAACAGATATAAACTCAGCTGAAATCATTTAACAAATCTATTGTTATTACTTGCAAATTATTATTTTTGTAATAAATTAGTGACTTATACTATCACGTATTATTTTCTTATATTATTATTATAATTCTTTTAAGAAATTTTATAATAAATGTTAATAAGAATTTTCTTTTTCCTTCTCTCTCTAATAGTCATTTATGATTGTCAAGATTTCATGTAATATAAAAATTTATATTTGTGATTTTAGACTTCCCATAATTTTTTTAAAATCCTTTTTGTTAAATCTATATAGCTATAATTATAGTAATAATTATATAATAATATAGTAGTTATAGTAGTGTATAGTAATTATAGTATTATAATACAGTATAATAATACAATAGTTATCTAGAAAATAATAATTTTATACTATATGTATACAAATTATACTATATAATTATACTATACACAATATTATAAATTATAATTATATTATAAAATTATACCATCATATACATACATATTTTCAAATATATAGTGTGACATATAGATAGAAAAATAATTAATATATGGATATAAAAATTATTATTATATACCTTCCCGACTGATACAAAATTGTCCTTCAATTTTTGCAAGATGTCAGACAGAAGAGTGGGATATTTGCTGGTCAAATTCGACAAAAGTGATCTCGCGTCCTTCGAACAGGACTCTTGAGTCTTCTCACTGAGAAATCCAATCTGTAATTCAGAGTTCTTATTAATGATAAAGACAAATTACTTGATCAATCAATTAAATATATATTTATCAGCATACTTGAAACAGATCGATTGTGGTCGTTCTTACGAAGTCGTAATCCTTGTGGGCTCTTGCCATGGCCATATTAGCAAAAGTTGTCAGCAGAAAGTAAGACTCGTCACCTGGCAGGCTGCCCAACTTCTCTTCAAATTGCTTATGAAGGTCAGGACAACTTAACTCTGCCTCCCAATCTGTCGCATCAAAGATATTGTTGTTGTTATTATTATTATTATTATTATTATTATTATTATTATTATTATTATTATTATTATATTGTTCTATCGTATTCTTCATCTACCTGAAACAGACATATTTGATGTTGCTGTGTCACCAAGCGTAGAATCAGTGTGCAGAATGTAGAAGATGTACCACAAGGTAGTCGATGAAATAATGTAATATGGTATTGCTGCAAGGTATTGCCAGGCACCTAGACGCCTCGATGAAAATATACAGAGAATTGCCCTCAGAAAGAAGCAGTCATACTCCATTTGCAGCTTTAGCAGCATCGATTCATCAGTTATCTACATAATAGCATATACAAGTGTTGAGATCTTAAAAACTATGTATTATCAAGAAAAAATTGTAAGATTTAAAATAATTCAATTACTGGGTTTATCAATTTGACCTTGAGTCAAGATCACCTTGTTAAATTAAAATTACAACTCAAGATCAGTGTAACTCTATAGATCACACCTGGCTTCTATCAAAGGCCTCCCACTGATCGCTGGCGTATTGAACAACATCTCTAATTAAGGCGCTGAGTCTCTTCGCCAGCTGTCTATATCGCGGCGAGTCGTAGGTCTTCAGACCCTGCTTCAGCAGTTTGACGAGAACGGTATAGAAGGCGAAGAGACGCAACATGTGGTGATCCGTGATGGCATTCCGCTCCTGCTCGTACTTGTCGTTCCGGCACTGGATGAACAGCACCTGCTCGAAGATCCTGTTCAGTGGGATCTGATTGAGGAGGGAGATCAAGTCGCTCTCGAAGAGATTGGCCCCGACGTTGGCAATGTCCTCGTCTTCCTCGCCCTCTTCGTCCAGCATCACCCACACCGTGTCCCCGGGACTGCTCGTGGTGTCCTGCAGGGACACCTGCACCTGTTCCAGGAACTTATCCCGATCCTTGATCGGTAGAAGGATCGCCGCCAGAGTAGCGATCATGTGATCAAGATACGGGTCGTTGAAGGGCGAGGAACTCAATCCGGAGATCTTCTGAGGCACCGGCACCTGGACGAACGACTTGGCCCAGTTCATCACGCCACCGGGACATCGCAGGATGTGACTCAGGATGAACAGATGATCCTGCCACGTGGCGACTCTCAGTAGCACTGCCACCAGCCGCGACAGCCATTCCCTGGTGTCCGTGACGAACTTGCAGTCCTTGAGAACTCGACGCTGGAAGTTGAACAAAACTGTCACGCACATCCTGAGCTCCACCAGCTGTGGAGCGGTCTGAGACGGCGACTGTTCAGGCAGGAGGTTCGCTGGAGCGGTTTGCGAAAGATTGGCAAATTCCTGAAAGCAAGAGAAAGATTTCCTTCACGATGTCTTTCAAGGTCACATGAAGGTCACATCAACCACAGTCGTCATCATCATCATCATCATCATCAATATAACCACATAAAAGACCCTCGATTTTTTAAAACTTTTGTATTTAACATTTTCTTCCATAATCATTATTTTCCAAGATATTTGACTATTTGGAATTTTTGCCATCATTGTATAGACGAGAAAATTATTATACCATTTTTTTTAACGCAAAAATAAGGGTTGTAACTTGCAGAATATGTTATTGGCATCACCCACAACATTTCTGCATAGGTTTTAAATTGAAAACGGTGAATTAGCTGAAGACCTTTCCTTGTTAGTTTTAGTTTTTACCTCATAAAAGGCAACTTACGTTAAAACTTCTAGCTACTCTTTGCACGTAATGCTCGATTTGTAGACGCAGGGACTCCGCTTCGTAGCAGTACAACGCCTGGCTGTCATGCAGGGTGTCCTTGATGGCGGACAAGGTCCTGGAGAGCACCACGAGGGCCTGCTGATTGAAATGGGCGACCGAGTACTCGTGGACGGCGGAAACGGGGTTGCCGTCCTGGCACTCGCCACTCTCCGTCTCCGACGTCTTTTCCAGGCACCAGAGCTGCTTCTGCGTTTCCCGGCAGCACTTCTTCAAACGTTCCAACTCGTAGGAGTTCGCGATTAGGTGGTTCCGCACTCTCAGATAGCTCATCAGCAATTCGTGCAGTCTATGCTGTTGCCTCAACGGTCCGCATCTTAACTGCGTCTCTGTAAACTCAGTTACGAAGGCGTCCACCAACGTTAATTCCTGATTGTGATACAAAGACGTCAATTGTTGTTCCGTAAAAGGTCTGACATCCTTGAATGCAGAGTTCAGAATGTCCTTCTTACTCTCCGCAATTTCTGTTTGCTTTGATAAAGCCTTCTGCCTTGGAATCTTCATTTTGATCAGATCTTCAGGGTCTTCCAAGGCTGACTGACTGACTTCTTCAGGATCGATCAATGTGTCCACTAATTGAATAGCGGAAACGCTTACTTGGATTTGATCTATTTCATTGTTTAAGGTGTCCTTGGATTCTAAATCAAGTTCAACAGCATCGATTTCATCTTGAGAACTCTCAGCCAACATCAACACCTGAAATATATAATAAAAATATATGTAACAATTACTATAGGCAGTTCCACTCTAATTTTGTAGACACTTTTTACATACATAATATAAATAGAAAGCAAGAAACATCGGCAAAATAAAATTCATTCAGGATTCTCTTTCTTGCACAATGTATCTCAAAATTATTGATGATATCATCGATAATGAGATATGAATTTGTAAAATTACCTCATTTGTTGTTTCAACATTTTGCAGACTGCGTTCCTTCTCATAAGCTGCTTTCTCAGCAGCCTGTTTTTCATAAACCTCTGTGTCAATAGCAGCAGAATGTAGTTCGCTCTCTATATCCTCCACTGCTTCACCCTTGGGATAATTTGTGGGTGATTCTCCAAGCAAGCACTCAAATTCCTCCAATGTTGGAGCATCCGGTATCTGGTACTGGAGGATTGACTGGCGCAATCTGTCCCTTTTCTTCTTCTGTCGCAATAAGTACATAGATTTTAATTTATATTATATTTGTGATATCGCTTAGCTTCATTCATCACCTAATCTATCATCTGATTCAAATATATGTTAATAAATAAATAATAAATAAAATATAAATACAGAAACAAATCAGAAAAATTATATTTTAATAATTATTTAAGATTATTATTTATTATTATTTATTATTATTATTTATTATCATTTATTATAATTATTTATTATTATAAAATTATTACCCAAGTAGCAAACTAATGTAATTAAACGTCAAAATGACGTCATTAAATGTCAATTTGTCATGTCATTTTGACGTTTAATGACACCAATCTGCTGCTTGGGTAATAATTTTATAATAATAAATAATTATAATAAATGATAATAAATAATAATAAATAATAATAATAAATAATAATCTTAAATAATTATTAAAATATAATTTTTCTGACCTGTTTCTGTTTCTCCATGATGCATCGGTATCAAAATCGTATTTTAATTAATAGATACTGATTTTAAGATCACTGGGTACTCTTCGATAATAGGAAACTCTTAGAAAAAATCTTTAAAAGAACAATTAGTTGCAGATTGAGAACTGATAAAGGCAACCCGATGCAACAAAAGCTACGATATTTTGAGCATCAGACGCATTCGTCATTGTCATCATCATTGTCATTGGTTCACAGTTGGATTAATCGCTGGTAAGGAGACAAAAATCACGAGAACGTCAATTGGAGCATCGTGTTTAGCGTCCAATTAGGTCCAAAACTAAATAAGAATGTCAGAGTCCACTTGACGTTTCGAAGTGACGTCAAGTTCAATTTCAACTGATCCACCTGGAAATCCTAACCCTAACTTGACCATCATGAATTGCATTCAACTTGATAGTTTGGTGCCAGAAATCGAAAGTGTTCGATTGACCAATCGGGATAAAAGAATCTTCGTCCTTATTGGTTGAAAGAGGTGGAAGTGTCCGCGAGATTAGTAAAGTAAACGTCAGACGCCAGACGCCTTTCACGCATATGTTGGAATCAGCTGATCCTCATACCTACTGAAGTGATGCATAAAAAATGTTATTGAAAAGGCAAAGTTTTGTGAGTAGAGACCACGGTCGTATACACCGTATACGACTGTGGTAGAGACTTTTATCACGGTTAAATATATAGTTAATAATTAGTTAAAAGTTAAAAAAAAATGAATAACTTTTAACTTAGCTTAATTAAAAAAAAACGTAGATATTTGAGAATCGCAAGACAGAATTTAAAAAAGTAAAACTCTTCTCTCGACCGTACTGGCAAATATTATTTATTAAATCACAACGTTTCGACCCTTCTTTGAGTCCTTATCAAGTGATTTGTGAAAATAAAAATAAAATTATAATTTTAAGATGTCAAGAACGAATATATAGTGTCGGTTTGATAACACGTCAAGACTCTTAGACGAGTTATGAGAGACCGCGGTCTCTCATAAATAATAATAATTTGATAAAAATTATTTACAAACGATTAAATAAATTAATTATTAAAAAAATTTATGCTGATTAAATTGCGATTAATAATGAAAATAAAGTTTGAAAAAATTATTTAAAATATAAAATTTACTTATATTTTATAATTATAAAAATGTATATCTTATTTATGTATATAAATTTATTTTTCCAAACGATTTCTATTTTTGAACTCACTCAATAATTATTGTAAATTTAGCAAAATGGTATGAGACATTCTATTCAGTTTTAACGTGCTCTACCTGTCCACGAAAGGTGTTTCGCAAATTATGGGATGTATAGGGATATACTATACACCTGTATACTATACACCCACCTATACTATACACCCTGTATACTATACACATTAATTAATTATACACATTCACAATTTAGGAGAAAAGATATGAGAAATGAATATATAAATAAACTATTAATTCGAATAACTCGCTTGATATGTTTCAACGACAGAAATCTATGTTAATATATATTATATATATTCTTTAATTTTTTATAATTCAGAATTCAGAAATTATGATATATACATATACAACGCAGGGGGAAATAATATGTTTTATTTTAATGTAATACATTTTATCCCTTAAAGTATTGCTATGTATTTATGAATTTCATTATATATACATTTTGATGAAATAAAATAGATGTATTTAAAAAATTTTTTATTATATTAATTTCTATACATTTTATTACTGCAATATTGCCTATAACTAAAATTCAATGATAAATATATATATTTATTAGTTAATAATAATTAAAAAATTGAATGAAATTAGCGTCGTATTTTCTTCCTTCGAAATCTATTGCAACTTTTTCTTTCTTCGCAAAATGCTAGAAATGTCGAACTAAAATATCGAAATTATAATAATAATAAATTATTAATATGATATATACATATATTTAAATAAAATTTAATATAAATAACATAGATTCTATAACAAGATTTATGATTCATTATTACAATATATTAAGAGACAACATCAAAAGTGAAAAAACGTATGATTCTGTTTTATATTAAATATCAAAATAAATTAGTTATTTTGCATATTATAAGTATATTTCCTTCTATTTCTATTTAATAGAATATATTTATGTTTCTTGTGATTGAGTATAATAACATGTAAAAAAATTAATTTTTATTTAATGTATATATAATAATATGAGAAAAATAATTCTCATAATTTCTCATTTCTGACATTAGAATTCAATATAATTGAATTAAATTAAATTAAATTAAATTTAAAAAAATAAATAAAATGCAAAATTTATCTTATTTGTCTTTTGTAAATCTAAAATCTAAATTGAAATATGTGTTTTGCAATAGAATTGTTTAATTTTGAAAAATAACTAATAATTGAAAGGCTAATACGAGCTACGATGTGTGGATGGAAACCAAATAAATAAAAATTCTTGATTAGAAATTATGTGGTACGTTTCTGCACATACTTGTGCTTCTTCAGCCATTATATATTTAAATTTTACATCAATACACCAATTCGTAACACTATACTTCATGATCTATAAAATAAAGACCCTAAATTAATTATAAGTCAACTCAATCATTAAAATTTTTTTTAAAATTATGTAATCTCACCATCACTAGATCAAAGCAATTAAATAAAAGAGTTATTAATATTTCCACTCAGAGAACTGCGAAGTTCTCTGATTATTCAAGATTCACATGTTAACAGAACCAACGTTTGATAATAACTGACTATTTCAAGCCAGTGTTTAATTTTGTATACATTTTGTTCATTTCTTTTTTTCTTCTTTCTATTTTTTACTCGATTGCATGCTATTTATTTGCTTTGTGTGATGTTACAAATTAAACAATTCTGATCGCGTAGAGACAAGATGTGTTAAATAAATTCGTTTACTTCATCATCTTTGTACGATTATAATCTTCCTTGACGTATATCACGAGTATGGTTGCCATCGAAATGTTTGCAAACGTCCAATACGTCGACAAATGTTTATCTAAGAAGTAAAAGTAATAAAAAATAAAGTAATTATATCTTAAAGATAAAATATAAAGAGATCAGAAATCACAAATTAGAACTGCTGAAAAATAAAATTAAAAACTTTTCAAAAATAAAAATTACAGATCGATAGTATAATAAAAGAGATATAAAAGAAAAAATTCTGGAAATAGTTTAAGCTTGAAGCTAATTCAAAAATGTAATTTAAAAAATATAAAAAAAGAAGAAATTTAAAATGTGAGAAGAAAAAAGAGAAAAAAGATAATATTTTTAAATCGATAATTTAATATTAGTGTCTATTTTTTGTATTGTAATAATTTTTTCTCTATGCTTTGATACTTTTTAATTATCAACATTATTTGTTAATACATGTAATATGAATGCAAAATAAAGAGTGATATCATATGATATATAAATAATATATATATTATAACACAACATTAAATAAAGTGTTGAAATGTTATAACCGTCCCCAAATAGCAAACTGATGTCATTAAACGTTAAAATGACGTCATATTGACGTTTAATGACATCAGTTTGCTACCTGCATGGGTCCTTACTCATCCATGGAAGGAAGTACGAGAAGTAGAAGAGCGCGCCAACGAGATTCGACAGGAAAATCATATAACCTCCAGCGATGGCTTCGGAAACCGGAAACGCAATCTCGGAGGCGAGTTCAAGAAAAAGAGCGGGGGTGGACCAGCTGGCGGATATTCCCAGGACTACCGCGGTGTACAGCTCACCCTTGTGGAAGGCTAACATACGATCGTCCAGCAGGAGTATCCATAGAAACATCGCCGACGATATCGTCAGCAGCGTGTAAAGGGTGACCTTCAGATGACCTTGAAATGCGTCTGCCAATCGCGATGCTATCAAGCTCAAAGCGCTACTAACGATGATGGTCCAGAAAGCTAATTTGTCCACTTCTTCCTATAAAAATTTTGATTAATATAATTCATCAATTTTAACTAATATAAATTAAGTTAAGGAATAAATATTTCTCGACCAATACTGGCAATTCTTTGTTTAATAAGTCTCACGACGTTTTGACCATAATTTTGGTCATTTTCAAGTGTATTGAAATAACGTATTATATATATATATATATATATAATAATAGTAATATGCGCCAAAAATGCAGAAATCAATAAAATCTTTTTAAATATAAACTATTAATAATTCGATATTTTTCGTTTTTGTTTTTAACTTTATTTATAAAAAAAATTATCAAATATAAATTGTTTATTTGTGAACTTTTTGAATAAAAAATTTACTTTCGAAGTTTTTAAATATTTAAACTGTGCAACTGTACTCTCTTACTTGCGTAATGCTGGCACTGAAAGTTATTGTCATCATCGCAAGCCAAGGTCCAGTAACACCTTGGCTAAGCGCAGCAGCCAAGCAGAGACGCCACATATTTTTGTTCCTATAAAGAAAAATACCCATAATTATGGGAGTTTTAGTATCAATGGAGAGTTTTATAATAAATTAATTATGAATATAAATATACATAATATATATATACATATATGTGTATGTGTGTATATATATATGTATGTATAAATAAACAAACAAGAAGGAAAAGTTTGCATATGTGTGTATTTTCTCATTATTTAATCGATATTTAATTATTTGTAGATCGAAAAATTTAATATACACAAATCAATATTCAAAGAAAAACAAAAGAAATCCGATAAAAAATAAAAAGGATCAACATCCCTTGTGGGGATCGAACCCACGACCTTTGGATTAGAAGTCCAACGCGCTATCCTCTGCGCCAAAGGGACTTGGTACTCTCTCGTGAAATGAAAAGTAATGTAGCATCACAAAATTTATCATAAAAAAAGGAATAAATTATAACAAATTTTTACAAAATTTTATGTTTGGAATCTCGAAGAAATAATAAAAAATTACTTTAGAAGACGAAGGATGGATTCCGCGAGACTAAGACGCTCGGAAATTTCAGAAAGAACAACAGATTGGCAGAATTCTTCTTCCGGGAAGAAGCAAAAAACGCCTATCAGGATCAGCAATTGGCCAACAAATTCTGAAATAATGTATAATACCGTGAGAAAAAAATTGACAATCTATAGATAGATAGATAGATAGATATTTCTTTATTGTTCCCAATTTGGGTTACAATTTTCCATACAAAATTTCCTTAAAATTAACCCTACGCCGCACACACACACATCGCCTACTTATCTACTTTACACTATTTCTTATACCATCATTATCCTACCTTTCTTATACTATTTCTTATCCTACTTATCTTACGCTACTATTTCTTATATTACTAAATACCGCTTATTGCTTAAATTGACAATCTATATATTTCAACTATTTTATTTCAAGTCTAATATTTTGCTTACTGGAATCCTTTAGCTCTATTTTTAGCTACACGTTCTACTTATAAATAAAAAAATTATTTACCTATCTTCATGAGAGACAAAATTTGCGCTCGCAGTGCCATGGTGTACATTTTATCAAAAACGACACTTCCATTGGAATTTGTATCATTTATCAAGAAAGTTGCATTGTATGCGATTGTGTTCTCTATCACAACCGGTCCGATTAAATAAGAAATGGCTATTCCCAATTGATTGCAGGCAGAAGATATGCCTACAATATTGATTGACTTGTTCAAATTAATGCAGTATATAATAATACATAACAAACTAATATCCAAGAAAAAGAATAATAATTTCGTAAAACTTAAATATGTAACTTTAGCTTCAAAAATTCAATCACAATTTTGAAGTTATAAAAATAAGAGATCCATGAACCAAAATTCGTTTAAAAGCTCTTTGAATTATTTCAAATGTCATTAAGTTTATTTAGAAGTTATTTAGTTACGATATACACTTCCTTCTTCTCGGTCACAGAGCCAAACGCGATATTATTGCGAAAATTAAGCAAGAAGAGCATTCGCCCGGCAAGCGGAAGGTCTCGGGTTCGATTCCCGATTTAGCCAACTTTCGGACCAGTATTTTTCTCGCCTATTTCTTTACAGGGGAAGTTAAAAGAGGAACAAGGAGAATACTTGAGATACCAACCATAGGATACAAATTCTCAGTTTCCTTAATTTTCGCAATAACATCGCGTTTGACTCTGTGGCCGAGAAGAAGGAGGTGTATATCGTGTTTTATATTAAAGAGCCGATCTAATATTCTTATTATTGGTTATTTAGTTATTTAAGTTTATTTCAAATCATTAAGTTTATTTAGAAACCAGTTTTCTTTTTGCCGCAAAAATATATTAAAAATGGTCATTTTTGGCTCGTTATAGCACAATTTACTCTAAATCCTGACATGCCAAGTAAATTCTGACAACGGCACCGCGATTCAGCACGAAAAAAAATCTTTAAGAAATATATTATCGCACTTTAAAGAGAAAGAAAAAGTGGTTTTAAATATCATATTAATAATTATAATTATACAAAATAAATTATAGAGATACATACCAGTAGCGGTGGTGCGTTTCCCAGGAGGGAACCAAACCGCGGAGACCAATGCCGTGGCAGGACCAAGGATTACTCCCGATAATCCATTCAGGATGGCCGCGGTGTGCACCATTCTGAGTGACAAAAGAACATCCTCTTTAATCCCGATCAGCAATCAGCCACACGAAATTAAACGTACATCGTGAAGACGTTCTCCCTACAGGATATGCAACGAATGAAGGTCGCCAGAGTTGAAAGAATCGCCGCCATTTGCAGGGACAGTGCCAGGCCTTGTGTTAATTTCAATTTAATTTAATTATTTTAATATAATACATTACAAATTACAAGATCACCTTTTTTGTAGAGGAACCAACAGCAAGGTATGCAGCAAGTAAGATAATTTAATTATTTTAATATAATGCAGTATAGATTACAAAATCACCTTTTTTATAAAGGAACCAACAGCAGGGTATGCAGCAGGTAAGGTAACTGATACATCCCCAATTGGACAGCAGGGCCACCAGAGACTCGTTCCAGGTCGGGAAAGCCCGCAAAGCAAAACCCGCTATCGGGCCCCAAGTGTTCCACACGCAGCACTGCGAGCACGATAGAGTGCAAAACAGGCTTAGGGCCAACCGGCCCTCTTTCCGGGACCCGATTCCGAGACGCGACTCCGTCAAAGCCGAGGTCACGCTTTGGCTTCCTGTACATACACATATTCACGTATTAAATATCCAGCAAAATAAATTCAGCTCCCATAACGACATATATATTTACGACGAGCAATATAATTTCGACATAGCTCCAAACTTCCCGTGCTCCGTGTAAGTCTTCGAGGATATATCCTGCTTTTGGATGTCCTTTTGCTGTTTCTCAAGAGTTTGCTAGATGAACTGCGACATTGATGCAGCCGCGTCATGTCTGTATATCGTGAAGGTTATCATATTAATGTCAAAAAGCAAAATGATGTTTAAGATTCGGGAACGCTTCTATCAGGAAAAAGCGCCTTATTGTAAACCCTCAGGGAACGCAATAAACGGATTTTATCCTTTACTAATATAAAAAAATTGTCACTACTGTGCCATCACGTTTGAAAGATTTCTTTTTCTGAATATATATGGTGGTTCACTTAGATTTATTTTTGTTGTCGAAAAAAAAGAATTTTTTTGCGTGACCGAAATTGGAAGGATTTATATCATACATGCAGATTTGCACAGATTTACAATAGTGCTGAATTTCTCCAGAAGAGATTGAAAAAGTTTTATTTTGTAAAAATAACTCATTATATTATTTATTACCAATTTTGAAAAGTAACAAAAGTCATTACAATTTTCATAATTTTTAATAAAATTTTCAAATTTTGTAAGTATACAGGATGTTTCATTTTAATTGACGCATTGAAATAAGTGGAGAAAGACACGTGGGATTGAAAAACGTTTCAGACAAAAGTTGTATGGCTCAGAGGGGAAAATAAGATGGCTATACCAGATTTTGTATCCAAGGTCATTTGAAGATCACAGGAATGTCACCAAGAATTTTTATAATAGAAATTACTGTTTTTTATCACATATTCTTCTAGCTGAGATCAGGTTTTCGAAACACTGGTCATCAATCTTGCTAAGTTGAGAACATCCCAAGATATAACACTTCGAAATAATGCTCACGAATCGTCAATTGCGCGGTATTCTGGCTCCAAACCTACTCTGGGAGTTGTACTAGGAATACTAGGCTGCATGGCATGTACGAAGCTTATTTTTGTTCGTGCGTGTGTGTGTTCCTGCTCTCGGCATTGCCCAGGATCAACGACGTGGACGTAGCACAAAAGTACGATTTAATTAACGGTTTGATTTAGCATACTTTCTTCTATATTTTGCTTAATCAACACAATTCCAATTAGACCAATAAAATATAGTAACGCCCTCATTTTGGAATTAAAAATATCGCGGTAATTACCAATTGATTTCCAAAGAATAAAAAATTGTCTTAAGATCTCGTTTAACCAATCAAGAGATGCTATGCGGCCATTTGATTGATTGAACGAGGTCTTAAGACGATTTTAAGCTAAGTCTACATTGGTCGTAGAATCGTAGATCGTATAGAAAATTGATCCAATGATAGTCGATTATTCTCCTCACATTCAACTGTGATTGGATCAATCATTTTCTACGATCTACGATTCTACAATTAATGTAGACTTAGCTTTAAATATAAGAACAGACATAAATATCGCCCTATATATACTTTTATATTAGACTTTTAATCTAGATTTAGAGGATAATAGTGCTTTCTTTCTTATATTTTAATCCCAAGAATCTTGTGTCTATATTCATACAAAATGTATATTTTTTATATAAAGCACATAATATACATATATGATGAGTTGACAGTTCATCTGTCATTCGAGACGTCATATAGAGACAAAAGTAGATAAGGAAAACTGTAATTTCATAATTATTTCTCGTTTTTCATGTACAATCGAACGTCATGATGTATGTATATAATCAATGATGTATGTATTGCAATCGTAGAGAAATTTTAATTCATCTGTCAAATTAATGCGACAAAAGACTAGGAAGTACGAAAATAATAATTAATCGATAAAACAAATAATTGTGAACTCCCATAGCAAAAAACCAGTGATATCACAGTGATATGCTCTGGATGTCATAGAGATGTGCGAATATCCGCTTGTCACAATGTAACGTCACAATGATATCATTGTGACATTATACACTTGTTTGTCACAAAGTGTGATGTCACAATGATATCATTGTGACGTTACATTGTGACAAAGCGGATATTCGCACATCGCTATGACATCCAGAGCATATCACTGTGATATCACTGTGATATCACTGGTTTTTTGCTATGGGGATCCTTCCAGAAGTTGATAGTTTAATATACAAGATTAAAAACTCTCTTTATCATAACTTGATGGTTTAATATCCAAAAACAGCTCGAAAAGATATCCTTAAAATCTTCGCTACCCTAACAACATACATATCCCGAAGACGTTTATCCTAACATCCTAAGGATGTTCGAATATCCTCTGAATATCTTTCAGATATGTTTGTGCTATTAGGGTAATTAAGCATGTCCAAATAAAGTCTTAATATATCTGGATATAATAATAATTGAATAACTCTCTCTTGTATTCTACGTAAACCGCTATTTGAAAGTAAAAAATAAAGGAACAAATCAACGCATCATAATACCTATTCTTATATTTACAAAATATACATTTTTGCCATTAAAAATCATCTAGAGCCATTTCGAAACGGGTAGCAGCAGAGAGTTTTGCTAGTTTACTGCCTCGTTTGAAAAAAAAAAGAAGAAACAAAATAATAATAACGATAATAATACTAAATTCGTTTTCCGGAGAAGCGCGTCGATATAAGCGCACCCCCGCGTTGTCCCCGATGCCGCATCCTCCTCGCGCGTATTGACCGCAGGGGATAACGATAATTGTATTGTTTGTCGCGACGACGGCGGCGCGACGATGACGGGCGCGCGCGGAAATCAGCGTGAGCGTAATAATCGTAAATGCCGACAATAGGCGGCGCACAAAGGGAATTAGACACTCATATACACGCGCGCGCGCGCGCGCTTGCGTTTTCCACGCATGCGTCCTTCGCGCTCACCCCTCGAGCCAGGGTTGGCTCCTCTAATTACATCGATCCCCACCTGTCGCCCGATTGGTCCCGGCGTCCAGAATCCGCCTCCGCCTCGCGAATAAATCTCACGGGAAACAATCAGATCATCCGGGGAACCGCAGCGGGAACAGGAAGGAGGGAAAGGTAGAAGGGGAGGGAGATGCCAGACTCGAGGACGAGAGATCCGGATGCTGCTGATGCGGACGACGAGAAGCGTGATGTTGCGAGTTTTTAACTCTACCATTTTATCTTTATTATTATATATTTAATTTTTGGCTTAATCTATAAAGAAGGATATATATGAGAGAGGACAGTCTTTGAATTAAAAATTATGGAGTAATAAAGAAATAAAGAAATATTAAAATATAAAAATTAAAATAATTAAATTATGACAATTTGTATATTACAATTCAGATTGAGCCAATGATATTTGATCTTGAAAAAGTTTTCACGAGTTCGATATCTCAAACAAATTAACTTAAATTTGCAGACTTTAAAACTTTAAATTGGATTACGAAGTTTTAGCTTCAAGGAAATTGTTAAACTTGAACTTCAGAAAACTCCAAAAAGTTTAGATATTTAAAAAAAAATTATAATTTTCCATCCATTCCTTTCAAAATCTTCTTCGATGCAATGTTTATTAAAATTGTACATTTTTAAAATTATAATAGCAATATATTACGTTTTTGCTTCTACAACATTTTCTGTTTTTTTAACTATAACAATAGTATCGCAGATAGCCAAATGCAGTGAATTTGCTGTCATGTTGCTGACAACTATTAGCAACTAATTTTGACAAACTAGAGACAAGGCGAGACAGCATAGTGTCTCTTAGATTGAACTCACATGAAATTCCAATTATATATAATTAATATCAGCAAATTGATTGCAACGTGTCAGCAACAATTTGCTACTCGCTTATTTGTTGCTGTCATGTTGCTATCCTGTTGTAGACAACGTAACATATCAGTATTGCGAACTGTTCGCTCTTGAAATTCCGTCAACTAATTGCATGTATACGCAGACATGTAGCTGCATTCGTAATAACATATTTTATTTTGATGTCAGTAATGTCAGCAAACGTACAGCAAATATATAACAACACATACAATGCATTTATTTGCACAATATGCTACATCACGCTTGACTATCTGGGAAATCTCAATAATGATATAACATATTTTATTTTCTTTGCATTAATTTTTAATTAATAAATTATCGCGCTCTCTCTTTTTCTCTTTAATTTCTAAATCTTACAATAAACTAAATTTTTTTTTCATCAAAATGTATCATAAAAAGATAATTGTTTATTTATTTTATTTTTGTATATTATAACGTATATAAAAGTAACCAAACTTGAGAAATTAAAATTTTACTAAAATAATTTTCATGAAAAATTAGCTGAATATAATATTATTATCCATTTGTAATTTGTAACAAACTCTCTCTTTTTAACTGCTTATAATTTGAAAATTTATATTTTCAGGAAATTTATTTTAAATTAATAAAATCAATCTACTGTTAAAAAAAATAATGCAATAGAAATAAAAAAAGCATTTTACACAATCATAAAATTTATATTCTATACACATAATTGGTACATTTTATTTCTTGAAATATGAAATTAAGAAAAAACAAAGGTACAATTAAAAGATTTTAATTTTTTTATATTATAACACAATTTTTTACAAATTTCCTGCAGTTCAATGTTAGAAAAAAGAAACATTTGTATCAAAAATAGATAATAATCTTACCACGAGATAAAGAGGGTAATATTGCCTTTAATCAAAGATTAAAATCGAAGGAGAGGAACGTTTGAATACCAATAAGTAACGATAATCAGGACGCATTGGGATGCGTCGTTTCGCCGTATTGAGAAACTTGAAAACAGAATGAACCCGCAAATAATCTCAGCTATTCACGCTAAACCGCACGCATTTTCTTCTTTCATTCTGGCTCGCGAAAGCGCTCCCTTTTCATTTCTTCGTGAGTCATAACGCATGATTGACGTAGGTATCACGATTATCAAAAAAATAGCTGCTAGTTGTAAATAACATACTATTTCTTAAAAGTAGCTATGTGGTTTCTTACACTAATTAATTTCTTTAATTATTTATCAAAAAATGAATATTTTACGAAATATTTTATAACTTAACTGTTTATGTCAAATTATAACAAATTAAAGTGTAAAATATCTCGTAAACTATTCACTGTTTGACTATTCTAGGCTTATAACTTTTTGTGCAGGATATTAAAAAGAATTAATTTATATAAAAAATATGATTCCGTTTTAAAAAATTCAAGATGACCTTGATATGACCTCGGTAATGGCGCATCTAAGGTTAAACCAAAAACTAAATGGGTTCTTATTTATTTAAACATATATGTATGTATTTTATATTATTATATATTATATTATATATATTATATATTATTATTAGTATTGTTGTTGTTGTTGTTGTTAGAGTTATGTTATATTAATTATTATTATACTATTACAAAAATTAGATTATAATAAATAGTGATCTTCCTTAAGATTCTTGTAAAAGAAAAAATCGATTCCAAAATGGTCAAAGAATTCATGGATCAATTACATCTTTATAATCGTTGTTATAGTCCCGATATATCCCGATTTTCTTGAATATCTCATATCTTCAGCATTTGAATTCGGAAAAATCGCGCGAACCGCGTAAACGTATCTCGAAGCTATCCGCGTGTTTATCCGTCCGCAGAAAGCAAAACCGAAATACGGCCGCACGCCGCACGTGCAACTTCGCATAGGGGCGGCGCAGCGCCGCATGAGAATGGGAGGGTGGCCGAGAGTGGAGAGAGAAACATTTCTCCTAGAAGGGAGAATACTCCCCCCATAGCCCCGCTACTTTGCTTCGTCGCCCTAGCCCGAGTACGAGGTGAGAGAATGGAGGACGGGGCTGCTAGGTGATCCAGACACGCGTGCCATCCCGCGTCGGAGATCGACGTTCTCTGATTCTTCGCGAATTTCCGAATCCCCCATCCTGGTGATCGTTTATGGTTGTGTGATAAACTTCAGTTGAGGAAGTGCGTGGAAGAAGTTTTGGAAGTGATCCCTAGTGAAGTTATTAACACCAACACATTGAGTGAAAGATAACATTTCAGATAGAAAAGTAGAAGTAATTTATGAAAACGTGTAAGAATTTTAAAAAAAGGTGAACGAAAGAGACAGGAATAAGCAAGGGTTCTATATCGACTCTTGGAAATTTATTGGATTTAACGTTTGGACGTTTGGAAACTGTGACTCGCTCGAAAACAGTGTGAAACTCTCTGAGGTTCGAAAGTTTGAAAAAATTTTGATTTTTTCTAGAAAGAAATTTAATGATTCTTCAATCCTTAAAGTCTATTAAAACATTAAATAGCTGTAAGACTTCTAATTTTTTATAGTATTGGTATATGAAAAATCCTAAACATTTTTTGCTTGGAAGAAATATTTTACATTTCGCGTATTTTGGAGATTCAAAAGATTCATTTAGGATTTTACATAAGTCCTAAGATATATATATATATATATATATATATATATATATATATCTCCATCCGTAAGAATCATAAGATATATTCTTGTTCACAAAATCTTTTATTCGAAAAAAGAAAATATTCTATGCGTTCTCAAAAAGAGAATATTTTCAGAACACAACCTCTTCACAATTGAAATAATAATTTTTCGTCTAAAAACGACTTCGAAATCGGTTCTTCTGCTCACTCTCACTCTTCGCTAGAAGAAATCTTCAACGTCTAAGGCTTTTTTCGATACTTCTATGGGCCACTGAATTTAAAGATCCCGCCAAATGTCTGCGAAGAAAACGAGAAGACCGTCGTCACCGCGGCGTTTCTTCGCGCGACTTTACGGCCACTTGGAGGCGACCAAGAAAACGGAGGATGACGAGGATGAGGATCACGCACGGGAGAGTCTGGACTCTTCGCCGGAAATCACGGAAGAAGCCCCGCACGTGTTACCCGGTTCGCTCGAATCACACAAAATGTTCCATGTGAGTATACCAAACTTGCACGGAGATGTTTTCACTCTTTTTCTTATGATTAAGATAAAATATGGCATTATTTTTTTCAGAATTCGCGCACTCTCGAAAGTCCATCTAATTATCTCGATTAATGTATCAGATCAGCTCAAGTTAATTCAAGCAACCAGTACTGACAAAATTATGCAAACTATATATAGAGTTAACTTGGGCTAGCAATGCTAGTATAGAACCCAGACTGCATCAAAATTGGTCCAACATGTCCAAAATTGGTGCATAAGACATTTTTAAGATGTCTTTGGGATATCCTATATAATTTCTTATATATATATATATATATATGTATATATAAAGATATCTTAAAGATTTCTTAATGATGTTTTATGCACCAATTTTGGACATGGTGTTATCTGGGAATCATGCAAACTAGAGTTCACTCGAGTAAGTGATACTGACAGAGAGGGTTTATTCTTTATTGTTACACTGATGAACTAGTGCATACTGGTGTAATAAGTTAAAGTGGGACAAATATATTTTGGGTTTATTCTTTATTACTGCATTAGTGTACACTTCCAGATAGCAAAATATATGCATTTTGTACTCATATTGTACTCATATTTCTTAAAACATGATGACAAAAATAGACACAGATGCAGGCTCATATGCTACTCAAAACAGACATATTATGATATCTTAAAAATGTATTGCAAAAAATGTCATTATGAGTATACATGAATACGCTCAAATTAATATATAACTCACATTTTTCATCATATGTATGTAACTTGCGCTCATAATACCTATCATCATAATATGATTACAAGACATACAATACATTTCAATCATATCAGAAGATCATGACATGATAAAATCTGATCATCAGGCATTTCTATCTGGGCTGATGCAGTAAGTTAGAATAAAACAAAATATATTTATCTCACTTTAACTCATTGCACTGGTGAACTAGTGCAACAACAAAGAACAAACCCTTTGTTTCATTCTAACTACTGCACTAATGTGCACCAGTGTGCATTAATTCACCAGTGCAGCAATAAAGCGCAAATCTCAAGTTAACTCGAACAAGTGGAACTGAAGCAGAATTGTACAAGCTGAATTAAGTCGAGCAGCGTTTTATATTACCATGAAAGAAATGATTTTTTCTATTTGCAAAAATATCGTGCGTTAAGAGGTTAAGGTCTCAAAAAAGTTCTTTGAAGGGTTGATGACCTACTAAAGACTAAAGTAACAATAATATAACATCAATATTACTTAATGTTTAGTGGTGGTGAGGGGGGGGGGACTTCAAAATTGGAATAAATCACATTAAAATCAATATATTTCGATTATTTTCCTTTTCAAAATTTTTTTTCTGCTAGACGTCGCATTCCAAAGATCCCGAGAAGACGTCGGATGATGCCGCGAAGATGAATCAAGTGTTGGATGAGGACAAGGGAACGGAGAAGGATTCGGTGCTCGCGGGTGTGAGGCTGCCCTTCCTGCATGGATTCTTTCCCAGGGCACCTGGTCATCCATCCTTACACCTGACGCAACTCGCACATCCGTCCGCGCTGCCGCCGCATCTCAACAGTCTCATCCCTGGCCATCATCCCGTGGCCGAACACCACTTTCAAGGATTTTCAGCGTTCCGTAAGTTCTCACTATATAATAAATCTCGTGTTGCAAATCTGAAAATTGATCACGCGTAGCATGATGCAAAAGCTGGTATTTGTGAATTTAAATTTAATCAAGAATTATAAAATTTTGGATTCTGAAAACGATGCTGCAAGCTAATTTTTACCAATACGAAATAATTAAGGTTTAATATGCAAATAAGTGGCTTTTTTGCGAAATTTGAGATTTTTTTACGAAACAGTTAACGTTAATCTAAAAATTATTCCGATATGTAATGAATATGTATATTGTTCATCCCTTATAAAATGCATTTTTTTAAATTTTGATATCTTATTTTTTAATCATGTTAGGAAGGATTCAAATACAGAGTTTTGCTGAGAATACCAAATCTTCCGACTATGATGATGAAGTCGTGTATAATTATATATTTATATTATGATAGATTCCACTAAATGTAGATTTATATATAAGGTTTCTTATTTTAATTATATCTTGAATTTTTTAAAACAAATGCATTTTCGAAAAAATGTAAATAAATAAGTGTTGTATGATCTAAAGGGAAACAAATAGTAATAAAATATCAATCAATTTTTTCAAAACAACTATTTTTTCTCGAGAGTGTCTCTATATAAGTAATTTGATCCAGCTTTAATCTTTTATAACATGGTTAAGATATTGAAATTTTAAAAAATGCATCCAAATTTAGAATATATACAAATTTTATCTAACACTTATTGTTAGTACCCTAGATTAATGTCATTAAACGTCAAAATGACGTCATTCAACATCAAAATGACGTCATTCGACGTTAAAATGATGTCATTTTGACGTTTAATGACGTTAGTCTGCTAGTCTGTGATGTTACGATATTTTCGGCCAAAGAACATATATTCTGTTCCATCTACCATACGAGTTGCAATACGGAGATATGCACATGGAACGCAAGCGATCACATCGCACATTTCCAAAGACTTAGTACTCGGACGACGCATCTCTCTCCTCCTCTCCTCTCACTCTCTCTCTGTGTGTGTGTGTGTGTAAGCTGAGGATTGGAAGGCGTCTTTACGTTTGAATATTCGCGAATCGGTAAGCAGATTTCGCGATGTCGCATTATGCAACGTCGGGCAAACGACGCGACCATCGTCCAGAGGGAGAGGATGTAGGTATAGCGATATACTCTCTTAGTATCGACAATGATATATGATTCCTCAGTAGCAACAATGTGAATGCGAATTTCACGAGGAAATTGTTTCGAGAAAAAAATAACAGATTTTTAAAAAGCTTCAGTTATTTTGGGAGAAACGATTTATCAATATTTTTCTCTAAGATTAATATTAAAAAAAAGAAATTTTAAGACATAGATATAGAAAGAAAGAGGGATCATAAAATAGAATTCGAAAATTTATACACCGCATTATCGAAAATATTCTCATTTTCTGAAATATTCTACTAGTTATCAACTTTCGTTTAAACTATCATTAGCTCAATTGAAGGAAAAATTGATTGAAAAATTGATGGGAAAAAAGGGAGGAAAATTTGATCATATACACTTTATTTTTCATTGCGAAAAAAACTATTGAAATTTTATAAAAAATTCCAAAACAATTTGTCAACAAAATCTCACGAGTTTAGAATGAGCGCTAAAAAAAATAAGAACAAGAAAAAATTTTTTGTTTTTAACATAAAATCGGTATGTTCGCGCTTTGTTTCTATATGTACTTTAATCATGGAAAAACATTTATTATTCTATTTAAAAGGATGTCGGAGTAGTTTTGCTTTTTCGACTATAAATCTATATTTATTGGCTATACAGATTGTTTATTACCTGAAATTATAAGCTATTGCGGTTTGTTAAAATTAATACTTTAATTGTAGAAAATGATTTATCAATCTGTGTAGCCAATCAAAATATAAATTTAAAAAATCAAAATATTTTTATATTTTCGATAAAATAGAACTATTTTATAATAAAAAGAAAAGGGTTTGCAAAAAAATAATATGTATACGTTTTATCGATAAAATAGGATGGCGTTTATTATTCCCCTAACAGCTTTTTTCATAATTAACAGATTGCCGATAGATATCACTCGCAGGGCGAGAATTAACGAATTTCACTCTTCATCTGGAAAGTTTGTCAGGGAAAGCCCGCGACAGAAAACATCGCACGCGAGAACGAACGCGCGGTTTTATCCCGCTTCGACACCTCGTCGCGTTATTGTGACAAGATTACGAGACGCAGTTGGCCGCCCCTCAATGCGAGATACACATCGCGGTATATTCCCTGCACAAATCAGCTCTTCTCCTTCTCCTCCTCCTCCTCCTCTTTCGCCTCTCGCCGGTCCTTAAGCCTCTCTCTCTCTCTCTCTCTCTCTCTCTCTCTCTCTCTCTCTCTCTCTCTCTCTCTCTCTCTCTCTCTCTCTCTCTCTCTCTCTCTCTCTCTCTCTCTCCCGAGAGAGCTACCGACTCGACTCGCCGGAAAATATTGTGAATATTCGTGAATCTCACATTGCGAATTGTGTCGCGTCGGAATCCGCATACATACTTGTATATCCTGATTTTGATCTCCGTGATCTCACAATTTGCTTCAAAGAATAGTAATATTCCTATCCTTTGCGAAATATAAATTTTATATATAATTATACATATTAAATTTTTCAGATTTCTTCACTTCCCAAGGAGAACAAAAGGTCAAAATGATGTCAATTTGACGTCATATATTGATTAAATATTGACCAAAAAATGACATAAATTTAGTCAATATGACGTCAAATTGACATTATTTTGACTTTTCTGTTCTCCTTGGGTTCTTATAGTGAGGTTGTTCCATATAAACTATATATATTGACTGACAAAAATATAAACAATACCAGACTGACAAAATATTTCAAATAGTCACATTAATTTTTGGACATATGTTTATTAGGCAATTTCAACTCTAAATAACCCTATGTAAGTAGCAAACTGACGTCATTAAACATCAGAATGATGTCATTTTGACATTTAATAACGTCAGTTTGCTACTTGGGGCTTCAATCAAAACGCCCTTAATTTAATGTATGAACTTTTCGAATCATGGGCCATCCTGTATATAGTTGGATTTGTCTCTCGACGATACATATATTATACTTTTGTTCAAAAATAATCTGTTATTATTTAAAAAAGAATAATGATTAATGAATTTCTCAAAAGCGGTATCTGTAAACAAATAACTGATATCGCTATCTTGTGTCCTAAAATTATCCACCCTTTTGGATATACATTTTTTTCACAGAACATTGTGTATATACAAGAACCTTTGGTTTTACGTTTTATTTCTTCATTTATTGTTCTCTTATTCTTTTTCTTTTTTGAAATCTATTATTGTGTTATTATATATATATATAAAGGATTATGAGTTTATGAGGTATCAAGAAGCAATCAGGATCCCATATATATTCACTTCGCACCGGATTGAGCGAAGCCTTGGAAAATCACGATTTCCGGTGTCGCTTACCCCGGCGCGTCCTAATTATTTTGTCACGTGGCGAGGATGAAATTACAGCACAGTCCAGATTTACCTCAGCCGGAGTTATACAGAATATGCGCAAAAAATAAAGATTAAAATCAAATTAAAGTAAACCGTGTGTCACGGGTGTACATTTTCCCAACTACTATATCTCGAAATTTATATTATTAAAAGGTTCACAGGGCTCGTATTTTTCTCAGAGTTGATCATTTGTTACTTGTACGAGCATCCAGATGTTAGGGGGAATCCCGGGTGAAAACTTCGTCGCGTGATCGTGTCCTAATTGTTTCACGCTGATCACAGGATCATTATAGATTGTTCGTTTGAATGGGAGAATTATAGTCACTTTTAATTTCATTTTTTTCTGTCTTTTTCCTCTAATATTTGATAAAATAGTTACATATACATTTATATTTTCAGCATTCTCAGAAAGTTAAATTTTGTAATTTTATTTAATTTAATCTTTTCAGGATTACAAAGGCGCTTTTAAAGAAGCGTATCTAAACTATTACAAAATCTCGTTACTTTAACTTCCATTCTAACTTGACCCTAAGCAATCTCATATCTAATAGAGTTCTTCCTTCCCCTCTCTATTCATATCTCTTCTTCTTTCTCATCTTCCTTTTTTCTTTTCTTTTTCCAAATAGTATATGGATGATTGTTTTGAACTCTTTAGGCGCTTTCCTATTAATGACACAAAAATTGGCACAAGTCGACACAAGCATCATTCTGTCTTTTTTCAATATTCAGGAATAATAAAAGATAGATTGATATACTTGTGTCAGCTTGTGTTAATTTGTGTCGTTATTAGAAAAGCACCCTTTTTCTGCCAAACAACCACAATCTTTTTCCAAAAATCTTTTAAGAGACATAAAGGGTATTACGGATTCGAACCTAAAACTCAGACAGCACCATATGTTCAATATTGGTGCATAAGACATCATTAAGAAATCTTTAAGACATGTTTAAGAAATCTTATGATATCGCACAAAGACATCTTAAAAACATCTTAAAAATGTCTTATACACCAATTTTGGATATGATACATGCTGTCTGGGAACCTGTCGACTGTCAGTCAACGATATTCTACACGAAGCCACGTTTCATACCTCTCATTGTCAATAAACAGTTAATTTTTTAAAAGTAGACAAAAAATATTCTTATTCTTCAATATTCTTTAAATAAATTGAGATCATGAAAAAAAGAAATCAGGATATTCCATTTGTGGACATCATATAAGTGTAACGAAAAATCTAAGAATTTTTTTATCTTTACAGTGGCACGTAGAAGAAGAAAAGAGGGCAGACCGCGAAGACAGAGAACGACGTTCAGCGGCGAACAAACCCTGAGATTGGAAGTCGAGTACCGACGAGGGGAATACATCTCGAGGGGACGTAGGTTCGAACTCGCTGCCTCTCTTAGACTCACCGAGACGCAGATCAAAATCTGGTTCCAGAACAGACGTGCCAAAGACAAGAGGATCGAGAAAGCGCAATTGGATCAACAGTATCGGTATTGATTTCTAAAATTCTGACAATTTGTGCGACAACAAGTGCTAATTTTCATATTTGGAGCCATTTTTATAGGAGGTTTTTTCTTTTTTTTGATCCTAGAATACGCTCTTCTGACATAGTTTTAGAAATACCCTGCATGTATATTTCTCTCTTACAAGGTTTCAATTGCGCATAAAGTATATTTATTTATTGAACAATCCGCATATACATAAACTATAAACTTTTCGCTATTTATATAAATATATTATATTTGAAAATTAATAATTCGTCTCACAACAGTTAATTCGTTTAGTTAGAACAGTTAAGTTGGTTATTTGCCGATGTTATTTCTCAAAGCTATTTAAACGCACACAATCCTAATTCCCCGCCTTATTGAAGCTAACATGGGAAAAATAAGAGGCCATACGGAGCATATGGCTGTTCTCGCGCACATCCCACGCGCCTTGTGCATCCCACGCATTATGCATCCAATCGAATCGTTATCTTGTCGACGTGACGTATTGCACTCTAGCTCTAATGCGTTTATTAGAGTGCGTGGCTGTTAGTTTCATCAATCATTCCGTAATAAAACAATTCTGTAAAACTGGTGAATTTAAAAGAAAAAGAAGGGAGAGAGAGAGAGAGAGAATAAAACAAACGCAAATTTCAAATTTCCTTTAATTATTTGTTACAAGATTTACAAATCAAGTTATTGTGATAAATACATGTGTAAATACATAGATTATATTTACATTTAATACTGGTCGACATTTAGGTTTCTCAAATCATTTTTGGACACTGCAAATATGAATTTGGTCATAAAATTGCTCTATCAGTTCAGGATTACGAGATAAATGAGGTTAAAAGAGCCAAAATGGCAACTTGGGCAATATCTATGCAATTATTTTAAGAATACTAATTTTTCTAGTGTTTCTCATCAAAACTATGAAATTTTTGATTGTTTTTGGCTCCATACAATTTTTTGTTTTTATGTAAAATCTCTTTTCCAATATCATGTAAGATGCATTCTTTGTATTCACACATAATATTTGGATTTAATATTTTGTTCTAATTTTGTATATTGCCCAAATGTTTTCATTTGCGTTACAAAGATTTAAGGATTCTCGCAAAGATGAAACTTTACAATCCTCCTGGAAGCATTTTAAATCGCAGGAAATCAGGTTTTCAGTCTCATCGCGAACAATTACTCCGGTACGATTCACAGACGAAAACTCGAGCGCTCTCCCCTTCTGGGGACGCGGCGCGAGGTGTCGGGACGTCCCGATCGGGCTTCCCGCACAAAGCCGAAATTTGTACAAGCTTCTCCGCCTCCTCCTCCCGTTTCCTCGCCTCACCTCTTCGTCATAATAGCACGAGACATAATCCTACTTAAGGCTATTTAGCGGCATATCGCATCGGGAATCACCCTAGCTCGCATCGCAGTCGAGCGTCGCTCTCTCGAGGTCCACCGAATCCCACCCTTCCTCCCTTTCCCTCTTCTCTCCTCTTCTTCGCCGCTACCCTTGCCTTGCCGGGGGTAGCCCCGGCGTTATTCAGTCGATATGCACCTGACGCTCGATAAACCCACGGATAAATGCACTCGCCGTGCTAACCGCGGGGATTTTCTCATCCACTTGTCGCCATCTCCTTTCTCATCCCCTTCCCTTTACATTCGGTTTGATCTTTTGCAATTTTAATTTAATCTGAACATTAAGGGCTCAATAAGGGATCTTATTGGGATCTCGATAAGATAATGAAACCTTTTATGTCTTTCGATGGATTTTCAGTAAAATTTATTTATTCAACAATCTTTCACTCGTTGAGATGTGTTCAACGTTATACTAGGGTGTTAGACATTATCAAATATTAATTAATTCTATAAATTTTATTTATAACACTATCACGTATTACTTGTATAGTCCCCCTTAACTGTAATGCATTGTTTCATCATAATGAAAGTTTTTTTAAATTCCAATCTTAAAAAAATTGTTAGATTTTTTCGTTGCTTGTTAAACCAGTTTTGTACATCTTCATTAGCCTTGTCATGCCTATTATAAAATTTTTTGTCTCTTAAAAATTTCTTTATTGATTCGAACAAGTTAATCAGATAAAACCAAGTTAGGATTGTATGACAGATAGCAGAATATTCCACTTCGAAGTTGACGAGATCTATTTAAAAAGCAGTGTATGAGGCTGAGCATATTTGTCTTTAACATGACAGATTTATATGACGACGAAAAAGAGAACAAAATTTTCGTTTATTATTTTCACTACCTTCGTATTATTGGATTGATTGGGTTCGCGGATTTTGTCAATAAATAGTATTATAAATAATCAGCGTAACTAGTTTTTATTCCTAGCATATACATACGAGGTGTGATCAAAAAGTAAGGTCACTTTTCATTTTTATAAAAAAATATTCATTTATTCATCCAAAATTATGTTATCCCCTTCAAAATAATTCCCCTCTGATACAATGCACTTGTGCCAGCGCTTTTTCCAGTCGTCAAAACATTTCTGAAATGCACTTTTGGGTATTACCTTGAGCTCCTCCAGCGATGCAGCCTTAATCTCTTCAATCGTCGCAAATCGTCGTCCTTTCATAGGCCTTTTCAATTTGGGGAAGAGGAAAAAGTCGCAGGGGGCCAAGTCTGGTGAATACGGTGGCTAAGGCATGATGATAGTATTGTTTTTGGCCAAAAAACTACTCACTAGTCTGATCAAAATTAAGCAGTTTTGGAACGAATTTCGCTGACACACATGTTATACCCAAAACATCCGTTAAAATTGATTGGCATGAGCCAAACGATATGTTAAGATCATCAGCTATTTCTCTAATCGTGATTCGACGATTTTTTAACACAATTTCTTTCACTTCCTGAACATTTTCGTCGGTTTTTGACGTGCTGGGGCATCCAGAGCAAGGTTCATCGTTAACATTTTCTCGGCCCTCTTGGAATAACTTATACCATTTATAAACTTTTTTTGCTCAAAGTTGACTCACCGTACGCCACTGTCAACATTTCAAAAGTTTTTGAACACTTAATACCATTTTTTACACAAAAATTAATACAAACTCTCTGCTCCATTATTTTCAACAGCAAAAAATCGCCGAGCACGCAAACACGAGTCTAACCTTTATGCCTCTCACATAAAAACAACACATGCTATATAGTCAACTGTGAACATATGATCGTGACGAGTATATCAACACAACCAAACAAACATTTTGACATTAGAGTGTACAGAGCGCGCGAAATTCAAAAAGTCACCTTACTTTTTAATCACACCTCGTATACCTAGTGGTTGATTACTTTCAGTCATCATCTATTGACAAAATCCAAACAAACTTTTAGTTCACTTTATTGGAAGTATAATAAGATTTTAACATAAGCACAATATCATGATTATCAAATAGAAAAATTTTTCAGAACATTAAAAATTTTTCTTCAGTAGCCAATTGCATCACTTTTCATGTGTCTATATTTGTTTTCTTGTTGGAAAACTCCCATTAGCTTCGTCTCTTGTGTTTAAAGATTCTTTTGTTAGTCTAAAATGTTCTTTCTTACAATCCGTTTCTCTTGACAGAAGGTAATGATTCCTCTCTATGTATATATTTGCCCTTATCATACATTTTCCATAGGAACTTAAACAGTTGTATACCAATTCCAAATAATTCTAGATAGCACCATGTCCAAAATTGGTGCATAAGATATCATTAAGAGTCTTTAAGACATCTTTACAAAATCTTACGATATGCTATTTCAAATAAAGGCATCTTGAAAACATCTTAAAAATGTCTTATGCATCAATTTTGGACATGGTGCTGGGATTAGATCAGAGAAGGGTGACAAAATAATTTGCCATTACCTATTGAGAGGTAATCAAATAGAGATGTTTCTGTTCGGATTTGGACTTTGGCACCGATAACAGACGTACAACTCTCTACACCACTCACACTTAAAATATTACATATTGATAAAAAATGAAGAGTCATGGGAACTCTTATTACAAGATCCTAATGGGAAGGAGGGGATGATCTCACAATAACAGTCTTCATTAAACCCAACCACAGTATTAAGGAACGTAAACGAGCAGGGAGGGTCGCCGACACGCGATCCACAGTTTATCCTCCCCTAATGCTTCGCCGAATAAAAGCTCTTTCGAGCGAACAGGGATACACAAATTGATCACGCGCCCTTTCCTACGTGCAATTTTCCCGGGACCATTTTTCACAAAAGTAATCATAAACCATGCGAGATTAGAAAATATATAAAATATAACGTCGAGTGTCCAAAAATATTCGTTGATTGGTAATGATTAAAGGGATCCCACAGCGAACTCTGACAAAATAAGAACGCCCTTATTTTTGAAATTAAAAATATCGGTAATTATCGATTGATTTTCGAAGAATAATTACATATATTTTGAATTTTAAATTATATAAATCATTCAGAGCAAACATGTATTAGAACTCTATGCACACATAATCTGTTTTTGCTACATTTCATACTATAGGTTTGAACATAAATATGTATTGCTGTTTTTGCTCTATTACACACTTTTTTATAACGTGAGGAAATGCACAAATGCATACTCCAGTCGTCCTCAGAAGGGCGAACTAGGGTTATTTACTCAACTCAACTGTCTCATATGTCTCTTGCAGAAACTTCGCCGTGTCGAACGGTTTGATGAACCTGCCGCTCTACAACGCGACGGGATTCTGCGGCCTCTGCTTATACAAGGACACCTACGGATCGGTACCCGCCAATCGAAATCATTCCTGTGTCATTCCCGGCAATTCAGTCGTCGTCGCCGACGAATCTCTGAAGGATCAGCCACGTTACAGCAGCAGCGGAAGCGAGACGTCCGACAATCCGCCAAATCTCGTGTCCACAACTTAGTTAAATCCAATGCGATATCGCCGTTCACTTAAAAATACGTCTGACAATAAGTTAAAATCTTTTTTTTTTTATATAAAAGCACGACTCTCTCCAAAGATTAGTTTCTCTTTTTCAAAACACAAATAAAAATCTGTTCTCACTATTTTAAGAAAACTAATAATTTAAAACAAAATTTTTACATCTATATTAATGCATAAAAATTTTCATTATTTCGTTTTTCTCGAAAAAATGAATTTTTTATAAACAAAAATTCACCCATTTCTATACGCCTTTCGAGAAAATGCATACGTCTACTAAAGAAAGCAACGGAAATAAAAAATCTTTCTAATTTTTTTTTTAAGTTAAAGAGAAAAGCATTTTCTTTTGCCACATCCGTGACTTTGAAGAACATTTCAACAAGAATTAAAGATATAAAGATTGAAAAATCAATTTTTTAATCTTCTTGATTGCATGTATTCTCTTGAACGAAATCCATACAGTAGTTAAAAAATTGCGGACTATAGCGAAATATCTTGACAAATATTATACACATAGAAATGTTTCAGAAAAAAGTTATAGAATTTTAATAAAATTTATTTATTGGCCTTATTATTTTGATTTTAGTGATATCATGAATTATAATCAGAATGAAATTCATCTTAAATTTTTTTTATGGAAATCACCTTTTTTATATAAATCAATTCAATTAATACTCGCAATAAAAAATTATAAGGCTAAAAAGTAAATAATTTTATAAAATATTTTAATTTGGCATAATCTTACATAAAATATTTGATATTCATTTTTCGATATGATCTTACCTCAATATTTTTGCACAAAATAACATTAGAGAAACATTAATTGCTGTAAAGAAAAACACTTTTCCTTGTCAGAAAAAATATGTAGTTGTTAGTTGCAAATTATAATACAATAGATTTTTTTTAAGAGTTTAACAAGGCTCTGTAATATAAATATAAATTTAAAGTGTAAGACAGGCAATAAGAGCCAATCGCGGAAGGCAGTGCGTTATCCCAACGAAACTAAATTTTTTCGTTAGAATTAAATATCTGTGCACAAGGCACTAAATTTTTACTTGGTCACGGCCAAGATTTTAAAATATGAAATAATCTCATATATTTGAGATTTAATTTCAATAATCCTTTAACCCCTCTACGGAAATAAATAAATACGACTTTCGGATCTATATTTTTCTCTTGCATTTATTTATTTATTTCCGTAGGAGGGTTAAAGAATTATTGAAATTAAATCTCAAATATGAGATTATTTCATATTTTAAAATCTTGGCCGTGATCAAGTAAAAATTTAGTGCCTTAAGCACAGATATTTAATTCTAACGAAAAAATTTAGTTTCGTTGGGATAACGCACTGTCTTCCGCGATTGGCTCTTATTGCCTGTCTTACACTTTAAATTTAGATTTTTTTTTAAATCAACTCGTTTGAAATATTTATTTGTAAATCACATTTTTCGAGGTATTTCGCTACAGTTTTCAAAAACTTACAATTAGTATAATTACACCTAATCAATTTAATTTCTGTGAATAGAACCACATTCATTTTATGTTAACATTTGATTAATATTCAGAATAATCCAAGATAGGATTGACACGTCTTTGATTTTCAACAAATTATTAATTTTATTTTTGCATTTTACATTTGCATGTTTGCGAATCTTCATATCGACATCGCAAGATAATATTGAAATATCTTTAAACAATAAAATTTTTAAATATTTGAAAACAGAAATTGATAAAATATAATAATAATTCAACCTATTAAAGTTAATAAGTATTAATGTTAAAAACAACATTGTAGGCCTTATTAAGAAATAAAAATAAATTTGCAACATTTTTATCTGTTTAAAGATATTTCAGTATTAAATTAGTGTCGTAATATCGTAAGACGATGCTTTATATAAATTTTGTCCATATTCATCGAATACAAAATTCCATTAGATGGTTCGCGGATATTGTTGGATAATTTTAATATTTCTTCATCGAAAATCTTTTATTTTGTAGATGCTAAATTTTATAAGAGATAATATTAGAAATATTACAGATAACTCTTATAGAAATTTATCACTAGTAATGCTAATCAATCACTTATTTCAAATACTTAAAATACTGATACAGTAATTTGAGTACTCCAAATAAGTGATTAATTGACGTTACTAGTGATAAATTTCTATAAGGGAATATAATATTCACACTCATGAAAAAATCGAGAATCGCTTGGAAGTACAAAATCATGCTTTCGAACTTCCAATCATTAATTGAGTAGGTAGAATTATTGAATTGATTGTTCAAATTAATTTATAATCGACTTACCTTCGTAAGCTTGTCTGCCTCTTATTGGTTGACGTACTGAACGTAAATGTAAAGTAAATTTGGTAAATAATTATATAATATAATAAATAATATATATAAGTACCATTAAAAAGACATTAATCTAGATACAATTAATTAGTAGTAATGCGTAATTATATAGTGTATATAGTTTTATATAGTTGCAGTTTTATTAGTAGTAATGCGTAATTATATAGTTGCGATTATTATTTATATATAGTAATTATAATAAAGTTATATTTAATTGCGCATGTTTTATTCATGATCAATGCTTAATTATAATAACAAGAATAATACACGAAACTGCAAAATTATTGTACATACACGAATATTTATAAAATTAATTTTCTCTCACTAATATACTTAATTATACAGTTAAAAAAGAAATAACTTTTTGTTAACACAAAAAAAAGAGAAAAATTATTTTGTGTAGTTTTTTATCATTGAATATATATATATGCAATTCCAAATTGTTTCTATACCATGTCACGATTTTGCAAAAATTTTCAATTAAAGTTACAAAAAGAGCTATTTTATTATGTTGTAATTATATTATGTGACTTATTAAAAAGCTTTGTTCGCAATGCAATCAAAGTAAAAACATTGTTAATACGTTTATCTCGAACGAATTTGTGTCGATCATAACTAATAAAATATTCGAAATAAAATATAAAATCTACTGTGAGAAAGTTATAAATTAAATTATTAGATTTATCACAGTTTTTAATTATGTTTATTGAAAAGTCATAGCTGGATGATAAGGAGGGTCAATCTACCCCCGCACGGATTATGCTCATTTTTTTTTGCTTTGATTGCTATCAGTGTCACTTACAATTTAACTAAATATTAGCCCTTAATATGGAACCGTTTTGGTGTAAAAAAATAAAATTAAAAATTTCGAAAATTTCGGCTTAATCGATTTTAATAAAATTTTAATATGTTGTAGATATCATTGACACACATTTATGAAAAATTCGGGAGTTTCTAATGATAAAAACATTGATTTAAAAAATAAATAAATGTTTTTACTTTTTATTAGTCTCGATACATTTTATTAGTCTCAATTGATTAAGCCGATAATCTTTCTGGTACAATTATGAAGAATTTTTTATACAATCTTGAAATAGTTTCAGTATCAGACATTATTTTTTGAAAGCAATAAAATGGGTAGGGGGTACTTTTAAAAAAATAAAATCCTTTTATAATTTTTAAAAAATATATGCTTTTGGTACGATCGCTATATATTTTTTGTAGAATGTTGAGATAATATTCTGTAACAAGTAATTTTTTCGAACTAATAAAATAGATAAGCGGTATTTTTGAGAAATAAAGCATTTTTTTCAAAATTATCATGATTTTTTGTATCATCGCTATATTTGTATTTAGGATCTTGGATTGATATCCTACAAGTAATTTTCCGGAATCGATTAAATAAATAGGCACTAAAACAATAACAAAATAAAATAAAATAAAATAATTATTTAAAGGATAAACTATAATCGTATTAAATCAAATATTTATTAAAGAATCTCAAAATAATGATGTACATATACACATCCGTTCAGATAATCACTCTCATACTATTATTTACAGTATTCCAATGAACGAATTAATCTTCATCACTATATCTTCATTGATAAGCGTGATGCTGTCTGTTTTAAATAATGTACATAAGTGATAGGCTGGTCTCGGTATTTTTGATAAATATCGTCCATAGAATGTACAATAAATAATGGCAGCAATGTGTGAACAGCAGCCAACTGTTTTCCGTCCATTGGCACACTCACAAAAGTATCTTTTTATTCCTGATGTCCAATTGCTGCTATTATTTATTATTTATCTTACGGATGATATTTATCAAAAATACCGAAACCAGCTCAGCACTTACATTATTTAAAACAGACTCACGCCTCAGTATCACGCCTAAAATTACTTTCAAAACTTTTAATTTTATTTTTTACACTAAAACGGTTCACTATTAAAGGCTAATATTTGGCTAAATTTTCAGTTACACTGATAGCAATCATATTAAAAAAAATGAGCATGGTTCGTGTTGGGGGCAGATTGGTCCTTCTTATCCGGTTACGGCCTTTTTTTTATACGAATTTAACAAACTTATAATTTTTCTATATATGTACAATTTTTTTCAAAAATCTGAAAATATTTTAATTTTAATATCTGTTATTGATTCCATCATATTGAATTTTTCAAACAATTTTTATGTTAAATTCATATGTAACAACTTATAAAATCCTTAAATTGAAAAAATTAATTGAAAATTTGACAATATTCAATAATCTAATTCGTAACTTTTCCGAAATAGATTCTATATTTAACGATAAATATTTTACTAACAATCAATACAAAAAATATAATACTTTTATATATAGTAACTAATTTCTTTTAAGGGTTAAGAATCTTGACAATAAATAACTGATTGCAATAAAACTCTTATACATCACATATACTATAATATAAAATATATTAAATTCATTTTTGCAATAACATTTTTCTATCATAAATTTAGCATTAAAAATTACATTAAATGGTTATTCTCTTTTTGTACTATTTTTTTGTTTCGTTGTATTATTAGGTGTAATACAAATTAATTCTCGGCCGTTATATTATATATATATATATATATATATATATATATATATATATATATATATATATTATATACAGGGTGTCCCGCAACGTGATGTCCACAGTGAAATTTTGTCTTTTTGGGATCATTTTAAGTCAAAAAGACTTAATACACATATGCCTTAAAGTCGATTGTTTTAAAGTTATAGCGAAAAGACGAAATTGCATATAAGATAACTATTATTTATTGAAGATAATAATTTTATTTACTGAACAATAATATATAATAATTAACTACTTTAAAAACTGTGCGTTAATGTAAGTCATAAAGGTGTTTTTCTCACACTTGTGCGGTAAAGTAAGGCATACATTAAATCGTTGAGAAATAAGCCACGCTAAACAGCAATCGAAATTCAAACTTTCGTGACTGGCATTACAAAAAATAATTACATGCGTTGTCATAGTAAAAAAAATAAATAATAAATAAATGTGTAAATAATAATTAAAAATTAATTTTTGTTAATATTAAACAAAAATTTATTTTTGTAAATAATAATTAAAAATTAATTTTGTATTACACGTGCAGGCAAAGTGGCACTTTGTGTGCGTGTTTTCTGTGCGGAAAGCGGCCGATTTCCCACGCCGCAAGATGGTGGCGTGCGATCGGCCATCTCGCGCACAGAAAACACGCACAAAGCCACTTTGCCTGCACTTGTAATACAAAATAGTATGTGTATCACGTGCGGATTGACAATTGTTCACTCGTGTGGGGTGGTCGCACTCGCCTTCGGCTCGTGCATCCATCCCCCGCACTCGTGACCAATTGTCAACTTTCCGCACTTAAAACACAATATACTATTGAATTATTATTTACACATTTATTTATATTATTTATTTTTTGATGACAACGCATATAATTATTTTTTGTAATGCCAGTCACGAAAGTTCGAATTTCGATTGCTGTTGTAGCATGCAGAAGGTAGTTTACTTCTCAACGATGTATATTTTACTTTACCGCACAAGTGGGAGAAAAACACCTTTATGATTTACATTACTGCACAGTTTATAAAGTAGTTAATTATTATATAATATTATCCGTCAATAAATTATATTATTATCTTCAATAAATAATACTTATTATATACAATTTCGTCTTTTCGCTGTAATATACATATATATATATATACTGTATATATATATATATATATATATTTTTTTTTTTTTTTTTTTTTTTTTTTTTTTTTTTTAATTTATACACCTAAATAATTTGCTCGTTTTTAAGTTGACCTGTTTATGTACATTCTACTTTATATATATAGTTTTGTATTACTTTGTTGATTAAAGTTTATTCTAAAGTTTGTTTAAATAAACGTTAATTTTCATTGAAAAAAAACCGAGAATTAATTTGTACGCCTAATATTTAATTATAATATTTAATTAAATTTCATAAAAAAATATCACAGACAGAGTGTCATAATTGGTTTAAATAAATTTTTTAGAATAATGCGTGAGTACAATATGCAATCGTGTATTTCAAGAGTTCGGAGGAAAATGAAACAAAACTCTGTAGACTAGAAAAAAGTTTATTAAATATGTAAAAATACAACTAATCCTAAATACAGCAGATCCTAAAATCCTAAGAAATTTATCGTAATTTCTAGGATATTTAAGATCTTTGCTCTGTTAAAAACTTTTCACAAAATACTTAATATTTTGTAGCTGTAAATGCAAAAAATGTTTAGATCCTTAAAAAAACCAGATTCCAAGATTCTACATCCGATTCGAAAAAATCCTCAAACAATTTAAATTCAATCTTTAAACAGGTTCCATTTTGAAATATAACTTGTTTTTTCGAATTTGAATCGCATAGACTTTTTGTTTGATTCCAACGTGAACAATTCAGTTCACTTCATCAGGGAAGAACAGCCTGATACTTTTCAGGTTTTATTTGAAACATTAAGATTTTTAATTTTTTAATTTCCGTTAATAGATTTTTTTATTCCGTTAAGGCTCCCGAGTCCTCACCGGCCATGTTAGATTGTGACGTCAGAGACGCCATCAATTCTAATATGGCCAACGAGGTGCCTTGAAAAAGTCTTTACTCTCTTGATCATTCTCGAAAACTTGGATTCTCAGATTTTCTCGAAGAATACCTCATCTCGATTAATAATTGGAGCGACTCGAAAAAATTTCGGATCGCTAGAGATCGTGGAGGCGGATTTGTAATGTGAACTTACCTCTGTCGACGAATTCTCGGAAGGATGGCGGCGGAGATAAGTCGCTCTCTTCGCGTACCAGCCCGAATGGTAAACCAGAAATTAATGAAAACGAAAGACAACAATTAATATACAGTGAAAAGTAAAAAAAAGTTTCGATAACAAACGCGGCCTGCCTGTCTCCCTCAAGAAGAGAACTCAAACGAAACCTAAATCGTCCTATCGTCCTTTTCAAATTATCCCTTTTACATCTTATAAATCTAGTTCGTTGGTTAAATTCGGCCAAGTCGCTTTTTTTCAAATTGGATACTTCATCAAGAGCATTAATTTTTTTATCTTTTAAGAGAATTTCTTTTCTTGTTATCATTTTGTTCTTAAATCCTTAAGTAGTATCAAATTTTTCAGAAGAATCTCGGGCATGAAAAGATCAGCGGAAAGATCAATTATTCTTTAGGGAATTTCAAATAACAAAGTTTGAATTAATTAAAATATCTACTAAATACAACTTAATATCGAGAATCTCAGCAAAAAGGGACACAATTTAAAAGAATTTTTGAAAAATAGTGATCTAATAGTAATCTAAGAGTAAACGTGAGAAAATGGACCATTACCCAGGCAGCAACGTTACGTGATTTTCACGTCAATAAGTAGTGATTAGCGGTCCTCGACGTCATATACCCAATAACTGACGTTTATAATACGTTTAAAACAAGTCATTTAAGATTTTAAAAAATTCTATTTTTTTATATACATTTTTTTTTATAATTCGTCAATGGGAAATATAAAAATCTATTATATATTAAAATATTAATGATAATTTTTTATCATAAACGTCATTAATATAATTATATAAATTTTTCCCATGTAGCAACTCTATATCATTTTAACGTCGAATGACGTTATTAAACGGCAAGGTGACGTCAATTAGACATTTAATGACGTCAGTTTGTTACACTTCAATAGAAATTTCTATAAAATATTTGAAAGACATTATAAAAATGTCTGAAAGATATCTTTTTTCTTTAAGATGTCTTCTAAGTGTTAAAAAATAGATAGGTGACAAATACGCACACATAATTTAATGCATGAAGGCAGTGTTCATGTACGTTGTACGCGCCTTTTTTATGCCAAGTACAGGTTTCTATTCTGTGCTTTGCGTGATACAATTTACGGTTTATTTGTTGGTAAGTATATCTAATACAAGTTTATTATCTTTATATTAACATATTTTTTCTCATAAATACTTGAAGACAAATGTTGCAGTATTTAAGTATGTTATTTTGTAAAATACTTAATTCATCATAACTTCTCTGTTTGCTATTTGGGTTATGTTCCAATAACATCCAAGAAAATTTTACATAAAAAACTAATGCACATTATTATTATAAATTTTCAGTGGACTTTTCCTCGAAGAGGATGTTTTGGAACATAACTTTGAAATACAAAATAATAGCTGTACATTTACTTTAATTTTTAATATCTATAAATACTTGTTTTTAAATCTTATGTTTTAATTTCAATAATTTCAATAATTCAAAATAATTAATATTTTAAAAAATATATCATTATTATTCAAAAAATATTTATTAAATATCAAACTTTTTATATTGATTGATTTGTATTAAAATTTGTAGGTTTAACGACATTTACTGTTTAGAAATGTCGTTTATTGGAATTGAATTTACAGATGGTAGTGGTGGTGGTATTGCTCTTGTAAGCAAACAGTGGTTAACACCACGCAAACAGGAAGTGTTCTGGCCACCTTATAAATTTCATTCTCAATATGATAAGGCTGTTAAAAAAGGCATAGTCCCAGAAAAAGATGGTTCTTGGAAAATTTTTTAAATTAAACGCTGTTTTTTTGAAACTGGTAATGTATAAATTACAAAATTTTCTATAAAATATTTATCTTTATGTATGTATAATTGTATTGTAGATGATTATAGTAAAGCACAAAGTAAAATCAGACAAGTACAGATAACGTCTGATTGTCAAAGTGAAGTTGATGAGGCTTTGCCATTAAAGAGAACAATCCATAAATCAAAAAAATTAATATACAGCAGCAGTGATGATGAAAACGAGGCTTTATCTGAGAAGCATAAACTTCCACCACCACCAAAGATTGCCAGATTAAATGACAAGGTAAATAATGATGAAGCATCACCTTCATCATCACGTAAGTTTGATATATTAATTAGTTATGATCATTATATATCAATATATAATAATATTAATTTTGGTTAACTATAGAAATAGATAGATTTATAATTATGTATATTAATTAAGAATTGCTTTCCTTGATTTTAACATTACGAAATATATAGATCTACTCCTTTGTTTATTTATAGTTTTGACACTAAATAAAAAAGATAAAAATCGAGCTCAAGTAAAGATAGAAACAATAATATTTTACAAGTTACTCAGAGTAGATAAATAAACAATAAATGAACTCTATATTATTTAAAAACAAATATTTACATATTTTACATATTTTTTAGAAACTTCAAAAAGTATTCAACAAAGTGCAACATCTGATACACTGAGTTCTTTTAATGGTGATCCTCAAACATTGTATAGTCCATCTCATTCAACAAATATAAATATATATATATATATATATATACATACATACATACATATATATATAACAAAGAAATATATATTATATATAATGTATTTAAATTACATATCAGCAATAAATAAATGTGAAATAAATATGTACTATATATTTTTTTTATTTTTTCCAAAATATTGAAAATGACGTCTTTCTTATGTCAAAATAAAGTAAAAAAAGGATTATAATAACACGTCATTTTCACATCTCGTTATGACGTCTGTGGGCTGTGACTTATTCCCGTCATTTTTACGTTATTATTACGTATTTATAAATGACGTTACGACTGACCAAAAATTAACGTGAAAATCACGTGACGTTGCTGCCTGGGTAAAGATTCAAGTTATACATAAATCTTTGAGAATATATTTGAATTTTCTTCTTATATTTTTGAAAATTAATTTTTTGAAAAATGCAAAATAGAATATAAAATTTTGTTCTTTATATAAGTGTAATTCTTTTTTTATGAAATATAATTTATATATATTATAAACAAGACGACATATAATCTTAATAGGCAAATGCTTCAAAAATATAATTTTATAAAAAAATTAAAAATATAATTTTGTAAAAATATTTTTCACATAAAAATTGTATATTATAAAGAAGGATCACAATGATGACTCTGGTTGGATTTTATCTACCGAAATGCAATTTGCAACTAAGAACTACATACTTTTTCTTACAAACAACTATGTGTTTTCTTTACACCAATTGATTCCTCTCGTTATCGTGTGTATAAAAGTATTGAGATAAGATTTTATAGTTTATGTAAAATTATGGCAAATTTAAGTATCAAAAACCTTTAAATTATTCATTTTTTGCTCTCCTATTCTTATAACAAAATTTTACATCAAAATTTGCGGGAGGAATCGATTTATATAAAAAAATGGTTGTCTCATTTTAAAAAAATGATCTTGATAAAAAAAAAAATCACTTTTTAAGAAAAAGTTAGTAATGCCAACTTCTTTTCTCTTTGAAATCCTATAACTTTTGTCTGAACTGTTCAAGAGATATTTTGCTGTGTAAGAGGGATAAAATGGGACACCCTGTACATGTTTAATAATATATAATAAACATGTACACGCATAAATAAATTATTTTTAAATATAAATAAGTTTTTCAATTTTGTTTTCCAAAAAATGTGTTTGAATTATTGCCTAAGATCCTTCAAATCATTACTATAATAAACTATAAAAAACTATAAAAGTCTTTACTATATATACAGAATCCTAATTCTCCTCGAACGCGACACATAAAAAAAGAAAAGCATATCGTGTCTATGAAAAGTCCTGTTTCGAAAAGCTCCAAATGCAATTTTTTTTTATAGAAAGACTTTTTGTGCATACGGGAACATTGGTATGAAAGAGAAATGAAAAAAAGAAGAGGAAAAATATAATAAGCAACGATGCAACAGCGATACAAAACGTAAATGACCCTCCATCAAAATCTAAGCCCTTCTCTTTCTTTTTCGAAAGAAAGCTGAATCAAAAGGAATCGGCAGAAATATGAAAACGTACACTTTTTACATTAATAACGACATCAATATCGAAATTTTGTCATTTTTCCAGTTAAATTTTAATATTGAACAAATGTAAATTTTATTCTTACGTATTTATTTTGTAAGAGAGAGTTAAAATAAGTAAAAGAAATTTTTATGATTTATTTTCTAAATAAAAAAATTATTTTTTTTTAAACTTTTTTCAATCTGTATACAGGGAGAGAACAGGAGATAACTTTCAAGTCTTATAACTTGAAAAGTGCTTAAGAAAAAATATTTTATTATAATGTTTTTGGAAAGGTCTCATTAGCTACAAAAATATGTAATAAAAAGTAGGTTCCATTTAAAATATTCATGTTGATCTTGACCGGGTTTTTCGAGGTCATTTCATGGTCAAACAAATATCATTACCAAGTAGTTTTTTTTAAGCCCTACTCTTTTTGGTTAAAATATTTTTTTATTAAATCAATATTCTCCGAGATATTTTGTTCTGTAACTTTTGCCCCTCCCTGTATATGTACAAGGATGTTTATTTAAAAACTTCTCCCATCCTAATTTATTTTCATTTCCGACTAACTTTTACAAAATTAACCTGTTTTAGTATGTTTCGTAAAAATTAAAGCTCCTAGAGCGACCATATTAAATTCTGACGTCAGGCGAGAAAACATGAAACATACTGAAAATTCTTACATGCTATTTTTAAATGAAAATATATTTCAATAAAACACTATTTCAGATGGCTTTAGTATACTTTTAAAATACCTCAGAAACTATTCTTTTCCCAAAAGGGCATCTAATTGTAAAAATTAGCGTGTGTTTCTCGCCTTTGACGTCACAATTCCAACATGGTTAGTTAAGAACTAGGAACTTTCAGTTAAAAATAAATATCTTGTGTGTACACACATACATACACGCACTATATATTTTTAAGTAAGTAATAAAAATTTATTAAATGCTGAACGAGATAAAAGCACGAATAAAAAATTCCTAATAATATAATATATAATTTTAAGCTTTGTTTAATACAAAATTAAATGTTTCTGTGAAAATATTTAAATGGTTCTGCGTTCTTGAATATGTCCCACTTCGGGCTACTTTTAGTAATTGTATAACAAAAATAGAAACATAAAATATAAAAAAAAATTCATATGAGAAAAAAGGATACCTACAAAAAACTAAATACTAAATATATACTAACTAAATAATTTATATACTTTTATATTATTTAAGCGGTTTTTTTTCTATTCTACGTATTTATCTATTCTAAGAATGTATCTTATTATATAGTGATTTTTAAAAATATTTCTCAGCATTTCATGATTTCTCTAATTTCTTCTTAAAAAATATATAGAGAATAAAGAGCTTTTCAACCGATTCTTTTCAATTCATTAAACTTCCATAAAGTTTTCTAAACAATAACTCTGGTATACAGCATACCAAATACAACGTAGAGACGCCTGAAGGATACTGTAAAACAACACTGTAATACATCATGCACACAGTTTTTACCATTTAAGACCCTATATATATGTACATATCAGGGTGTCTCAAAATTCGATAATAAAATGATATAAGAATAATAAAATTGCAGCGCGAAAATTCGTGAAAAATTAAATAATGAAAAATGTGTATATCTTGTTTTCCAAAATAAGTTTTTAAAGGTTTAAATATTTGATTATGAAAATAAACAATGGTTAAAATCGTCTGTTCGTGAATCTCATTTGTATAGTATTAAAAAAAGTTGCTACCTATTAAATTAAAAAATTGCATGCACTTTCATTATTTTATCTTTCCCGAACTTTCATGACATATCTTTATTATTCATGACTTTCGAGACATCCTGTATGTGTGTATGTACAGGGTGTCTGATAAAAATCGTTCCACTTCTCGTTTGTATATAGACATGTCAGATTGTAACGTCAGAAGTAAAAAAGCACACGCTGAAAAGTCTTAGCTGTCATTTTTAAATGATGATATTTCGATGAAACACTATTTTAGATGACTTTAGCATTCTTAGAATATAATAAAAACTATTATTTTGTCTTAATAATAATCAATCAACCGTAAAATGACTGTGATTTGTCATGCAGAATGACTGCACATGTACAAAGACCAGATATAGACTGGGCCCTATATTACAGTAATTTTACAATAATTGTTGATTATAAAAGGAAAAGGATACCCATTTAGCAAGCATACGTCATTTTGACGTAAGAATGACGCTATAAACGTCATTCTTTTTCTTTTATAATTAACAATTATATCTCAAAAACTATGTAAGTAGCAAATTGACGTCATTAGACGTCATTTGACGTTATTAAATATCAAAATGACGTCATTAAATGTTAGAATGACGTCATTAAATGTCAAAATGACATCATTTTGACGTCTAATAACGTCAGTCTACTACTTGGGTAGTTTTCAAGATATTTTAAGAGTGAGCTAAGGCCATTTGAAGTATTATTTCATGGAAATATCTTTGATTTCTAAATGGCATCTAACAAGAATTTTAGCGTGTTTCTTACCTCTGACGTCACAATTCCAACATAATCAATGAGGAGAATCAGGAGCCTTAACTCTATCTACACACAAGAGATGGGGCGATTATCATCGTACATCTTGTATATATATATATATATATATATGTATATTTATACGTATTATATGTATGTCTAAGCAAATGAGATCTTAACATTCCTACCTGTGATTCGTATAATAGAGGCTAGAGCGAGAAGCCTAGCGCGCGAACACTAGTCCTGTCTCTGTTCCAGCCTGAGAATCCTTTCTCTCTCTCTCTCTCTCTCTTACTTTTTTCTTTCTTTCTGCTACCTGCCTGCCTTCTAGCTTCTTCCTGGCATTTAAGCTGCTAATCTTCGTTACTACATTTGGGATCCACAAACTGCACTAGACTAACTACTCTAGTACCTTTGACGTCACTTTTAGGTTTTAAGGATGGAAAAACTGATTGGGGAGGATAAGAAGAACGGATCGGATCTCGTTGAATGTGGAAATCTTTATATTTCAAATAAAGATTTTCCAATATTTCGTGAATTTTTCTATCTATTATTTTCTAGTAATGACAATTTTTTTCTCTCTTACATAAATTTCCAAGCAATGTTATATAAATATTAAATTTTTTTTAAATTTAATAATTTAAATTTTAAAAATTAAAAAAAAAACGAAAAAAGGATGTCTCAAAAAACGCGACTTCACTTTAAAAAATTTTAAGATTTTAAAGAAAACTTCAAGTTCTTCAAAGTTGCTAATATTATTAATCTTATCAAATCAAAGCTTGTTTCAAACTTAATTAATTTGCCAAAGCTCTTAATTTTAGATAATATTTTACGTTCAAATGCTTTACAAAGTGTGCATCACTATCTACATATAATCATGACAAGGAGATAGTGCAACAGGGGAAAAGGCTCGCGAGTCGAATTCGTGAGATTCCTCGCGACGAAAAGAACTATAGAAAAGTGGGATTGAGATTTTTTTTCTATACACACAAATGATTTATAATATTGCGGATTACACATTTGAACATCGACGCGCCCCGAGACATATCGGTGACATTTTTTTCTTTTTCTTTCATTGACTACAAAAGTCGACGATACATCTTACAAGCTCTCTTTGAGGCGTATGAGATATCAATTTTGCCTATAATAATCCTGATCTGTCAGAATCACCTGAATCTTTATTGTGCAACTTGGAAGAGATTATCTTAAGAAGTTTCAATATATAATTGTATTCTTTATATGTGTATATATATACTTTTCTAATGAGATCATGAAGCAATGAAACTTCGAAGTTGCAAAAGAAAGATGTTTTGGACGACAAGTTTCCGTTTCTAGACCCCGTTTGCGTCCCTTTCATAGGTCCTTGAACCTGAGCTTATAACTACTATCGCCCTCTGGCGTCAGAAAATATAAAACATGCTAAAGAAAAAGGTTTCTCCACTTTTATTTCGTCGACTTGCAAGCGCTTAAACAATTACACAGATTCGTAAAATAATTAAGTTCAATTATACTTCCTAATTAATTAATCCTAGTTCCTACAAGAAAAAAAGAAACGCTGAGGTATACACTTATCTGTCTTCTGTTGCTGTCTCTCTCGCTACATGTATATTATATATATATATATATGCTCTTTCTCTCTCCCTCTCGCGTTTTCTCCTCCTATAAATTATCTTCCTTTATACTTAAACACAAACTTCCTTTTTTCCTGGCCAATCGATACTTGATGAGAACCCGGATATTCGAAAAAAGGACACTCGGCGAGAGATGGTGCGAGAATGTGTTTACAATGAGTGGAAAGGTGGAATGGAAGGGAAAGGGAAATCAGACGCAAGATTAGAAAGGGATAGGCATAGTAGTAAACCTCTCTCACTGCAAGCTAACTGATGATTCTCTGTCTCTTTCTCTTTTTATCTTTGTCCTGTATCCTGATTGTCCTGCCTGCCTGACAGTTTTCTGAGTTTCTGCCTGTTCGTTGTCTTGTTTCTCTCTCTTTCTCTCTCTCTCTCTCTCTCTCTCTTTCTAGCCTGATAGCCTGCCTGCCTGCCTGCTTCCGATACTAAACAGTACAGAAGTACTGGCGACTAGAAGACAAGTAGTAGTAGGAGTAGTAGCTTCACCTGAGGTTCAAAAGTCAAGAAATCCGTTAGTCAAACTCCCTGTGAGGCTGTGCAAAGGACCGCGGTCGGGTCGCGAGCAAAGAATTTATCGAATCTTTGGATCTTTTCTTTTAATGTTCATATTTTTGCGAGAAAATGTCCATCTTGAATTTTAGGAATCAAATATTCTACTCTCTTCTTCGTTCTTTTCCTTTTTCTTAGATAATTTAATTTAAAACTATTTTCTCGGATTTTCTTATATTTTAAAAATTCTTCAGATTTTTCTATTTAAAATTTGAAAAATTTAAAGAAAACATCTTTTTGAATTTACCCAAGTAGACAATTTATATATAAATCCTTGAATTTCTACATATCTCAACTCTTCTTTTTCTAGACATTCGAATTTATAGAATCTCTTTGGAAGTTTTACATATATAAAATTTTAACTAAAGAGAGTTTCTAGGTGTCTAAATTTTATTGAACTAAATTTGAAAATTTTTAAATAAAGATATTGAGACTCCCTATTGGAGTTTTTGACATTTAGAAGTTTTCCAGCAACAACATTACATTAAATTATGTTCTAGTATGTAAGATTTTAAAACTAAATTAATTCTAAGAGTAATAAAATATATTTTATTTAATTTTCCAAATTATTAATAGTATAATCAATATTACTGCTATTAGTTTTACACTTCTATCTTTATATATATTTTTATAATTTTTTATGTATATATTGTATATTTTTTCAATAAAACAAAGAAAAAATATAAGATAAAATGACAAATCATTATTATCTGTTCGGAATCACTATAATAATTTAAAATATAGAAAAATTGTGATTATTAATAATTTAAATGTATGAAATTGTAGCTGAAATGTTACTAATGTTTTTATTTTTTTTTTGTATAATTTGTTGGAAAACATTTATTCTAATTCTAAATTTATTTTATTGATACTTAGAATCTCTCATAATGGTTCAATAATTTAAATCTTAAAAGATTTTAAAATATTCCGATTCTTAAAATCTCTTTTCTACTCTTTCAAAAAAATTCGTGAGTTACAAATTTTCTGATCTATAATTATATTCTTGATTTTATAAGGCAAAATATTAAAATCCAAGGAAATAAATTGTGCGATGCTCGACATCTCCAAAATATTCAGATCTATCTTAAAATTTACAATATTACATCTAATCCAGTCTATATAACTGAATCCGTAAAAATTGAAGAAATACATATTTCTTCTAGACTTCCCTAAGATTCTCAAAAAAAACCTCGTATTCCGAGATTCTTAAATCCTTGACCCTGGAGACCCTCGGAGGTCCTAGTACACAAATTTGAGAATTGCGAAAGCACTAAGTAAATTCCTCAAGAGAAATTTCTCGTCACTTCTTATCTCGCTCGTTAGAGTGAAATATACAGTTATATATAATTATTATAACCTACTTATTAAATATATATATATATATATATATATTTATTTATTTATTATGTAAAAAAAATATATATATATATATATATATATATATATATATATATATAAGTATATAGTAAATATTCTTTACACTCATAGAAATATATATATATAGACAAAACTAATTTACTATCTCTCCATCTAAGCTCCTCATCTATTCTACACTTCTAAGCTTCGCTCGGAAATGTGTCGATTACAAAAAAAGAAAAAAAAGAAAAACGCTATCGAATTGTTTCGCTGCTAAATATAGCCAGATTAATTCTAGCTACGTCAAATAAAAATGATGCAATGGGGATGCAACAATTGTTAGACAACTCTGCGCTCTAATTCGTCGTTTGCACACCATAAAACCATAAAAGATCATAATCATTCTTAAAGAATCGTTTCTTACTAAAAAAAAATATAATGATTATATTTATAAATATATTATATTAAAAGGATAATCTGTTTTGGTAATACATACATGTATCATAAGGAGCTCCCGGGCCTCACTGCGCTCAGTTGTCAGATTGTGATGTCAGAGACGAGAAAACACGTTAAAAATTCTTGTTAGATACCATTTCGAAATCAAAGATATTTCCATGAAATAGTATTTCAGATGACCTTAACACACTTTTAAAATATCTCAAAAACTATCTAAGTAGCAAACCGACATCATTAAATGTCAAAATAACGTCATTTCGACGTCTAATGACGTCAGTTTGCTACTTGAGTGGTTTTCGAGATATAATTGTTGATTATAAAAAGAAAAGAATACCCACTTACGTATGCAAGCATACGTCATTTTGACATTTAATGATGTCATTTTGATATTTTGACATCATTAGATAACTTTGTTTCATCAAAGTATCTTTTTATTTCAAAATATCATCTAAAAATTTTTAGAGTACGTTTTCTTGCCTCTGACGTCACAATCTAACATGGTCGATGAGGAGCCAGGAGCTTAAAAAAATATTTCTTAAACCAAAGATAAGAAAAAAATCCGAGGGATAAAAATTACTCGACAATTCCGGAACCTCGCGATAAAAAGATAAGCAGCCTAGAATAATATTATACTCTAAAATTATATATATATATATAAATAATTGCTCACCAGTAAGAGAGGTTCGGATCGCTATATGCTCTTCCTTTTTTAATATCTCCTCCCGCTGCCGCCACCTCCACCGCCGCCGCCACCCATGTTTCCACCACCAAGGGAATTTCCGCCATATCCGCCTTGATTTCCGTATCCGCCGCCGCCGCCACCGGAATTTCCGCCACCCATCGGTCCTGCAAGCATCATAAAATGTAAAAGATGGTCTATTGTAACGTGAAAAGGTTGATAGTCACACAAAACTCACACAAAATAGCAATACATGAAGTTGGAAGTCACACAATACAGAATACGACGTAAAAATGTGTGATCCTGATATATTAAATTTGAACTGCTAATGATTGGGTGAATACATAAGTGATAATTAATTGAAAGAATATGAGAAATATATTTTAATTTATTCTATATAGTATACTATATAGTATATTAATATATATTAATATATTGTGTTAATATATTAATATATATTAATATGTTAATATATTAAAATTAATATATATATATATATTAATTTTTATGAATTAATATTGAGAAAAAAAGATAAATGGAAAAATGAACATTGCTACTGTGTTATTACAGTGAAAAGATAAGATGATCCTCGACTTATGTAACGGAAACATTGTTATAAAATAATTAAAAGTTATAATAATGTAATACATAAATAATATAAAACTATATAATTATAACTAAATAACCACATAAAAATATATAAATTAAATAATTATAAAATTGTCACAAGTATCAGATACAACCCAGAGATGTTGTTAGTATCGCTCTTGAAATTCTTGTTAAACAAAGAAGGCGTAGTTAGCGCGAGGGGAATAAAGAATGGCGAAAAGCAACCAAGACACACTCTCGAGTTTCAAAGATGAAGAGTAACCTTGTCCGCCGAAGGGCGGCAGCCATCTCGAGTCGCCGGATTGCCGGCCGCTGGGGCCTGAATTCGCGCCGTAGGGCGCCGATCTGCCGCCAGAGTTGAAATTATTGCGCACAGGACCGCCGCCGTAGCCCTGCTGATATCCGCCACCGAAGTTGTCGTTGCTCCAATTGCCGCCGCTGTTATAACCGCCTTGTCCGCCCTGATTCCATCCTCCACCTTTAAAAAAAACATACATCGTCAATATATTTTTATTTTCTTTTTTTAAACATTATTTATGTCATCTAAAAATAAAAAGGGAGCCTTAAAATTTAGAAAAGTTCAGTTGCAACGTTTCTCATGCAAATTAGTTTAGGGTATCCTACTCACAGTTCTTATAGAAAAATGATTTTCTAGGTATTAAGTCAAATAAGAAAATTTAGTAGCATTTTTTTCATTACTCTTTTTCAATAAAATAAACTGGTATACAAACATTTTATTTATATCCATTAAAAATCGCAGACTTTCCTCTTTCCAACACAATTTTTGTTCTCTCAATAACTGCATGCATTAAAATATGACAGCCAATTAGTTTCAGCAATTTCCTACGGGACACTCTGTATGAGAGAACCGAAATCCACTTCATTCAAGAGTAGTTAGCCGGGAGTACTTCGTCTCCGTCCGCGAACCTGACCTTTACCTTGGTTCTGATTCTCCCACGGTCCATTTCCGCCCCAGCCTTGATTACCTCCACCGCCGTATCCGCCCTGATTGCCGCCGTTGTTCCAATCGCCACCGCCGCCGCCACCGCCACCGCTGCCGCGTCCTCCCCAGCTGCCGCCACCCTGGTTGCCGCTACGCGGCCCTCTGCCCACGCCCTGACCGCCGCGGCTACCGCCGCCTCCGCCGCCGCCACCCCCGGACGCGGACGCCATCTCGGCTCTGCTCAAAGCCTGCGTGAAGATTAATGAAGGTTAATGAAGATTTACAAAATACAGGGTGTCTTATTTTAATGTCCCGTCCTAAATAATTTTTTGATTTTTTATTGTAAAAGTTTCAGATAAGAGTTGTATGGTTTCGAGGGGGACGTAAGATGGTGCCATTAATTTGACCTTGAATAGTTGCTTGAAGGTCACGTAAAGGTTAACTTTCAATTTTTTTAAACAGAACCACTTATTTTTTATTACCTATTTTTGTAGCTAATCTCGAGAGCTTTCCAAAACACTATAATAAAAGTATTTCTTTATGGAGTATTTTTTGAGTTATAAAGGTTCGAAGTTATTGATTTTTTGACATAAATGTAAAATATTCAGTTTTTTGCCATCATACCTTATGTCCCCCTCGAAACTGTGTAAAATATCTCAAATTTATTTATTTTTTGATCAACCTACCCTTATAACTTTTTATGCAAAAAATTGTAAGGAATTGATTTATATAAAAACTTAAGATGATTAAATTAAAAAAGGTCTTGAAATGAAAGTGATAAATATAAGGCCAACTTATCGAGCTGAATATTCGAGATGTTCAGTCAACTACCATTTATTACATGTATAAATTATAAAACTACAGTCATTATATTAAAACTAACGCAAATTACAATCATTCTATAAACGTTTCGACCGCACGCGGTCTTCTTCAGTATAATTATTGAAATATAAATTCTTACAATTCACATAATATCGAAATTTAATTATAGTTATTCAGAATCAAGAGTTTTTGAGTAATTAACGCGTGTTTCAATCCGTCCTGTCCAACAATGTTCGCCTCGATATGATCCCTGATTTTGTTCAGATCTCGGATAGTGTGACACGCTCTCCGATCAAGTAGAGTTTAAAATGAGCTGTCTTTCTGTATTGTTGGTTTGTTATGTGTCATCCTTAATAACGGTTAATAAGTAGCAAAATTATCAAGAAGAACGATGATAGGTAAGCATACTACCAATTGTAGGGGATACATATTATAATTTGGACATGCGTTGATCGGTAATTTTTTTATAAATCGCAGCGCCTACGGAACGGGTTAATTTCTCGCATATTAACGATGAAACTATCCGAGATCTGAACAAAATCAGGGATCATATCGAGGCGAACATTGTTGGACAGGACGGATTGAAACACGCGTTAATTACTCAAAAACTCTTGATTCTGAATAACTATAATTAAATTTCGATATTATGTGAATTGTAAGAATTTATATTTCAATAATTATACTGAAGAAGACCGCGTGCGGTCGAAACGTTTATAGAATGATTGTAATTTGCGTTAGTTTTAATATAATGACTGTAGTTTTATAATTTATACATGTAATAAATGGTAGTTGACTGAACATCTCGAATATTCAGCTCGATAAGTTGGCCTTATATTTATCACTTTGTTTTCAATATACGAGCGACAATTGTATTAATTTATGTCTTGAAATGAGTTTGAAAAATGATCTTAATCAAAATTCAAAACTATCGATCTTTTTTCTTCAAAACCAAACAACTTTTGTTGGTTTATAACAGACGATGTTTTTTATACAGGATATTCCATTTCAATTTTCGGGTTGAAACCTCTTAAAAACCAAGACTTCTATCGAAAAATGTTTTATGCAAAAAGTTGTAGAGAATATCTTGTTGTAAACAGTCTTATTCCAGAGGCATTTCGAGGTCATCATTACTTTTTTAAACAGAACCACTATAAATTTTCTTACATAAATCGATTCCTTAATATTTGGTGCATAAAATTAGAGTTAAATAATCGAAAATAAGATATTTTGTTTCATTCTGACACATTTTGACAAAAAATATGAAAAATCTCGGAATATTACTCATTTTTTAAGTCTTACCATAATTTTTTGCATGGAATAACGAGAGCTATTAATTGGTGTAAAGTTTTGTAATTAAAGAAAATTTCAGTTTGCAACTGCACATTTAAAAAAAAAATAATTAAAATATTCTTCGATAAAAACCTTGAATTTTATATTTAAGCCCTGTATATTTAAACATAAAACATCCTCTGTGTATATTGTATTTTTAACTTAAAATTTTCAAAAAAAAACCTCACTTTCTTAACATCGACGTGCTTGCCGCGAATCTGGTGGTTGCGTTGGAGGCAAATCTTGTCGACCGGATCGTAGTCGTCGAATTCGACGAAACCGAAGCCGCGCTTCTTGCCGGTCTCCTTGTCGGTGACTATGCTAATCGAGTTTATGCTACCATAGCTCTGGAAATACTGCCTGAGATCCTCCTCCTCGTGATCATCCTTCAGGCCTCCTACGAAGAGCTTCTTCACGGTGGCTCCGGCTTCCGGCCGTCCAATTTCCTGCCTGGGTACCGCCCTCTTAGGCTCCACCACTCTTCCGTCCACTCTGTGGGGTCTACAAAAGACATCACAGTGTAAAAATAGAAACTTTCTGGAATATATCTGCTGCACAGATATATTTCTTCAGAGATAAGTGAATTCCTTGGTTTGCAAGGATCAGGAAGAAGTAATACGAGTAATCAAGCCTCTTTACCTGGCATTCTGAGCATCATCCACCATATGAGCACGAGAATAAGTAATAAAACCAAAGCCCCTGGATCGCTTTGTCTTAGGATCCTTCATAACGACGACATCTACAATCTCTCCCCACTGCTCAAAGTGCTTCTTCAGCGAGTCATCCGTTGTTCTATAATCCAAGCCACCGATGAACAGCTTTCTCACATGTTCCGGCTCATTTTTGCTATCCTGAAAAATATTAAACAGAATTATAAGTCATTAAAATAATAATCAAGTCTAGAAGCTATTTGATTTTGATTTTATATTTTATATATTATTTTATAATACAATATATATATATATATATATATATTTTTCTTTATCTTCAATATATAAAAAATTACTATAACAGTACTAAATAAAATAAAATGTATATAATTTTAAATAAAATGTAGAGTAATTTTTTTATTAACTATAATTCGGATTAAAATAAGTATTAAAGAAAATTGTTATCATTTTGATCAAATCACTCTCTCTCTTTTTTTTTTTTTTTTATCGCCTCCCGCCATTATTGCATCAATTATTGATGGCGTTGCTCGACACCGGCCTTTCGGTCACATCCTATTGCATGAAAAAACAGATTTCTGCGCAACAATATTAACAAAAATATCGATCTTAAATTTTCAGTGTCAGGCGAACACGTGATTCAAAATTTTTCCGCTTGCACGGAACGAAGAATGACAAAAGAATGATAAAACGAGATTCTTCTAAGACTCGGATGGCCATTTTTGGGTTCGTCGCATAGCTTGCTTGACGGAGATCGGCGAAAGATTTCGATACTTACGTCATGCTCCATTTTCACCATTTTGAGGGACCTGGACAAGATCGCGGTCCGCCTGGTGCGAGAAAAATGACGAGAAGAAATAGAACGCGAGAAAGAAGAACCGACGTGCGAAAACGGCGTTTTGCTGCTCGACGAGACACGAACAATCGATCAAAATTCCTTGCACAAACTGGCGTGAACCCCGGTATGAAGAAGAGAAGAGGAGGAGAAGAGGATAAGAGGGTGGGAGGTTGCGCTTGACATTTGCGGACCGACCAATCAAAGCGGAGCGGCTCGACGCTGATTGGTCGGTCCGCAAGTAACGTCCAATCAGCCGTGCTGGATGACGTCGCGCGCAATGATTGGTTCGAGTTTAGGGAATTTCGTTTCCAGGGATAAAATTTATCACTGAGGAAATAATTATTTTTATTTTATATTTTATTGACATATTTTCTTTTATTTATATATCATTTCAGATATTAGCCGGTTGTTTTAACTCTTGATAAGTTTTACCCGACAAGTAGCATATCTTTGTCTCTTTTTTTAGAACTTATCTGAAAAGAGACGAAAATATGCTACCTATCAGGTAAAACTTACCGAGAAGTTGGAAAAATCGGCCCATACACTTTTAAAATAATTTAAATTTCAGCGTTGCTGTAATTTGCTAAAAGTTGGACTGTGTCGAACTTTGAGCGTTTAGGCCGGGTTTACAATAGATACAGTAAGCTCTAAGCCTCAAAAAATTGATCAATCACAGTCGATTATTCCTCTCATTCTTGACTGTAATTGGTGAATTTCTTAAAGTTTAGAGCTTACTACACCTGAGGGTCGATTGTGTAACTTTTTTGAAAGTGAAAACGTGAAAAGTGAAAAATTTCCGCCAATCGCGCATTGATTTTAAAATGAAATCGATGTGTGATTGAAAGAAAATTTTCATTTTTCACATTTTTACTTTAGAAAAAGTTACACAATCGACTCCCTGTTGTAGATCCGGCCTCATTTGCTAAAATTCGCCTAGGGATGATTCGATAAAAGTAAATACAAGTATGTATTCGATACTTTTGTTTCAATACCGAGTACTTTTAGAATTGAATAATTCTTTCGATACATACTCGGTATCGATAGAAAAGTACTTGTATCGAATCCATTTTCAAGATCCAGCAGCATGCAGGCAAGCCATACAAAAACTCAAAAGTATGGTTTATGAGCAACAAAGTAGTCCAAGTTCGGAGGAAGATGCTTCGTCTAGTGTAACACAGGAATACGACTTTTGGAAATATCATAAAGAGCTAGTGCATGGTCACAAAAAGAAACAGGAAACGCACCAAAGTGATGAAATATCTCTTTATTTATCAAACCCTGTAATATCTTTGAAGAACAACCCATTTGCAGAATGGGAAGACATGAAAGTCATTTTTCCTCGTTTGTACAAATATGCTCAACAATATCTTATCGTCGTTGCAACATCTGTGCTTAGTGAATGCTTATTTTCAAAAGCTGGTGCAACTATGACTCAAAACAGAAATAAGTTGTCCCCTAAATATTTAGAGCAATTGCTCTTTTTGGGAAATCTTCCAAAAGATGACTTTTTTGTTTAACAATTATCATTAATAAAGAAATAAAAGTATTTAACGTGTTTTATTAGACTATATAAAATAAACAATCAAGTAAAATATTATATATACATTCAGCATTAATTCATTTGCATAAAAAAATAAAAAAGTATCGATATGAGTAAGTATATCGATACTTTTGGAGTACTCATATGAGTAGTATCGCTCAGACGATTTGAGTACTACTCATTTGAGTAGGTATCGATACTTTTATGATATCGGAACATCCCTAAATTCGCCATCTGGTAAAAATTGATGGAGAGGGGGTAAAACGCCAGCTTTTACTCGCTACGTGAAATTGTGCCTTGAGTTATATATATGTATATTTTGGATATGTGCTATATTTGAAGGGAGAAAGACATAAGACATAAAAGATTGCGAAATATATAATTGTACAAACCACTTTGTATTAGACTGTTTATTCTATTTAAAAAATAAAATTAATTAGCAATAATTAATTTATTAATTTATTAAGTGAAATGCATCACTATTATACTGTTAGCATTGCAATGTGAGCACCTAACCTAATCTAACCTTCTAACTGTTTTCTTTCATTTTACAGAAGACTATTAGATACCGATTATCAAAAAGCTATATCTTCAATTAGAAACACATTAATTGTTAGAAGAAATTTTGATACGTCATCTATTTTAAAAGATTTTTAAGTAAGTACTCTAATCAATTTTAACTATTTCTTTTTTTATTATATGGAGGATTAACAGACTGATCATCAAAAAGCTTTAAATAACTTCAATCAAAAACACATTAAACTTTGTTAGAAGGAATTTTGATTCGTCATCTATGTTGAGAGATTCTTTTAAACACTACTTAATTGACGCTGATTATCAAAGAGCCTTATCTTTCATATATTTCTATTCATATATTTCTATTAGTTGGAAACATCAAATCCTGTTGACAGAAATTTTTATTTTACTTATCCAAAGATTCTTGCAAGTTTTGTGAACAATATACTCAATTTTAATCGTGATTTCTTTGTTCATCTTCAATGTTTGCTGTTATATCTAAATAAAATTATATAGATGATCATCTAGATGAAACTTTGGCGTTATCTTTATATAGATAATAAAAATATGTATTATCTATATAGTTGCATCTTGAAAAAAATTATTATCTTTACTAAATTATCTAGAATTATTTTCAGATAATTTTGGTTTAGAATCATAGCACAAAGATATTTAAATAGTAGAACTTAAGCAGTAAGCGATAAAAATTTATAAATAAAAATATGGATACATATATTTTTATATCTCTTTTATAATTTAAATTTTTTTTATAACTATGTTTGCATAAGCAATCTTAAAAATTATCATCTGGAAAGTTATCTAGATGAATCGCCATATAATTTTATCATTTATTTAGATATATTTGAAACAAAACCATCTTATCTAAGATGAATTTACATATTTTTATTTTATCTTTATCTAGCTAATTTTAAAATCATCTAAGCACAACACTGTTCATTTTACAGAAGATTAATAGACGCTGTATCAAAAAGCCATACCTTCAGCTGCGGAGACATATTAAAGTCTGTAAGAAGAAATTTTGCTTTATCAGAAAGGAATTTTGAAATCGTCGAGCAACTTTTAAATGCCACACGACAAGAAAATCCTGCGACGCAGCCGGTCTCGCGACCGCGAGCGGGAACGTGAGCGTGAACGGGAACGACGGGACCGACGACGCATCAGGAGTCGATCCAAGGACCGCAAGAAGGATAGGAAGCGGTCCAGGTCGAGGGAGCGATCGCGCGAGCGCGATAGATCGCGGGAGAAGGATCGGGACCGCTCGAGGGAGCGTCGAGATGCCAAGGACAGGTCCAAGGATGAGAAAAAGCAGCACAAGTGTAGCCCTGCGCTTGTGGAGGAGGACTCAAAGAAAGATCTAAAGGGCAATGATGTTAAAAAGGAGGAAGAAGAGGCGGAGGAGAAGGCCAAGCAGGCAGCGAAGAAGGAGCCGTTGAGTCTGGAGGAGCTGCTGGCCAAGAAGAAGGCGGAGGAGGAAGCGCGAGCTAAACCGAAGTTCCTCAGTAAAGAGGAGCGCGCGGCCTTAGCGTTGGAGAAACGTCAAAAGGAAGTGGAAGCAATGAGGAGGCATACACATACGCAGCAAGAGGAGGAGCTCAAGTCCTTATTTTACAGCGACAGCACTGGAAAGGACAGAGAGTGGGATGATAGAGACAGGTATTAGAAAATTATCAAAATAACGTCATTAAATGTCAAAATGATGTCATCAAATGTCAAAATGATGTCATCAAATGTCAAAGTAACGTCATAAATGTCGAAATAACGTCATTAAATATCAAAATGACATCATTAAATGTCAAAATAATATCACAAATGTCAAAATGACATAAATATCAAAATGACATCATTAAATGTCAAAACGATATCATTAAATGTCAAAATGACGTCATATTGACATCTAATAACATCATTCGACGTCAAAATGATGTGTGCTTGCTAGTTTTTTTAAGCATTGTTACAACTTAATTCAGTTTTAAGACACATCACACTTTTATTTCCAAGAAGAAGAAGCGAAAATAAGTAAATCTTCAAATATTGAATTTATTAGCAGAAGAAGAGATGGACAACGTTCACGTGAGGATGAAATTAAAGATAAAGACAAGGAGAAAGAAGTGGAGGCTATCAAGGAACGATATTTGGGCTTGGTGAAAAAGAAGAGGCGAGTGAGAAGACTGAATGATCGAAAATTTGTCTTTGATTGGGACACCTCGGAGGACACATCTGTGGATTACAATAACATTTACAAAGAGAGGCATCAAGTGCAGTTCTTTGGTAGAGGTAATCTAGCTGGTATTGACATAAAGGCACAAAAGCGAGATCAGAGCAAATTTTATGGTGAATTGTTGGAGAAGAGACGCACAGAAGCTGAAAAGGAGCAGGAAAAGTAAGTTTTATTGTTAAATAATTATTAATTTTATTTTAAAATAAATAAGAATTAGAGCAATTATTTCCTTTTTTCTTTATTCATATAGAATGAGACTAAAGAAAGTGAAGAGAAAGGAAGAGAAGCAAAAGTGGGACGATCGACATTGGTCCGAGAAGGCGTTGAACGAGATGACCGAGCGCGATTGGCGCATCTTCAGGGAAGATTACAACATCACGATAAAGGGCGGTCGCATTCCCGATCCCATTCGTTCCTGGAAAGAGTCCGGTTTTCCGAAAGAGATTCTAGATATCATCGACAAAGTGGGCTACAAGGATCTCACACCTATTCAACGACAAGCAATTCCAATTGGTCTACAGAATCGAGATATTATCGGCGTTGCCGAAACTGGGTCGGGAAAGACATTGGCTTTCTTGATTCCGCTGCTGTTATGGATTACTAATCTGCCGAAAATCGAAAGACTCGAAGAAGCGGATCAAGGACCCTACAGTATCATTTTAGCACCCACACGGTATCAATTGTTCAGTTTAATTCTTGTTTTTATTGCGGATATAAAAAACATACATTTCTCTTTTTTATATTTTAAGCATCTAGTTTATTGATATTGATTAATTAATTAAAGAAAGACTCTGGTTAGCAAGCGTACGTCATTTTGACATTAAATGATGTCATTAGACGTCAAATGATATCATTAGATGTCAAATAATGTCATTAAATGTCAAAATAATGTCATTAAATGTCAAAATGACAAATAATGTCATTAGACGTCAAATGATGTGATTAGACGTTAAAATGACATCATTTTGATGTTTAATGATGTCAGTTTGCTACTTGAGGAGTTACATAATATATTTTGATGCTTATAGATAGATATATTTGGTAAAAATATATTTAATTCATATTATTACAGTGAGTTAGCACAACAAATAGAAGAAGAGACCAATAAATTTGGACAGCCATTGGGCATCCGGACTGTTGTGGTGGTAGGTGGTCTGTCGAGAGAGGAACAAGGTTTTAGATTGCGAATGGGATGTGAGGTAATAATATTTGAAATGCATTAATATATGTATACATGTAACGATTTCATCATCAACTTCTTTCAAATTAGATGACATGAAATTAATCAAGATCCAAATTTAAGGTATATAAAGTATTTAATTAAGGATCTTTTTTTCAGATTGTCATAGCTACACCTGGTCGATTGATAGATGTCTTGGAGAATCGATATCTTGTGTTGAATCAGTGTACTTATATTGTACTGGACGAAGCTGATAGAATGATAGATATGGGTTTTGAACCAGGTCAGTTCAAGCATTTATAATGTTTCTATATATAATTGTTCTATAATTCTCAAACAAAATTTTGATTTTTACCATTTTTTAAGACTCAAGCCTGCAAGAAAAGAATGAAGCATCATATTATGTACACAATAATTGAATGTAACATAATAATTATTTCTTTCAGATGTTCAAAAAATTCTGGAATACATGCCTGTAACGAATTTGAAGCCAGACAATGAGGACGCGGAAAATGAAGAAAAACTTCTAGCCAATTATAACACGAAGAAGAAGTATAGACAAGTATAAAAAACTTTTAAATTTATCTTTCTTAATAGGAAATTAATAATATATTATTTTCTTAAGATATTTACTTACCGAAAAAACGAGACCTCAGGAATTTTTTATCTTAAAAATCCAGAAATTCTCATGGAATTTTATTGAGACTCGGAATCTTACCAAAAATTGTCTATGATAATTTTACTCTTTATTTTATTCAAAAATATATTTTTGCAATATTTAAATTTTTAAATTCCATGTAATTTTATTAAAGATCTCTTCTTAATATCAAAGTCTTATGTAAGATTCATAAAAAATTGTTTTTTTACAATATTTAAATAAATTATTACTCTTTAAGACGTTCATTTTTAATAAATTATTTTTTTCTTACTACTTAATATTACTTTTTTTATATTTTTGCTATATATTTTAGCTTTTAGATATAGTGATATATTGCACTTTTATGCAAAATCGGGGAATTCTAAAGAAATATTTTTTTTTTTCAAAAAATAAAATTTGAATTAGACTACTCTTTATTTATTTTTCTTCATGTTTTTTTTTGTTTCTAGACCGTAATGTTTACCGCCACAATGCCACCGGCTGTAGAACGTCTCGCTAGAACTTATCTAAGGAGGCCGGCGGTAGTTTACATCGGTAGTGTTGGTAAACCGACAGAGCGTACCGAACAGATAGTCCACATAATGGGCGAAGCCGACAAGCGAAAGAAACTCATGGAGATATTGAGCAGAGGTGTCGAGCCACCCGTCATTATATTCGTCAATCAGAAGAAGGGTGCGGACGTGCTAGCGAAAGGCTTGGAAAAGTTTGGGGTACGTAATTTATATAAAAAAAGAATATTTCCTACACATATTATCACACATTCAAGAATTAAAGCGTAAGAATTTAAGAAAAAAATAATATTATATATAAAAAAGTCTAACTTTCTTGACTTATTTTATTTCATAGTACAACGCTTGTACCCTGCACGGTGGAAAAGGCCAGGAACAGCGAGAATATGCCTTGGCATCTCTTAAAAGTGGAAGTAAGGATATTCTAGTCGCCACTGATGTCGCAGGACGAGGTATTGACATCAAGGACGTTTCTATGGTCATCAACTATGACATGGCTAAAACCATCGAAGGTAAATTATTTTCTCTTCTTTTATCATATTATCTTCCTTTGTCATTATCTTCTTTCATCATATTATCTTCCTTTATTATTATCTTCTTTCATCATATTATCTTCTTTTGTCATTATGTTATCTTCTTTATCATTATCTTCTTTTATAATAATAAAGCATTATCTTGTTTTATTAGATTATTTTATTCTATAATGATAAAGGCATTATCTTCTTTTATCGAATTATCTTCTTTTATAATGATAAAGACATCTTTAATAATAATAAGTCATTATCTTCTTTTATCGTATTATTTTCTTTATCATATTACCTTCTTTTATCACTATCTTCTATCTTCTTTTATTTATATCTTCATAGAATTTTTTATATCTAATAGACCTTGTATAATTTACCTATTTATAATGTTTATTTGCAGATTACACACATAGGATCGGACGAACTGGCCGAGCTGGTAAAGCTGGCCTCGCTATTTCCTTTTGCACGAAAGACGACAGTCACTTGTTCTATGACCTTAAACAGACCATCCTCGCCAGTCCGATATCCACTTGTCCGCCGGAACTACTTAATCATCCAGATGCTCAGCATAAGCCTGGAACGGTGGTTACCAAGAAACGGCGGGAAGAGAAGATCTTTGCTTAATCTCTCTTCGTGGCGAGCATTTTGGTTAGATGACATAGGATCCAAGTTGGAACATCCAATGATTTAGAGTTGCGAGAAATGTAAGAGGAAAACACCGTGAATTCGAATCATCTCTCTCATTTGGATCATGTTTTTTTAAAAAAACTTGATCAAAATGGATTTCTCTTGCATTGCTTTATGGTTGCTACAAAAATGATTCCATAAGGTGAAGATGAGATTATGGACAGACATGAATGCACGTATAATGCCATTTTCATTCTATAAAATATAAAAATTGAAAATGCAAAATACAGAGGTAGATCCAAATGGATCAATAATATAATATGTATTTTGAATTCTTACAAGAAAACACGATGAATCATTTAGAGTTATGACTAAATGTCTGTTGGCATGAATAATGTAAATACTTATTTACACGATATGTAAACAATAAAATTATTTGAATTATAATACAGTAAGTAAATGCGCGAGATTTTCTACAATCATGGAACTGGTGGAGGTGGAGTTACATAATCACCTTCGACCCTGCATTCCTCCTCCCAATTGTCCGGTATCATCGGCTTCAAAATCTCCACAAACTTGTCGAGAGGACATGCAATAGTGCATCCAGGTATCGTCATTGGATATGGCTCGTGAACTGTCGTATTTCTCAGAAATATCTGCGACAAAGATATCCTTGTTGCAAATTGTGAGATTTAAAATATATTATTGTTGGCATTTATTTGTTGGGCTCGACTTATTTAGTTATCCGTCGTCCGTCTTGTTATTGCGGGCATGTATTATTATAAGGCATTGTCTCGGTATTTACATTCTTTTGTATTGTATGTCTTTCGTACGTGTTCATCCGTTCGTCGTCTGAGATTTTTGTCGAATTCGTGTCCTCGCGTGATTGGCGCGATTTGAAGCGTCGGTTATTTTGACGACGGTATATAAGACGACCGCCCGATCGAGAGACACTCATTATTCTCCTCGTATTGAATCCGCGTAATAAACAGTTTTCAACGCATAAAGTACTTTATTCAAATATCTCCTCTCCCAACAGTTTATCAGAAGTGGGATTCGAAGTTCGCGTGTCAATTACTTGAAAAAAAAAGGAGAAAAGTGCATAATGAGTACGCCGGGTAATAATTTCACGGTGGTGGAATTGAAATCGGCTTTACGGGCGAAAGGGCTGCCGTCGGGAGGAGCGAAAGCGGAGTTGATCCAGAGGCTCGAGAAGATCGGCGATCCGGGCGTGTGGGCCGAATTGAACAAGCAACCAGAGGGGCGGCGTTCAGCGGGTGCCTCGCGTCCGGAAATGGAGAGTGAGATGGGAGAGATACCCTGGCGGAGAACGACCTTCTGGAGGAGTTTGCTGCGGAGGAGACCGCGTTGGAGAGGACTGCGGCAAGACGGGATGCGGCGATGCGAGGGCACGAGGGCGCCTCGTCCGCTTTCCTCGGAAATTTAGAACGCGCCGAGTTAAATCTTTTGCGGAGAGAGAAGGATCTGTGGGAGAGAGAGAGATCATTTTTTCAAAGGGAGAGAGAGCTGCTTCGCGGCTCTTCGGTGGCATCAGCGGGATCGTCCGGTGGTGAAAGTTTTAGGGGTGTCAAGGAGTTGTTGCCGGAATTCGACGGAAGTGAGAATACGTTTTGGAGGTGGAGGAGTCAGCTCGGACTTCTCAGGGACACCTATCGTCTTGACGAAGGCGCTACCAGGATCCTGATCGGCTCTCGTTTGAAGGGACGGGCATTGACCTGGTTCTACTCCAAAACCGAACACCTTGCATTGGGAATGGAGGAGCTGCTGGAAGAGATGGCGCGAATGTTCGACCTGCGTCCGGCGAGGATCACGCTCCGGAGAAAATTTGAGGCTCGCATGTGGAGGGGCGACGAGCCATTTAGCAATTATTATCACGAAAAGGTGATTCTTGCTAATCGTGTCCCGGTGGCTGAGGACGAGCTTCTTGATCATGTGATTGAGGGCATTACGAATGTGCAATTGCGGAACCAGGCGCGTCTGATGAGGTTCCGGTCGGGAGCGGAACTGCTGGAGGCCTTCGAGAGCATCGTGTTCGAGCGCAGAGACGGGATGATGGGGCCGCCCGGAGGAGCGAGACCCGCTGTCGGCGAGGGATTAGGAGCGGCGTTGGGCCCGGGACGGGCGGAGAGCCGGGGAGGCAGGGTGAGGCCAGATGCGGATGGTGGAGCCGGGCGGCCGGGGTTAGAGCGGGCGCGGTGTTTCCGCTGCGGTGAGGTAGGCCATATCGCGGCACGTTGCGGGCGGCCGCCGACGGGTCGCGCGTGTTATGTTTGCGGGGCGTCGGGACACTTGGCGGCGGGGTGCCCTGGGCGTGGACGGCCGGCGGTGGCGGGTCCGACGGCGGGATCGACGGAGATCGTGTTGGCGGACGCGGTTCGGCCCGCCGCGCTTCCTGAACCGTACATTGTAAGTGTGGATATTTTAGCGGCGGATGAGGGCGCAGATTTTAATTATACCGACGGCGCAGTGGTTGATTCGGGATCACCGGATCACCAGAAAAATTGTGTTCACTGGTCGATCAGAGCGCAAATCAATTTCGCGGTATTAACGGCTCTTTACTCCGCGTAAATAGTATTTTTTATAGTATTGTAAAAGTCTGTGGCGTCCAAATCAAAATGAAGTTTTATACAGTACCGGACGACGCAATGATGTATAATGTTCTTCTCGGAAGAGATTTTTTGACGTGTCCGTCAATACGAGTTACGCTCGGAGAAACAGTAGAAATCGTAGCGATTGAGGAGCCGAGTACTTTTGGAGAAATTATGACGATTGAGAGTGGTGACGATTCGGTCAATATGTGTGGCGAACTCCGAATCGACGAAGGTATTGGCGAAAAGAGCGTTAGAGAGATCAGCGAGGCGTACGAGGCATGTTACCTCGGTTGCTTGCGGGCGGAGAGCGGCGCGCCCGATTTTGAGATGACCATCGCGTTGAAGCACGAACAACCGATAGCGTCGCGCCCGCGGAGGTTGTCATTCGCTGACAAGGAGGCTTTGCGCGGTATTTTAGACAGGCTCTTGAGTGATGGAACCATACGACACAGCGATTCCCCGTATGCGAGTCCCATCGTGCTCGTTAGGAAAAAAGACGGAAGTATTCGTTTGTGTATCGATTATCGCGAACTAAACAAAATCACGGTGCGAGATAATTTCCCTACGGAATTGATCGACGATAATATTGATCGCTTGAGAAGCAAAAAATATTTCTCGATTTTGGATTTAAAGGATGGATTCCATCACGTCAGGATGCATCCCGCGTCGATAAAATATACGTCATTTGTGACGCCGCTGGGGCAGTTTGAATGGCTACGTATGCCGTTCGGACTGACGAACGCGCCGTGTGTGTTTCAGCGTTTTATACATATGGTGTTTGTATCATTAATCAGAGCCAATAAAATATTATTATATCTAGACGACGAAGAAATTAGTAAAATTCGTGACGAACTCGAAAAGAGCGAAATAAAATATTATGAATTGCGCGACGGATTAGTCTATCGGAAGGACAAAAATAGGAAATTATTGTTTTACGTGCTACAGTCGATGGAAAGCAACGTGATTAGAACTTGTCATGACGACTTGGATCACGTCGGTGTCGACAAGGTTATCGATAGTACAAGGAAAGTTTATTGGTTCCTGCGGATGCGGGACAAAGTTAGAGGATACGGTCGGAATAAACAAAAATTGATACCAAAATTTAAAGGACCGTACGTGATAAAGAAAGCGCTCGATTATGACCGATATATTGTAAGCGATATCGACGGTTTCCAGGTGACACAACGGCCATATAGCGGCGTAGTTGCGCCCGATCAGATGCGACCATATGTAAAATTATAATTGTGTTCACGAGTATGCGTTTGACCGATATGCGATATTTGATTATGTTAGGCCGGGACGGCCTAATGTCAGAATGGCCGAACTGTTGGCATTTATTTGTTGGGCTCGACTTATTTAGTTATCCGTCGTCCGTCTTGTTATTGCGGGCATGTATTATTATAAGGCATTGTCTCGGTATTTACATTCTTTTGTATTGTATGTCTTCCGTACGTGTTCATCCGTTCGTCGTCTGAGATTTTTGTCGAATTCGTGTCCTCGCGTGATTGGCGCGATTTGAAGCGTCGGTTATTTTGACGACGGTATATAAGACGACCGCCCGATCGAGAGACACTCATTATTCTCCTCGTATTGAATCCGCGTAATAAACAGTTTTCAACGCATAAAGTACTTTATTCACATATCTCCTCTCCCAACATTATTTTGAGCTAGGGGTCAAATTTAGAGGTCATTTCAATGTCAACTTAATTTTTTTAAATTAAATTTTAGGGGAACCCTCTAAAATTGGGTTTTACTGAAGAAAATTCGATTTATTGGAATATCTATCTTATATGGATGAAGAAAAGAAAATGATAAAATAATTCACCTGAACATTCCATCCATCCTCGTCTTCATGTAGCTCTATCATCGTCATGATATTGCAATACGGCATCTGATTGTGCCAAATACTCATCGTGTCCAACAAGGTGACGATGGTACTATCGTGACCGACGTACATAAACATCTTCCTCCTCCTAGGTTGTAAAACGCCCTCTCTTTTTGCCCTCATGTCATCAACGATCTTCTTTAACATGGGACCCCCTTTCAACCTCCGAAATTTCTCATTGTAAGTGTTAAGCTGTAGCTCGTATAAGGTCAAGGGTATCAATTTGTCGGGATAGTAGCCCTCTGTCCACTTTGGCAAAGTCAAATTCATCTCTTCCTATAATTGGTAATTCAAGAGTAATGCGATTGAAACAATTGAAAGTTGAGTCGAAGCTAGTTATTTGAAGATTATCTCAGATTAGGACTGACGTGTATTAAATTTACCTCAGTTAGTAACGTGTTATAAAGCGAACTGACATCGTCGACAGTTGTGATTGGCATTCCTGTAAAGTTCGACAACTCTTCGAACAATTGTTTATTGTCTTCGTGTACCTTTCGGATTTCCGGCAGGTCGTTCACCGAACTCCGTAGCTGAGTATACTTTGGACATGTGTTCCACACTAGCATGAGCTAAAAAGTATACACTATTCATGAAAATTCTGACAAAAAGCAGAAAACCTCGATTTTACATTTTATGTCAAAAAATTGTTAACTTTAAACCTTAATAACTCAAAAAGTACTTAATGAAAAAATGTTTTATTATAGTGTTTTGGAAAGCTCTCGAGATAAGCTACAAAAATATGCAATGAAAAATAGAGGGTCCATTTAAAAAAATTAAGATGACCTTGAAATGACCTCTAAATTTGACCCCTAGGTCAAAGTCAAGGTCAATCAAGTGCCTTATTTATTTGAACCCTTCTTATGAAAAATATAAGGAGTCCATTTAAAAAAATTTTAAATGACCTTGAAATGACCTTTTGACCCCTAGATCAAAATTAAGGTCAAGGTCAATCAAGTGCCTTAAAGCATAAATAAATAATTATTTTGAGCCCTACAACTTTTAACATTTTTTCATAGGACCATTATTTTCGAAATCAATTGACAGTTGCCGGACTTTTGAACCATCCTGTATATCGGGTGATGATGGCATCAGAGGAAGATGAAGGTGCATGATTGTCTTGCATCGAAATAGATTAAAAAAGATTCGAAAGGCTCGGTTTGTCTGGCCAAATGTTTACACAAGTACTTTACCGTATCCTCCGGACGTTCTTGATAGAATAATGTGACCGGTTGCCAAGCTAGATCAGGTTTAAACAATTGTCTCTCGTTAGGCTTCCACAGAGCAGCCGCTTCCAGCATTCCTGACATTTTTGTGCGATCCACAGCGGTGGCTTGCAGATAAAATATATCGGGGCTGTACATCGAGCCTACAAAACTGTCGTAACGCTTCCGCAGGAATAATCCTTGATTGTATTGGTTCCTTCTTCCTTTCTAAGTCACATATGTATGTATATATATGATTAATATGCAGATTTAAATTTAATTTAGATAAAATAAATATGAAATAGGTACCCAAATAGAACAGAAAAGTCAAAATGTCAATTTGACGTGATATATTGATCAAAAGGCTCCAAATTGGTAAAAATGTAGCGAAATGGTGTCAAATGACGCAAAAATGATTATTGTTGCTGTTTATTAGGATATAACAATTATTTTCTGTTGTTAATAGATCGATTAAAATTTTTTTATGACTCAAAAAAACCTTGATATAGACTTTTCATCAAATAGTATTTTTTTAAGTTTTCTTAATTTTTTCCAAGGTCACCTTCAATTGTTTATGATTGCTTTGCGACAAAAAGTCTTGTAATTTTCTTAAACAATTTTGTTTTTTATATGTGATTCCAAAAGGTCCTTTTTTCATCAATTGATTTTTCTTTTAAGTTTTCAAGGTCAACTTTAAGTTTTTATATCTGCTAGTTGTAAATTACATATTTTTCCTTAAAAACAAATAATTCACCTTGTATATAATGATCAAAAAGAGGAAGAAAAATAAAATAATTTACATTTGTTAGCTGACCCCAGCCGTAAGGTTCCATATTATCCTTAATATAAGGATCATTTGGATAGGTATCCACAGGTGCTCTTTCTCCATGTCTTGTTACCTAAAAGTAAATAAATAAATAAATAAAAATATCACGTGACAATTTAATTTGTCGTTTTTTAGAGCGCAAATGAATATATATATATATATATATATATATATATATATATATTAACGAAAAAAATCATCCCGAACGAAAGAGATTTATTATTTAATATTTTATATATTTTAATTCAGAGATTTTTTGATATTTTTTTTAAATTGAAAGTTTTTAGTGAATATTTTTTTTATATTCTTTATTTTATATTCAATTATCGATTATTTTATATTCAATTGTATACAATATTCGATAAAATTATTTAATTAAATAAAATAATTATATCTGGTAGATATGTGTCATATTTTGCTTGATAAATCATCGGTTATTAAGAAAAGTATATATACATACAGAAAAAATTGTATCATTGCACGATAACATTAATGGTGCAAATATAATTGAATTGTTCCAGCTTTACAAAGAAAGTCGTTGATTTCGAAGAGAATGACTATATATATGATGAATTGATGAGATACATGCGATAAGGGATGCTTCACTCTCGTTTAAATTTCTTTTCTTTTTTCCTGCCAAAAATATACAAATATTATTTAATTTATATATATTTTACGTATATTTTGTATGTACATTTTTTATATATATTTATTTGTTATATTTAATTATATATGTATATTTATATATTTATTTCATAAATATATATTATAAATTTATAAATATATTAATAAATATATATTATATATTTATTTTATAAATATATATAAATATAATATATTTTACATATTTAATCAATAATTGACATAGGCTGAAAAAATATATTAAAAATTGAATAGAATAGAAAATTAAATAAATAAGAAAAATATTGAATAAATATAGAAATTATTAAACACACAAATAAAACAAAAATGTTAGAACTAATAATCTATTATAATAATTTATTATTTCGATGCTATTATATCGATTTACTATGAGTATCACTTTATGTTAAAATGATCATATGACAAAAATGATAATAATTTTCCTGGTTAAAATAATCGATAGAAAATATTAGAAACCGATAGAATTTGTAAAAAATTTTATTGTTTCCTATATCCTAACTTTATTGTTTCACTTTTTATATTTCAAAAAAATGTTGTCGTTTCTTATCATTTTCTTTTTTATTTTCTGTTAAAATCAGATTCAGTCATTAAAATACGATCAAATTCTTATAGTAATATATTGCTTTTTATTGTTTTGTTGGAATTTGTCGAGAAAACATGATTGAAAATTTATCGTAATCAATTGTATATTCATAACTATACGATTAAAAATGATGCAATCGTTTTCTATTATTTTTTATCGATTTTTTAATCCGGGATATGTTAGTTACAAATAAGAATATGATTAATTATTACCTAAAGAATAAGATTACATACTCCAAAATAAAAAATAAAAATTAATGATAAAAAAATATATGTTCTGTCTATGTATTCTGTCTATGCAAAAGAATATTATTTGTCTCAAATTTTAGTGCTGTTTTCAAGGCTTTATTTTTTTATTTATTTATGATTAAAATTTTGTCCGTCGCTTATACACCGAATTATAAAGATATTTATTTTATAAGAAAGATTAATATATATATATATATAGAGAGAGAGAGAGAGAGAGAGAGAGAGAGAGAGAGAGTAAAGGTACCGATTATGAGATAGGTTCTAAATATGAGATAGCGTCTTATTGTTAGTAACGACACCGTACATCTGAAATGTGTGACGTTTGCGTCATTTACTTCGTCGGATAAACAGATCCAATTGTGTATCAATGTGTGCCGGCCAGCGATAGCGAACAGACGAGGACACGCTGATTTGTCGCGGAAGCAAAATCACAAATTTTTCCGCACTAGATTCAAAGAACGTTAAATTTTATAAAATTTGTTTTGAATGTTGTAAAATATTAATAAATTCGTCGCTAATATAGTCTATTTTATGATACTAGTGCACATTATAGTGTTTTATAAGTGAAATAAAATGTTTTTTGTTGAAACTCGGTCAAATGGTAAATTCTTAATAAGAGATACCGAAGGTCTCGTAATATGAGATATCTCATATTAGGAACCATTTTTTGTAACGTAGATAATTGATTATTTTTTTTTTTTTTATAAGAATAATTTATGTCTTTAGATACTGCTATCAAAAAGTAAAAAGCTGGAATCTTAGCGCCATGATTAAGGCTGTTGATGCTGTCCGATTCAAGCAGATGGGGTATTTTAAAGCGTCGAAAAATTTTAAAAATTAAAAAATTAAAAAATTTTTTTTTATTATATTTTATTTTGATATAAGAGTTTAGGAAATAAGTCTAATAAATAATATAATTAAAGCTATATTTTTAAATTTTATTGTTGGTTCTGAAGATATAATATACTGTAAAAGGTTTCAAATTAAGACAGATAATAATAAAACCATTTACTTTTATCTATATGTCTTTTATTTTTGGTGTTAATAAAAATGAAATTAAGTTTATCTAATAAAAGGCGGTTTATCATATTAAGATCAACTAGTATCTCATATTAGGAGACCTTTTGGTTTTGATACAAAAACTGACTTACTTTAATCAAACCTATATGTATATTAAAACTCGAACGAGATATAACTTAATTATTGAAGTAGGATTTCTAAAACTACATGAAATGACGATTAAAAACAGTATATAGATACTTTCCTAATTGCATATATTTTGGAAATAATTAAGAAAATGTAAATGGTATCTCATAATCGGCACCTTGACCCTATATATATATATATATATATATATATATTAATATTTATTGTTATTATAAATTGATATTAATACTATATATTAAATACTAAATTATATATTAGAGAACTTTAAAATTATTAAACATTATATAAAATCTAAAACTGTAAATTTTTATAATTCGAAAGTACAAAATTAACTATAAAAAAATTTGTTTATGTGAATTTCTCTAATACACTTATACATACCACTGTGACAAGTCGCAAAGTGTTTTTTTCAATTGCATAATTTGTTTCATCTTCTTCATTCATAACTTTGGAGGACAAAGGTATTCCTAAGTAAAATATAAAATACAACGTTGTTTACATACAAAAATATTCTGTATAAATATGTTTTTCGAATAAAAAAAAAAACAAATCTATATATTTTAAGTTATTTTCTCAAAACTGTTTTAAATATGAAAAACATCGATATTATATTTTCAGTTTAGATGTGTGTATCTGTATTTCATTAGCAATATATTTTATCGCATATTTGAAAAAAATCCGCATTATTTATTCTCGGAATATATTATATAAAAGATAATATTGCATATAACACAGTCATAATATAATTAATATAATGACAACTATAACAACTATATGTATATATATACATATACTAATATTTTTATATAAAAAATAAAGTTGTGTAAGTAAATATTTTTCCAACATATAAATTAAAATTCCGAAAGAAAAAATCTATACGTAATCAAATATAAATTATACAATTATATATTTGACAATATAATTATATAATTATATATACAGGGTGTCCCAAAAAGGGATCCTTAAAAATCTCGAAAAGTATAAGTTTTACAGAAAAATATGTCAGACAAAAGTTGTAGGGTTTTAAATGGCGCATTATATAGCAATATTATTATGATCTTGAAAAGTGTTGTCAAGCTCAAGTGAAGAAAGTCATCTTTAATTTCTTGTAAATGGAACCCCTATTATTTATTACACATTCTTGTAGCTTATCTCGAGAATTTTCCAAACACTACAATTAAGATATTTTTCCCTCATCAAGTATTTTTCAAGTTATGAGACGAAGTTTACAATATTTTAACGTAAAAAATAAAAAATATATTTTGTAAAATATTTAATTTTCGGTAATCTTTATACCTAAATATTTTTATGGACAAAATAACCCAGATAGCCAAATATGATGTGTAGCATATATTGAGTAAACTAATGCACGCATATGTTGTTACATATTTGCTCTACATTTGCTGACATCGACATAAAACACGTTACGAAATGCAGCTACATGATATATTGCTTATAAATGCAATCAGATTATAAAATTTGAAGAGCAAATAGTTTACAATACTATAATAAAGTGTAATACGTTATGTTATCTGCAACATGTCAGCAATATGACAGCAATAAATCATTCATCATTCTAGCTTGAGCATCATAAGATGGAAACTGGGTTATTTTGTTCATAAAAATATTTAGGTATAAAGATTACCGAAAATTAAATATTTTACAAAATATATTTTTTATTTTTTACGTTAAAATATTGTAAACTTCGTCTCATAACGGCATACATATATAATAATTTCCATTTGTATGTCTTCAAGCTGTGAAGTTTCTTAATTGTAGCTTGTTGCTAATAAAATGTTGACAATATAAAATTGATGCAATCAATTTGCCGTTATTAAAATTAAAATTCAAATGAATTCAACCTGACAGACATAATGCTGTCTCACCTTGTTCTAATATAAATTTATTGTTAAAATTAGTTGCTAACGATTGCTAGCAACATGACAGCAAACTCACTGCATTTGGCTATTTGGAAATGAGACACCAATTATAAATTGGTATAAAATAAGAAAATATATAGTTGCTTTAAAAAATAGATACTTTACAGATTTATTAGCATATAATAATTTAGCATATTATCTAAGTTCTTAATCGCCTTGTTAAACATTCTGTATAAAACGGAATAAATAATTTGCAAAGATAAGAAACAATTCGAGAAAAAAAACAATAATTATACCTAATGCCAGCGCTAGTGTAAGGAGAGCAATAATAGTCACTGCCAGAAGAACCATTCCGAATTAATCACGGTGATGAGAATTAAGAGCCGACAAGATTGATCCACAAATAGTCTACAAAGAGTGAATATATATATGATATACACACACATATATGAAGCACGTGCGAAGATGCACGATCACGTACTGAGAGGAGCCTACAACACGTGCGTATAGATATAAAGTCATCTTATCCCCTCTCTTCTCCCTCCTCTGCAAAAAAAACCCGTTCTTTTCGTCTGTCTTATCTTTCCGCAATTATATCGATAATTATTGTCGCGCGTAACGTCTAAACGTCGCATTGTCGAGACAATGCGATGTGTGTATATCGGAGTTTCATGCAAATATCTTATATTTTTTCTTCCTCTTTTATTTTCTTCTTCTTTTTTTCCTTTTCTTCTTTTTTTTATGAAATTCATCTGCAAGCTTTGCACGTTCCGCCAACTATATATATTGTTGTTATTACGCATATGTTTTATGTAAATAAATTATTATGTAACAGCATACATATATTGTACGTATATATAAGCATATTATATATATCAAAACATTAAAAATAATAAAAGAAGATATATATTGTACTGAAAGGATTTGCTGCAAATAAATATATTTTTTTTATCAATTTTACAAATTGTTTTCAACATTTAAAAACATTTTTTCCAAAATTTTTTTATTTTATCGTTTTTGATTATATTATATCTTTTCTCTCCCAATATTTTTAATCTATCTCCCAATCTGTATCAAAATTTTAAAATAATTTTACTATTACACTAATTTACAAAAAAAATTTTTTCATTATTTTAAACTAGACAATAAGATTTTTCTTATAGATTCTTGGATGCTGTAAGCCAATTTTCACTTGCATGTCAAGATTTTCAAAATCTTTAATTCAAGTAGCAAAAACTGACATCATTAAACGTTTGACGTATGATGACGTCATTTGACGTTTAATGACGTCATCGACGCCAAAATGACGTATACTTTTGCTACTTGAGAAATATCCCAAGTAGAACAGAAAATCAAAATAATATCATTTTGACGTCATTAATCAAATTTGAACTCCAAATTTGATCAATGACATCAAAATGATATTATTTTGATTTTCTGTTCTACTTGGGATAGGAAACTGATGCCACTGCGTATAGACGTCAAAATGACGTCACTGACGAATGACGTTATAATGACGTACACTTGTTATATCTGGGTAGTTAAGGTTTAATATGCAAGAATAAATTTGCTTTTTGCGACATTTGAGATTTTTTGTGAATAAAAAAGTTAACTTTATCTGAAAATTCTGATCAGATATATGTCATAAATGTATTTTTATCTCCTATATAAAATTTTTTTATTTTACTATCTTAATTAGTTTTTAATCATATATGTTTAAAAAGGATTTAAATACAGATGAACTTATTTGCTGATAACTATTCCGCCTTTATGATAATAAAGTTCCCATACAGCACACAAGTTTGCAGCAATATTGCAACAACATTGCAATATTGTACATTGCATAGCAATATTGCAGAAATATTACATAGGCATGGATTTGCAATATAGTTTAAATAACGTTGCAGCAGCAACATTTCAGAAATATTATGAAAACAAAATTCACATAAAAAATATTAAATACAAAACATTTTCGATCATGTATTTGACACATTTCCAATAATCCAATAGTAATATTACATATATATTTTATTGCATTATTGCTGCAATGTTATAGAACAATATTTCTAAAAGCGGACATGTTACCGTTGCTAGAACCTTGCAGCAAGATTGCTGCAACATTTCACAATGTTTATGCAATGTTGTAATATTGCAATGAAATGTTGCCACAATGCTGCTGCAATCTTGTTATGCTGTATGGGTCATATAATATAATTATATTACTCATAATTTTATATGTAGAACTATTGATATAATGTAATCGTGATAGATAAGGTGTCTCATTTTAATTGGCCTCCTTAATTGAGTTTTTTGCAGCAAATGCATTTTCGAGAAAATGTTCCAGACAAAAATATTGTATAATAAAATGATAAAATATAAATTTTGGAAAAAGTAATTTTTTCTAAAAAACCTTCAGGAGTATTTTATTCATATATGATTTATATGTATTTTATATGTATTTTATTCATATATATATTTTATTCATATATGCTGCTCAGTGACGAAAAAATGTTCAATTTTTCGCTGGCTCCGCAAATTTCATGTTTTACTGAATAAATATGTTATATTTTCAATCTTCTTATAAATATTGTAAAAAAGAAAACTCGTATAGGACCACGGAGAACAGATAATTACATAATGTAAATAATCATCAATCAGAATCCTTCATTTTCTATATCTTCAGGATTTTCATTCTGAAAATAGAAAAATAAAGAATTCTAATTAAGTTGATTCTCTTATGCATTATACAAAAATCTGTGCTCCGGCTCTTAGACCGTTTTGGTTTTTATATTATTACAATAGGATGTCTTTTTGATGTTTTCTTGACGTCAATAAATCGTCAAATTTTAAAACCAGAAATCATCATATTGACTTCCTATCGTGACATAATTATGACGTCAAAATGATGTCATTTTGACTGCGTTGTGTTCCTTCCGCTTCAATCTTTCATGACATTGCTAAAAAGTAAGATATCCAAATAAAAATGCATTTTTATAGAGAATGAACAATATATATTCAAGATATTTAATCAGACTTTTCTTAACCGTTAACTCTTTTTACAAAAAAAATCTCAAATATCGCAAAAAGCCATTTTTTACATAAAAAATAAAAAAATTAAATAGAAAAAATAAATAATTTTATTTATATAAATAAATAAATAAATAAATTTTTTTATATTAAACCTCAATAATTATTTTGAAAATTTAACGTGTGCTAATAAAATTGGGTTTTCGGCATTATTTCCAAAAAACATCTAAAAATCTTTAAAAAAAACATTTAAAATAATTTTTAACTGTCAACTAGTGTTATTTTTATCTAACTCTTCAAAATGATTCTATTTCAATTTGCAGAGATCCTATATAAAGAGAGACTCGCCAACTCGACGTGATATTTTATTAACATATGACACGGAAAGACTTTGAAAAAAATATTATCTGTAAGATATAAAGATAAATTATTATCTTCTTGGAGCTTTGATCTCTGATCTAGAGTTCTTTGCAGCTCACTCTCTGTGAAAAAAAATCATCTCTATCACTATCGCGATATAAAAAATAATTGTACATCATCGCGAGTATGCTTTTGCTTACGTGATGTGTTTTTATATATATATGTATATATATTCACGTGATATATACTTATTGTATGCACATATCATGTATGTACATTGTTACAAAACACTTATTTATTCTTACGCAACATATAATAACAATTGACGAAATATAGCGCAATTTTTAAAGTAGGATTTGTAGAAGATAAATAATATTATTAAATAGAAGATATTAAATAATTTTATTAAATTTTACTAAATTAAATTGATTTAAAAAGTATAGTTTAACAATTTGTATATATAAAAACAAATTTACAAATATAAAATGCTCTATATATGTAAGTTTCGAGATTAATTTATATATGGAACTTAGTGATCTCAAACCAAGAGATACAGTTCCGAATAATTAATTTTTCGTGCTTTGGCTCTGTTGGCCGTTTTAAAAAACATCATATTTATATAAAAAGCAAGTCACTTTTTCGCAGAGTGAAGATGCGTGACTATGTTAGCAAAATGATAAGAGAAAAAAATATTTATTATACCTAATTGCATGAGCGAAGAAAATATATATAATAAATAATGATTCAAATAGCTCACAATGATTTTTTTTATTATCGCCATTATATATAGCTTCTTTGAAGTCAATGATTCATTTTACATATAATATATATATAATTTTAATAATCTTAATTTTTTATTATTCTTATTTTTATTTCTTTGTTAATTATATATTAATTGTTTGCACTATAATTAAGCATATTATACAAGAAACATTAAGTATTTTCACAACTCAACTTATTTATTATAATATTCAAAATCGAATTAATTTAATTTGAAGTTGATATATATGTGTAACTCCTACTTTTTGTTATTCTCACACAAAAATTATCACTGAGAAAGAAAAGAAAAAAGAAAGAAGTAGAAACGGGAGAAAGGAAGTTGATATAATTAAATCAAGTTTATTTTAAAAAAACATGTTTCAATTTATATCATAATACTATACTTTCATAATTGAAAATTACTCGCAAATATAATTATTCATATCAAATATAAATCTTATTATTACATAATAAAGTATCTATAATTATCATGATAATCATATGATATAATTATGTTTTTATATAATATAAGATTTATTTTTATTATTATTTAGAAGTTTACAAAAAAAAAAAAGCGCCTTGTAATCTCCAATTGGGGCGGCAATAAATATATACTATATCTATCTATCTATCTAGAAGTTTACAAAAGTGAGAGATTTATGCAATAATATATCTGTTCCGAAAGAAATATTGAAATATAATAAACTATTTTTCTTTCTTTTTTGCTGATTTTCGTAAATATATATGTATATCCAAATATAATATACAGCCAAATAAAAAAATATATGTGTTTCCTTTAAACCGCAATTAATTCGATCCTTTCATTATTATTTTATACATAAAGAGTATTGAGATAAGATCATCGAAATTAAAATATTAGCGATATTTCATAGTTTTTGTACTTTTAGTGTAAAATTTTAAACATAATAAAATTGATTAATATTTATCATAAACTATTCATTTTCTAGCCACCAACTACTTTTTATACAGAAAATTGTGAGAAATAAATTTTGTATAAAAAAATTGAAATACGTCTATTTAAAAAATAATAAATGACCTTCAAATGACCTTGAGACACGCGCGCGCTCTATGAAAAAGATCAGTAGCGTCATCTTGTATCTGATTTAAATCAAACAACTTTTAAAAATACATTAAATAAAGCCTTTTCAATTTATTATTTTAAAAATATAAAAATAATTATATGTAACGTAATTATATATTAAAATACTCTAGTTGTCAAATTATTTTTCACCGCCGATAATGATGCGAGCGGAGATCTAGATCACTTCCGAATCACGAATATATATAAGATCATCAGCTGTCTTTCGACAAATCACCAAGGCGACTACGAGGTTCGCTTGTTAACACACCGCAGCATCAGTCCGCGATATTCCGCTCGAAGTGCGAAGCTTACAATCGAGTCTGACGACTGCGAAAACGCGGCGTAAAAGTAATATCGATACATCCCGGGGAATCCAAAATCGCTTCAACCGTGGATCGCGCGGGCGAAGTCGGCCAGACGAAGTCGGTCACCAAGCACCGGAAGTCCCGGCGTAAGAAACCGAAGAGCAACGTTGCTGCCACCACCAGCGACTCCAAAGTGCGTTTTTAGTGGTAGCCTTTTTTGTCACATTTTAATAATTCCATTTACAATTTATTATATAATGTGTAACCGCGTAATTTTGAATAATTTAGTTCATTTGAAGAAATTGAAATTAAATTTAGGATATTAGGACTTTTAAAGCCTTTAATTATTATCTTCAATTTCGCTCTCAAAATTTTTTTTATAAATGTCCCGTAAATATTTTCCAATTTATAATAATTTAATTTTTCAGAAGAATTTGAAGAAACTAAAATATTGCAGTCGAGAAATTAAATTAGAGCCTTTGACTAATTTTCTTTAATGTTATTCGAAGTTTTTAAAATAAATGTCTTATAAACATTCTCCAGTTTATAATAATTGAAAAATATTTATCTTCTTAGAAGAAATTTTGGAATTACTTTTAGAGCTTTTAATTAAATATTTTTAACTAACTCGAGATTTTTTAATAAACGTAATTTTTAATAAATGCAGCTTTTCTTTCAGAAACTACATATTTTTCAATTATTAAAATTGGAGAAATTATTACAAAACCTTTATTTTAAAAATTCGAGTTTAGTTAATGTAATTTCTTTAAAAAATTCTTAAAAATGTTTAAAGTTAAATGTTTAAAGTTAAATTATATATAATTTTTTATTATCATCGACAACTCCAAAATGCGTTTTTAATAGCTTTTTTCTTGTCACATTTATGTTATTTATAATTTATTATAGTAATTACATAATTTTGAAAGAGTTTGCATGAATAATTCAATTTATTTAAAGAAATTAAAATTAGATCGAGAAATTAAAAGGATTATTTGTTTAAAGCCTTTAACTATTAATTATGAAAATTTTTTAATATAAATGTCTCGTAAATATTCTTCCAATTCATAATAATTTAGCTTTTCAGAAAAATTTGAAGAAACTAAAATATTGCAGTCGAAAAATTAAATTTATACTTTTAAAGCCTTTAATTAAAATTATCTTTAATATATCACTCCAAATTTTTTAAATAAAAGTCGCGAAAAAATTTCTCCAATTTTAATAATTGAAAAATACTTAGTATGCTAAAGGTTTTAAAAGTAATCATAAATTTAATTTCTTAAAAATAATCTTAAAAATGTAAGTTAGATTATATATATATATATATATATATATATATGTATAAATATACTCATAAAATCTTGATTCACGCATGTAAAACGACGATTTGCATCCCTTTTTTGAGGTAAAGGAAATGACAAATATCTGCAGCGAATACCGGAATAAGGAGATACATAAGCCCTTTGTCTTGTCGGCAATACAAACGGCACCATCATATCCTGTGACGTTACAGAATCAGACTAGCTCAAGCACAGCCATACGACCTAGATCTCTTTATACCGCGCACAATTATCATGCGCAATCTGAAGATCCTAGTTTTCAAGTACAGTTTTCAAACTTTAGACTTTTATCTCTTTACCCAAGTAGCAAAATGACATCATTAAATGTCAAAATGACGTCATCGATGTCAAAATGACCTCATTCGACGTCAGTCTGCTACCTGGGTAATTTATTTCTTTTCTCAAATATAAACAAGTATGATTTCACATAAGAGGTTTTATTTGAGTGATTAGTTTTTTGTTTTTTTTGTTGCTATTCTTTGTATCTCAAAGTTGCAACAAAATGATTCCCAAATACCCAAGTAGAACAGAAAATCAAAATGATATTATTTTGATTTTCTGTTCTACTTGGGTAGCATCAAAGTTGAAATATGTCCAAAATCGGGTCATATAATAAGCTGTCTTTTAGATATCTTAAGATATGTCTTTTAGATATCATATTTTATAAGATGTCTTATATAAGATATTTTAAAAAGTTCTGAAAAATGTCTTATATTTCAATTTTGGACATGAATAATTATAAAAAATTTAACTTCTTAACATGCAAACTCTTTAATATTTGATTTGATGAAAAAAATGATTTTGTTTTAATTTTGTTACAAAAATCATGCATTAAGGGATTAAATCGTAGATACTTAATCAAGATTGAATCCAAAAATATCAGTTGTGAAAATAATATAAAAATTCAATAAACAATAAAAATGACAAGAAGATATCCAAGAAAAGAAATATTACGAAATTTTAAATGTCATAAAAAACTTGTCTCATAATGTAATTTAAAAATTTTGTTTTGATTTCTTAAAATATGATAATAAAAAAAGATATTTTACCATTTGTTACAAAAAAGCATGCGTTAAAAAAATAAGGGATTAAATTGTATAGAGATATACTTTATTAAGATTATTAAAGATAATTTCGAAATTAAAAATTTACAAATACTAATAAATGAAGATAAAAAAGATAAACAGAGCACAAGAATATAAAAAAAAAAAACAGAAAAAATACTACAAAATCTTATTTATTAAAATAAAAAAACCTTGTCTCATGCACTGAAAAATCACTTATTTAAAAAAAAAAAAATTTCTTATAATTTTAAAAATAAAAATACTGCTATTATAATAGCTATTTGTGAAAATAACAAAATACTAATTAATATAAAAGAAACTTTTTCTTCAAAATTTTGTCTACTATTGTTTCTCCCCCTCCCATAAATTTTCTACAAAATCTTTTTTCTGGAATATTGGAAGCATAAATATTTTCTCTCGGATTATCAAAATTGTATAAAGTATGATGATATAAAACATATGGATCTCTGATCAATTTGCAGAAGATTTTTCCTCAAAGATGTCGAGGAAAGTCATCATTTTTTTGCATGTTCCCAATTTTTGCCATTTCGTATCTTTTTATAAGCCTTAAAAATTAAAATTCTATTAAAATAAACTCAACTTGAAATTAACTCAAGAATATAGTTTTGTTAATATTTTAACTCTGCAAAATTTAATTTGTGAGAAGCTCTTTTTTTCAATCATTGATAACTTGAAAATTATTGGTGCCTCGACATTTTCACTGAGAAAAAATCGTTTCCAAATTAACCAGAGAATTTAGTGGTGCGCTCCTTATGTTTGTAATTCAGTTACACCCTATAAAAAAGAGACACATTTATGCAGAGATTTATCGCCATCTGATCTTGTACTCATCCCAGGTAGCAAGTGTACATCATTTTAATGTCGAATAACGTTATTATATAAACGCTTAATGAACGTTTTTTGACGTTTAATGGCATCATTTTGACGTCCATGACGTCATTATAACGTATATTTTATTATCGTCATTATAACATATAATGACGTCAGTTTGATACTTGGAATACTTTCTTCCGAATCTTGCAGCGATACAACGAGTTGTCTAAGTACTTCGAACCCCCGGCCGAACAGTGGAACGGCGGAGGAACCGGGTATTCAGGATCGGCGGCGATCTGGCGACAGCCCAGGAAGTCGATCGGCGGACCTTACTACGCAGCTGACGAGGCTTCCATTTATACGGAAAACTGGAGGGAGCATGACACCGACGCCGGGGTCGGCAGCGTCGTTGCCACCCCCCATGGCACTATATCGTTGAGGCTGCACAATAGAATACGCGTGGATATGACCATTGATCGCGCCGTCAGGGTTATCAACTTTAAGGTAACTCGTCTCTATAAAAATATCGGTGATTATAATATCTCAGGTGGCAGACTAATGTCATTAAACGTCAAAATGACGTCATTTATTAATCTGAAAAAAGCTGATTTAACACATTTCACGTAAGATTAGTGCGGGGCACTGGACGAAATAAAAGTGTATCAACTCAGATTTAGATTTAATTTGTAGAACAATATTGTTCTTTCCTTGAGCGGCTCCGGAGCGGCTGCCGCTTTACTACATCCCAATGGTAGGATATATCAATACGGTTCCCGGGTGGAGATCGTCGCCCACGACATGCACGGCAATAACAAGTCAGTTCGGACAAGTTCTCTTGCTAATCATCAATTCGTTTAACCGATCGCGTCAGTTTCAGTATCTTTTGCTTCTTATTAGATATGCGAAAATGTGGTACAAAGGAGTCAGTTTTACGTCAGAGCAATGCGCTCTCGTTTATCTGGTAGACACAGCTGGGACCAGGACCACGACGGACTCTTTCTCGGATATGAGTCAGGTATAGAACCAGCAAAAGGAACTTTTTCGTCTTACGCTTCTGAATCAGCTGATTCAAAAGACTTCTTATAACCCAAGTAGCAAATTGATGTCATTAAACGTCAAAATGACATCTAATGACGTCATTTTGACGTTTGCCATTATATGACATTTAATGATGTCATGTTGACGTTTAATGACCTCAGTTGTTACTGCGGGTATCCAGGTAGCAAGCATACGTCATTTTGACGTCAAATGACGTCAGTAAACATCAAAAAGACATCATTCGACATCTAATGACGTCAATTTGTTACTTGGATAATTAGTACCGTTCTATAGTTATACAAAGTCATCGAAAAATATCGAACCCTCCTAATATTTTTGATTAGAATGCATTTAGGAGAAAATGTCCAATAGCAAAGTTGTACGGCTTTAAACGAGGAGTAAGATGATGACCTTGATTTTGACCTTGATCGTGTTCTTCAAGGTAATTTAAAGGTCAACTATAAAATTTTAAATGAGAACCCCTATTTTTGATCTCGGATTCCAGAAGATCAACAAACTTTTTGTCCCAAAATTTTTAACTTTAAACCTTTATAACTCAAAAAGTACTTAATGAAAAAATATTTTATTACAGTGTGTTGGAAAGGTTCTGAGATAATTAAGCTATAAGAATATACAATAAAAAGTAGGGGATTCCATTTAAAATATTAAGTTAATCTGGAAGTGACCTTGAAGAACATGGTCAAGGTGAAAATCAAGGTCATCACCTTACTCCTCGTTTAAAGCCATACAACTTTGCTATTGGACATTTTCTCTTAAATGCATTCTAACTAAAAATATTAGAGAGGTCCGATACTTTTCGATGACCCTGTATATGGAATTAAATATAGACTTATTTTTTTTGCAATTTTTGATGAATATCACAGGACTTCTCGCTGAGTGTCTTTTACTCGGAGTCTCGTCATGGACCAACTTGTCTACAAGAAGCTGCGGCACATCTCAATACGGCTCAGTATTGGCAAACAGATGAAGGGGTTGAGAATTGGATTATCAACAATATTAGAATATCCCAAACTCCCGATGGTCTTGTCAGGTATGTTTCTAACCGGTTTAAAAATAAAAAAAAGGAGACTACAATATAAATTACATAAAAACAAAAATGATTAAGACTGCTGGATCGCCGCGGCCATGTTAGATTGTGACGTCAGAGCCAGAAAACATATACATGCTGAAAATTTTTAGATGCCATTTTTAAATGAAAAGATATTTCGATGAAACACTATACAATACTTGAGATGGCTTTAACACAATTTTTAATTGCCTCGAAATTAATTAGGTTAAATAATGAGATAAAAATATGTAAATTCATCTTAGATAAGATGAAGATGCTTTTGTTTTAAATATATTTAGATAAAAGATATAATAAAATTGACGATTTTATTTAAATAACTTCCAGATAAGCAGTTATATATAGATGAATTGTCATATAATTTTATCTTTTATCTAGATACATTTAAAATATAAATATCATCTTTACCTTATCTAAGATGAATTTACATATTTTTATCTCATCTTTATCTATATTTAATTTTAAAATCATCTAAGCACAACACTGTCGACGAGAAGCCAGAAATCTTAATGGGTGATCCAGAAGGTCTAGAACATAGCATAAGACAAAAACTTCTCTATTTATGATATTTGTATACGTCTAATATTTTCATTGTACAACAGGATTGCGCGAAACAGCAACAAATATCAATTACGCACATCGCCCAGCAACGGCACAGCATCCTTGACGACGCCCTTCCTGCACTGCACCGCATCTTTGGGTCAAACCTCGCATCTGTTCGTGCGTCGCGGTGAACGTCGCATGCACTACGATGGTACCAGCTTTATAGTGAGAAACGCGGGTCATAGCGCCGGTTTCGATGACAATAATCAGTTGAAGGTTTATTAATAAGAGCAAGATTCGATTCCTGCTGGGTTTGCCTACAAAACCGAGTAATCCCAACTCGGATTACTAACCCACGTAGCAACCCGAGAAGAACAGAAAAGTCAAAATGATGTCATATTGACTAAATTTATGTCATTTTTGGTCAATATTTAGTCAATATGACGTCAAATTGACATCATTTTGACCTTCTGTTCTCCTTGGGAAACTGACGTCATTAAACGTCAAAATTAAAAGATAAACGTCAGTTTGACGTTTAATGACGTCTAATGACGTTTAATAATGTCATTTTGACGTTTAATGACGTCTAATGGTATTATTTTGACGTTTAATGACGTCAAAATGATGTACGTTTGCTACCTGAAAAACAGGGTCTCAAGGTCTCTTCTATTAATGACAGGCGATTTTCAAACGCGTGACAAAAATTTTTAAATAATTTTCTAGAGAAATAAAGAATGTTTACGATACTTGTGTAAATCTCGAAAATCTTCTCAAGTAGCAAATGTAGCCATTTCGATGTTATTTTGATTATTTAAAATGACTACTTTTGCTTCCTAAATTATGAAATATTAAAATCTTCTTGTACATTTAATTTCGTTGCAAAAATATATATAATTTTAAATATAATTTTTTTCAATTTTGTTTATTTTTGTCAAATTAAATGACATGTAAACTAATTTCTGTTTTATTTAAACTCTAAATATTGTTCGTACATTAATTTTCAAAGTTTTTGGGAAAAACACTAATGTTTAGAGTTTGTTAAAACTTTTAAAAAATTCCTAATTATAAATAATTATGAATTCACAGTGAAACTTTTTTCCTGTGCGGGTTTTCTGTTTTATATATATTAATCAAAACTTTATAAAAACTTGCAAAAGAGAAAAATAAATACCAATTACTGATGATTTCAATTTTTAGAGAGAAAGCGTTTCTTCATACATAGTACAGTATTTAATGGCGAAATAAAACTGAGCAGTTTGATGCAAAACAATAATTATTTTATATTAAAAAAAATAAAATTAAAAAATTATATCACTTTTAAGTTTTAAGAAAGATAAATTCGACTACTTTTACATTAAATTCTTCAATTATGCCTATTTTTTATGTTTAGAAAATTGTTTCATTTTGCTATAGTTTAATTCTTTGATTTATAATTATAATTAATGATATAATTATAAGTAATTATAATTAATGATATTAATGTTTATTTGTCAACTAATCGAAAAGTAAAAAAACTTTTTTTTTCTTTTTTTATATCTGTATGTACATTTGAGATAATACTTGAATGAAGTCTTTTGAATATATTATAATTTTTTACATTTGTTTCTGTAAAATAATGTCGAGCTTTCTCATGTGTCATCCAGAAAATCCATCTCCGAATCCTGTTCTTCTTCGGATTCTGATTTAAATCCTTTTTCAAATCCTCGCCCTATCTTGGACAAAATACTATTCTTGCGAAATCGAATACTGTAAAAGAATGATTAGTATATTAGTAATTTAGTATATTATTATTAAGTAATATTTAGGAGGAAAAAAATTGGATAATCTTGAATTTTAACTAAGGTCATTTTTCAGTAATTTGAAGGTCAACCTAATTTTTTTTATATAGATCGATTTCTCACAATAATATTCGGCATAAAAAATTATGCAGCTAAGGTGGTCAAAAAATTTAATGTTTATGAATTACTTTGGACTTTAATTTTAAAAACATAAATTGGAAATTATTTCATAAAATGTTTATATTTTGGTTACCTTACCCTAATTCTTTTATACACAAAATAATAAGAGGAATCAATTGGTGTAAAACACAGTTATTTTTAAGGAAAAATATGTAACTGCTAATTATAAATTATGTAATTTTCCTTAAAAACAACTATGTGTTTTCTTTACACCAATTAATTTTTCTCATTATTTTACGCATAAATATATCAAGGTAATCGAAAAATATTTTTATGAAATATTGGTGTATAGCATTATATATATATATATATATATATATATAAAATTTTATAAGTATTTTATATAATATATATTTTATAAGTAATTTATGTGATATATATTTTATATAATATACAGGGTGTCCCATTTAACTTGAGACAACTAAATATTTCGAAAAATAAGCATTGTACGAAAAAATGTCCCAAATAAACTTTTAACATTATCAAGGGGGACGTCTGCCTGTGTAAAAATTAACCCACCCCCACCGCCCCTTAGGGGTGGGGCGGGTGTCAACTTTGAAATTTCAAATGGGAACCCCCATTTTTTATTGCAGATTCGGATTCCTTGGAAAAAAATACGTAAGTTTTGTCCGAGACATTTTTTCGAATCGTGATAGATGTAATCAGTAAAAATTAGTTTTTGCCATTTTCTCTCACCATCGGGGTGAATTTATTTCGGTGAGTCCCCTCGCCTCTCACCATCGGGGTGCTTTTATTTCGGTGAGTCCCCTCGCCTCTCACCATCGGGGTGCTTTATTTCGGTGAATCCCCTCGCCTCTCACCATCGGGGTGCTTTATTTCGGTGAGTCCCCTCGCCTCTCACCATCAGGGTGCTTTATTTTGGTGAGTCCCCTCGCCTCTCATCATCGGGGTGCTTTATTTCGGTGAGTCCCCTCGCCTCTCACTATTCAATTACAATAAATGCTCGAAATGATGACCTTCCATTTCGATGCATTTATTAACTAAATGATGGAACGTATTAGATATGCTTGCGCACAAATAACGCCAGATACACTTTCTACATGTGTACAAGCATTCCAAGGTCGAGTTAATAAATGCATCGAAATGGAAGGTCATCATTTCGAGCATTTATTGTAATTGAATAGTGAGAGGCGAGGGGACTCACTGAAATAGAGCACCCCGATGGTGAGAGGCGAGGGGACTCACCGATATAAAGCACCCCGATGATGAGAGGCGAGGGGACTCACCGATATAAAGCACCCCGATGGTGAGAGGCGAAGGGACTCACCGAAATAAAGCACCTCGATGGTGAGAGGCGAGGGGACTCACCGAAATAAAGCACCCCGATGGTGAGAGGCGAGGGGACTCACCGAAATAAAAGCACCCCGATGGTGAGAGGCGAAGGGACTCACCGAAATAAAGCACCCCGATGGTGAGAGAAAATGGCAAAAACTAATTTTTACTGATTACATCTATCACGATTCGAAAAAATGTCTCGGACAAAACTTACGTATTTTTTTCCAAGGAATCCGAATCTGCAATAAAAAATGGGGGTTCCCATTTAAAATTTCAAAGTTGACACCCGCCCCACCCCTAAGGGGCGGTGGGGGTGGGTTAATTTTTACACAGGCAGACGTCCCCCTTGATAATGTTAAAAGTTTATTTGGGACATTTTTTCATACAATGCTTATTTTTCGAAATATTTAGTTGTCTCAAGTTAAATGGGACACCCTGTATATGATATATATAATTTTAATTAAATTAAATATATTAGTGTCACTGACGAGGTACTGTTCGTCTCAGTGTTAGTGTATAGCATTATTTATGTATACTCGTATACCGGTGTCCGGTGACTCGTGTTTTACACGTTAATGGGAGTTCCTGAGGCGATTTGAAGACAATTTTTCCTCAGCAAAAATGATAAGAAAAGTTATCATTTTTTTAATGTTCCCAATTTTTGAAATCATATATCTATGTAACTAAGCGTTGAATTAAAATTCTATTACAGTAAACTTTATCTGAAATTAACTAAAAAATGTAGTTTTGTTAATAATTTATTTTTACAAGGCTTAGTTTACAAAAAAACTTTTATTTTCAATCATTTATAACTCAAAAATTATTGGTGCCTGGACATTTTCGCTGAGGAAAAATCGTCTCCAAATCACCTCAGAAATCTCTCATTAATTTGTTAAAGGCGACTCACCGGACATCCTGTATATATATATATGGGACGTTTCGCGTCAAGCGGGCCTCTCCTTCTAAAGATTAACGCAATGGAAAAAAACGTTTAAGGTCTCAAAATATTCATACATTTTTGTATACTTTTGAAAGAAACGTGGCCTTTTTAAAAATTCAATATGGTGATTCCAATATGGCGCCTAAAATCAGTAAAAGTCACGAATGACCATACAATATATTTAATTAAAATGCGAAAATTTAACAAATCAACTTGAAAATGATGGAGTATAAGGTTTTCGAGGTCGTTGATTGTGAATCTGAAAAAAATTATAAAATTCAAAATGACGGCCATAAAGTCAATGATCTTTGTGTAAGGAATGGAAAATCACTCGAATCGGCTTAATTTTTAAAATTTTCGAAGTTGTTAATTACAAATCTGCAGTCAACTTTGCACAATTGAAAATGGCAAATTTAGTATGACGGCTTTTACTGCAAAAAGACAGATATCGATATGAGTTGTCGTTGCTGTTCTTTCAAACTGAGATTAAATTTCAACTTGTGTTGTCTATATTATAAGTCGATGGAAAATGAGTTAGAAGCCGCCATACTAAATTTGCCATTTTTAATTGTGCAAAATTGACTGCAGATTTGTAATTAACAATTTCGAAAACTTTAGAAATCATTTTCAAGCTGATTCGAGTGATTTTCCATTACTTATAAAACAAAGATCATAGGCCTTATAGCCACCATTTTTTATATTTTTCTTCAGATTCACACTGAACGATCTCGAAAACCTTAAACCTCATTATTTTCAAGTTAATTTGTTAAATTTCGCAATTTAATTAAATATATTGTATGATCATTCGTGACTTTTACGGATTTTAGGCGCCATATTGGAATCATATTAAATTTTTAAAAAGACCACATTTCTTTCAAAAGTATACAAATGTACAAATATTTTAAGACCGTTTTTTTTCCATTGCGTTAATTTTTGAAAGGAGAGGTGGCCCGCTTGACGCGAAACGTCTTATATATAAATTATTCAGTTTAAAGTAATTAAGTCGAAAGAATCTTCAAAGGATCTTAAAAAAATATTTTATATTTAGTGATCTTATTCTCCCCCCCCCCCCCCTTTAAAACTCTATTTTATCTGAAAATTATAAGCTCGATTTCAAAATATTTTTTAAAAATTAAGTCTACAAAAAATTTAATTTTTAAATTTATTTTATCTCCTTAGTCTACACATTTTTCCTGTAGGATTATTATCATCTATCTCTTTGAAATAAAATTACTTACCGTTTTTGACCTTTCTGAACAGCTTCGCTATTTGACGATGATGCTGTTGATTTGCTACAACTCGGCTCTGGATCCGTGTTGGATTTGGCAAATAGCCTACTCTCAGATTGCATTATGCGAATGTTATTAACGATATCATCTGCCATGTTGGCGTCATAGAGTTGCAAGCTAGAATCTCCCTCTGCGTCGTATAAAAGACGTTTCTTCTCCTCATAGATTTTGCTCAATCTGCCGATTGATGACAACAGTTTCCCAGGCGCTGTCAGATCCTTAATCTCTGGCATCAAATTGACGTCCAATTTAGGATGTTCCTGCCTTTTATAAAAGTGCCTCTCAATGCCATACTGTGAATAAAAATACATTTTTAATATCTATTAATTTTTTAATATTTATTATTAATATTTTTTTAAATATTCATTAAAATATTTATTTGTAAATATTTATATTTTTAATATTTATAAATATCATAGTTCTTGACATATATCAGGTTTTTGTAATTTTTACAAATTGTTTACCTCTCTGTCGCTGATGCAAAGAACAAATGCATGCTCAACGATCAACTTGCACAAGATGTAATTAGCATCAAGATATTCCTCCTTTTTGATTTCACTATGCAACTCCATTACACATTTCCAGTCTGACATGGTCATTCTAATTTTTAACTGATCCATTGGCATTTTATAGTAGATTGAATACATAAGATACAGAGCTCCAATACGCTCTTTTAAGCTGCATTTATTTATAAGAAGTTGCTTTGTTACACAAAGAGCATCTTCGCAAAATGACATTAAAGCTCCTTCAGAGGGATGACAACTGCAAATTATTAAATTTTATTAGTAGCCTTTTTCCGATAGACTTATAAATTTAACAACACAAGAGTTAAAATAATATAATGAAGTTTCTTAGAGGAAAAAGCGCCTTTTTTCTAATAAAAAAAAATAAAATATACATACCTAAAAACTAAGCTAAATTGCATTTCCTTCCAGATCTCACAAAAGTTTTGAAAGTGAGTGTTATAAGTCAGTTCAAAACGTGTTATCAATGTCTTGCAGTCAGTGCGGAAAGCTTCTATCAAGAGTTTTTCTGTAAAAAAGAAATAACATATTTAGAAAAAAAAACAATTCCTTTTCTTACAAGTTTTGTAATTCATAATAAAACAATATATTATTATGTTACTTATATATAGTGTCCAGTAATAATTGATTATTACCGGATTTCGTCATTTATCTCTTTTTCTTTCTTATAAATAAATTATTAAACTCATAAATAATTGTTTTTATTTAAATGTTTTAATAAATAATTTTAAAGTCATACAAATAATCTTTATTTTATTTTTTCTTTTATTTGTGTATTTTTATATATTAAAATATCAATTTAAGGAATAATAAAATAACATTTTATTATAATAAATTTTGTAATTCATTTAAAATATATTTTCAGAATATAGGTATTATTTATATATATTAGGTTATTACTCGCAAACTGCGCTAAATCTAATTTAATTACAACTTATTAATATTTTTTTGTAGTGTCAAATAATTAATTTTAATTTTATATTTTAATGAATTATTTTTACAATTTATATTCAATTTTATAGTTTATAATTATTTCATTTTATTATTTTCGCACTTCATCATCAAAATATATATCAATATTAATAATACAAAATATATATTATTAATGTTAGGTTAGGTTAGGTTAGGAAATAAGTATTCTGTATATTTTTATACGATTTGGCATTATATACTTACGCTGGGAATAACACTCCATAGTTTTCTATACTTTATTTTATAAATTACAGACATAAATTATAAAAATCACCAACAATTATAAATATATACAGCTGCTAGCACACACGGCCGCTAAATCCCGGTAGCCGCTCTCATGTTTGTCTCTGATATATATATACAGGGTGTCCGGTAAGTTGCCTCAACCGTCGTGTGCAGGTAGAGTAAGTTAAACCGAATAGGAAAGTCCTCTACCGTTTTGCGATTTTCGCAATAATTATTGAGTTATTAAATAAAAAAGATCGGCCAATCCACGCGAATAGAAGCGCGCGACGAGAAGAGACGTCCTACTGTAACACTATACACGGCGCGCCGCAAAGCGGAAGGAGGAGCGAACGATGACTGTCTATGAATCGTATTCGAAAAATCTTCGTGTATCGTGTTACAGTAAGACGTCTCTTCTCGTCGCGCGCTTCTATTCGCGTGAATTGGCCGATCTTTTTTATTTAATAACTCAATAATTATTGCGAAAATCGCAAAACGGTAGAGGACTTTCCTATTCGGTTTAACTTACTCTACCTGGACACGACGGTTGAGGCAACACTTACCGGGCACCCTATATATATATATATATATATATATATATATATATATATCAGCGCAGAAAATAAATTTGTATCTTGTTTTATTTTATTTTTATATTATTGTTCAATATACTGCTAAGATATTCTTTTTTTTTGCACATAACGGTGCAGGAAGAACAAAACTTGAAAAATTTTGCCGCTTGTTCTGCACACATATATATATATATATATATATTATTATCACTTTTGGATATGTGTGCTGCTATTTTGTCGGTGTTCGTCATTTGTTGAGAGATCCCCAGCCTTAAAGCGAATTGTGGAACCGAGCCTATAATTGACTCTATTCAACTTTACAATATTAAAACAAAAAAATTCATAATTTACAATTCTAATATTAAATAAATTTTTTGAAAAATACCCAATAAAATGATGTCACTTTGACATTTAATAACATCAGTGTGCTACTTGGGTACCCAGACAGCACCAAGCCCAGAATTGGCGCATAAGATATCATTATAAGAAATCTTTAAGACAGCTTTAAGAAATCTTATATGATATCCGAAAGACATCTTAAATATATTTTAAAGATATCTTATGCCGATTTTGGATTTGGTGCTGTCTGGGTAATCCCTTATTGTAGAAATTTATCACTTAGTAACGCCAATTAATCACTTATTTCGAGTGCTTAAAATACTGATATTCAGTAATTTAAGTATTCAAAATAAGTGATTATAAATACTCGAAATAAGTGATAAATTGGCGTTACTAGTGATAAATTTTTATAAGGGATATCGATAATTGCTAAATGTTTTTTAAAACTCAAGTAATATAATATAAGAGAGAAAAACTATGATCAAGAAATAATAAATAAATTTAAATCCCATGCTATTTTAAGTCCATATATGTTTTATATACAAAATAAAATGCTTGGAAAATATAGATAAATTCTTCATAAAAAATATAAGTAGCTACAAAAGAAAAAATAGAAAACTTTACTGAAATGATGCATATATTTTTATGTAATATTAAAACTTCAACTTAAAATTGTTATGTAAAAGTTTTCATTATAAATAAAAAACAATAATCGCGTAATTTAAAAATTATGTAAAATTCAATATTTATAATAAATTTGCTATATATATATTAAATTTTTATATCAATAAATTGAATTATATAATTGTATTTAAACTTTACATAATTCTTGTCTTTTATTAGAAGTATATTATAAAAATAATCCTGTTTTGCAGCAAAATAACAATATTTTTTATGATAAAATTCCACAAGTTTTTTATGAAATCATATTAATAATATTCAGAAAGTAAAATCTCGCATAAATTCAAAATTGATAAAAGTAACTTATTGTTAATAGGCCAACTAATCGAGCAAAAATTAGGCGTATGAAAACTTTTTCTTTATTATTAATATCCTTTACGTGTAAACGTTTCGACCTCAGTAAGGTCTTTTTCAATACAAAATAAAAAATTAATAAAACATTAAAACATGATATAAAATTATATGATATAAAAAACATATGATGTAATGTGGTATCGAAAATATTTAATTAGAGAAAGCTATGTCAATTCAAAACTCGGATATCGCCAATACAGTAAAATGTTCTAAACAATTTTGTACAAGTCGTTCAAGAAAACCTTTGGCATAATTCCTCGTTGATAGGCAAAGGAAAAGATGGTTAAAGTTTCTTTATGAGTCATTATCTTAAAAAATCCGCACAGTCAAAAGTTGGAATTCAACGAGTTTCGTAATAATCCGCATTCTATGTCCATATGTTGAAACAATTAATCGATAAATTAGTTAAAATATCATAAGAGTCACAAACATTATATAATTGTTGTTATACGATTGAAAGTCAAAGTTAAAATGAGAAATGAACGTCGGTGTAAATTAATGTCTATGCTGTTATATTTATTTGTCGTGACTAAGATAATTTATCGAAAATGTCAAAATAACTGCTATCGAGCAACTCAGTGTCCTTATTTAAGTTAATGCTTACATTAAATGTTTACATGTGAAAGATATTAATAATAAAGAAAAAGTTTTTATTTACACCTAATTTTTGCTCGATTGTTGGCCTATTAAGTTACTTTTATTAATTTCATATTAATAATATTTAATAAGACTCTAAGATTAATTTATGACATTAAAAAGTAATACATCTTTTTTTCTCTAATAATTCTTTTTTGCAATAATCAACATGGATAAACTTTTTCAATAGTTTTGTTTTATGAGATTCTCTTTTTCTCATAATAATTAACTTTCTTATGCGATAGAATTCCATGATAATTTTTATTTCTTTTTTTATTATAATTCTATTAAGAACTGGAGATGTGGCAAATCACACAATAATTTTGCTTCGTGATAAAGTATTAAAATATATATTTTTTTGTGAATTATCATCATTCTCAACAAAGCTCCATTCTCTTTTGTGACAAAGTCCTATGATAATCTTCTTGCGTAACAAAGTTTTACAGTGTAGATCTTTTTTAGTAAAATCTCGTGATATTCTTTTAGTAATCTCTAAAATTTTAATTCCAAGATGATTTTTTTCTATATAGAAGTTTCATAGTAATCCTATTCAGAGATCAAAATACGAAGACTATATACAATAATAATCACATGATTCTTTTATTCTGCAATAAGAAATTCTATAGTGATCTTTTTTTGTTACAAAATATTAAAAATATTTTTTCAAGATAAAGTTCAATGTTTCGATCATTTTTGCGCGATAAGTCTTACAATAATTCTCTTCTGCAATAAAATCTCATAGTCTTTTCTGCAAAAAAGGCCAATCTTCTTCTATAATAATCCATGATTTTCTGTAAGTTTCATGATAATTCTTTTTCTGCAACAAAGTCATATAATAATCCTGCTCTTGGATTAAATTCCATAATGAATCTCCTCTTGATGAAATTCTATAATTTTTTCTAGCAACAAAAAAGTTCCACAATGATTCCATAATTCTATAAAAAACCTTTCCTGCTGATAGTCTTTTGATAGTCAATGATTCTTTCGATCATTCTTTTAATAATAAATGTGAGCTTTTCATATATATTAACAAAATCATGTTTTGATTACTTTTTGTGATAGTCTCATAATAATTATGTTCTGCAAAGAATCAATTTTCTTCTACATATGATCTATGATGATTTTCTGCGAGTTTCATGATAATTCTTTCTCTGCGACAAAGTCACACAATAGATCCTGCTTCAGTTAATTTTCAGATAGAATTTACTTTAATAGAATTTTTTAAAGATACATGATGGCAAAAATTGGGAACACGTAAAAAATGATTAAAAAAAATTATAAATATTTTAAACTTCGCATTAAGGGTGCCTGACGCACGGCAATTTTCCGATATTTGGCGTGCGTAAGGTACATCGGTAGAGTCGCCGTCAAAATACACTGTGACGCATAAGTATACAAAAACTTACATCGTAACAGTTGATGTATATTTTGCAAAGTGTAAAATATTTATAATTAATAAACGAAGTCTCGAACGCAATTTTGTCATTCTTGATTTTCGTCTTATTTTATCATGTAGAATCACTCCTTACATTTTGGCCCACCTGTTACCGAACACCCTGTATGTATATATTGTGCAATGTTTTGCTCGATACTTTTTTTTGTTTTACACAATAGGTAGCAGAAATTTGCACAAAGACCTGTTGACTTCAAGAAATTATAAATTTGGTTATATAATCTGATTTGAGAATCTGAAATTTTCTAATATATAACCTAAGGATTTAGGACTTGAGAGGAGGGACAAAATTCAGAATCCAGATTTTATAGAAATATTTGAAGATCTGGATTCAGTGTGACCAAGTTTTTCGGATATTTTTTTTCTAATATTTCATTATTAAATTGAAATTGTGTGAATTGTATTTTATAACAAATTGTACGACTTCAAAAGTTTTATTTTGTAGAGAAAATTTTTTTTAAATCATTACCTGATTGAAATCTTGCTAATTAATCAATTCAAGATAGAATTTTCTAATGGATCAATTATTGTTGATCCTTATTAAGGATCAATATAAATGATATGAATATTTGCGCAACATAAAATCATACTCCTATATCTTGCACTGTTGCTTCTATCATTAATTCTGCAATTTTCTTAATATATTACTTTTTGAATCATACTGTTTTCATTTTTCTTTTAATGGCTCTTACCATTATCATTCTTTTCCTCTTAATTAACTTTATTGATCCAAAAGAGAGATAGCTAGATAGATTTTCTTGCAGAAATAAATTTTAACATCTTATACACCTATTTTCCTATTCTTGTCCTTTTAGAAATGTCGTATAATATATTTTACTAATTTTGGATAATTAGATTGGTTCCTGTGAAAAAAAGAAAAATTCTTGTTCTGGTCCTGTTATCCTATTTTATACCAGATATCCTTGATATCCTAAAAAATAAATATATAGTATATTAATACAATAAATCATAAAATATAAATAAAAAATATACTTCTCCTTTAATTATAGTATATCTCTCCTATTTTCATCTTTTGAACCCAAATATCCAAAAAATAATCTTATACAGCAGTATAAGCATCTTTCTATCTTGAATTGGAAAATTTTAATCAAGAGACACGGTAGTGTCTCGCGACCAGTTAAGGGCGTAGCCGAGACACCGTGTATCTTAACGCGAGTCGGACATTTGAGTCTTTATAATATTTCGAATTCTCAATAACGGCTGAAGCAATCGAGTTTATACTAGACTTAATCGATAGATTGAGTTTGAATTATATAATAAAAGTGTCTTTATTTCTGCTCTACGTGATTTGTAAGCAGAGATATATAATTGCAAAGTCAAAATATGAAAAATTTCTTTTAAGAAACGTCCCCGTCATCATCATTATTATTATCATCATCGACCACGCAACATAGTAGTATCGTGCTACACGTATTCACACGTATACAACACATGCGCACACATATATCACACGTACACAACACATGAATAGATGCATGTATTGGAAATGTCCATCTCGCACGTTTTACAACAGACGGCGATAGTTGCCCTCCGCTATATTGACAGCGTGCGGGGTTAGATATTTTCAATTTTCAATTTCAATTTTTACATTCAATTTTAATGTTATTATTTGCAAATTTATTGTCATAATAATTTATGTGCAAGTTTACAGTCTGTGATACAAAATCAGATATTTTGCTATTATTTCAATAATATTTCAATTATATAAATGCCTATGTATGAGTATGCATATATTTTTAATAATTTTCTTAATTAGCTTCTATATTTTTTTCAGTTGTACATCAAGCAGGTAGCATTATCAGCTCACTTGTGAGCATGGGTTGGGCAATGGCTAGTTATCATCGCAGCATTCGATTAGCTTAACAAGATAAATCTAATATCAGTGCTATAGGAACCATTTTACAATTTTTCTGGCATTTTCTTATTGCAGGTACATATATATCCAATAATTAATATACAAAATTAAATATTATTCATCACACACTTTGTATCAAAATAATATATTTTTTAAAATTTATTTAATCATTTTTATCATTGTGATTGTAGTGGCAAGGATCTTATTGCTCAGTGTCATTGCAAGCATCTGGCCTGTATATACCATAATATATTGCGTAATACATTGGCTAAGTATGACAATATGGATTTTGATAGATTCCCATGGAATATTGGAATTTTGTCGGACTTACAGTCATCCACCACATATGCAGCCTACAATTAAAGAACGCATTTATTCCATATGATTTGCTTCCGTTATTGGAATATTTAAAATAAAAATTTTATTAATAAATTTCGATGAAATAATTTATAAGAGGTTGAAGAAACTATGAAACAAATTCAGTCTCATAAAAGGGTAGTTGGAACAATAGTGGTGAATGCAGAAGGTATTACATGAGATCATTGACATGATTTACTTGTAGTTGTAAACAAAAATTTATAAAATTATATCTGTTTTAGGTATTCCTATAAAGTCAACATTAGATAATACGACAACAGTTCAATACGCAGGTTTGATAAGTCAATTGTCAGATAAAGCTCGTTCTGTCGTACGTGACTTGAATCCAACAAATGATTTAACTTTCTTGCGCATACGTAGCAAAAAACATAAAATTATGATGGCACCAGATAAAGAATTCATATTAATAGTAGTACAAAATCCAGTTGATTGATATTTAAAAGAAACAAAAATATATTTCAAAGTTAAGATTTATTTCTTTGGTTGTTAATTTAATCTGTATGCTACATTGTGGATGTTAATATCTATTCAATTAAATAAAGAAAAATAAAAGAATAAAGCTTAAAAATTATACAAAATGCAGTATTTAATTACTAATCTAACAAATTATGAACTTTTAGAGTTTCTAAATAGTGCTTTCTTCTTTGGTAACAATATTATATTTTTAAGTTTGATAATTATGAAAATATGTATATATAGTAATTCATGGCATGTTTATTTTTGTATTTAATACAATTATAAATGTACATTTCTCATCAATAAAATATCACAGTATCTTTTTTATAATTTAATTTTAATATTGAGATTGTTTTTATTCAGTGGAAAAAAAAATGTGTAGTTGGTCCCTATTAATTATACATACATATAAGAGTGTCCCACAAATAATTCTATGCAGTCTTTTTAAGATAATATAAAAATACTTATAAATATAATCAATTAAAATACATATAATCAAAATTGTATGTATTAAAATTCAATAGCATATAAAAAAGATTTTTTGAAATTATATATATATAATAAAAAGCCAACATTTTATATATATATATATATAAATATAAATATATATTTATTTATTGTATATCATAAATATATATTTATTTATTTATATTTACCTATCTTTTTTTTATATATATGGTAGAAATACAATGTGAGTTATTTTATTTTGCAAAATTTTTGAAAGTTAAACTGTACAATGAAATTATTTCATATAATACCGAGATTCTTTTCATAATAAAGATTAAGAGAGAGTTAGATTTTATCATAAGATTTATAAAAGTCATAAGATAAGGTTAATTGCATATTGTATAATTTATCTCTCATTTTTTAAAGTAAATAAATATCAAAGTTACATTGCTTGAACTGGTGCGTTTGAAGTATGTTGTCTTTTTGAGGGATGCAAGACAATATAGTACAAAAGCATTGCTGTAATTCCCAAGAAAAAGGAAATGATACAAATAATAAAGATTATATTAAAGTACTAAGCCTCTTTAACTGCAGGAGGACAAGCATATTGCCATAATAAATTTGCTGCAATATTTTCAAAAAAGCAGATAACATAGAAAGATAGATGTTTTCAAAATGTTTTGCTATCTACAGCATTGAGATATATAAAAATGTGCACTATGCCAATAACGGAAGCAAATAATATGGAATAAATGCGTTCTTTAATTGTAGGCTGCATATGTGGTGGATGACTGCAAGTCCGACAAAATTCCAATATTCCATGGGAATCTATCAAAATCCATATTGTCATACTTAGCCAATGTATTACACAATATATTATGGTATATACAGGCCAGATGCTTGCAATGACACTGAGCAATAAAATCCTTGCCACTACAATCACAATGATAAAAATGATTAAATAAATTTAAAATAAATTTTTAAAAATATATTATTTTGATACAAATTGTGTGATGAATAATATTTAATTTTGTATATTAATTATTGGATATATATGTACCTAAAATAAGAAAATGCCAGAAAAATTGAATTTGCTTATTTATTTAAAGATGCTTATCATATACAAAAATGAATGATATAATCCTTAAAAACTCACCTTTAAAAAAAGGTAAAAAAAGGCGACCAGTTAAGGGCACACCATTAACAAAAATTATCCATTGCAAACCCATGTACAATAGAATTGTATGAAAAATTATCGATTATAAACCAATGTACAATCGTAACAAAAGTAATGAAATAAAAAAAAAATTGCGCCAAGTGAAAGTAGAAACTTGTACCAGTGGAAAATTAAAGTTGCAGACATATATAGAGTCGTATAATGAATCAATAAAAATTTAAATTTGCAAATGTAGAATTGTACCATAAAAAAACTTATCTTTTAAAAAAAAAGATAAACAAGATGCCAAGTCCATGCGCCATGTGAAAAAGTGTTAAACAAAAAAGTATTTTTAAGTAAAAAAATCTATCAATTGACAAAAATTTATGTTCTAAAATTAATATCTCTACAAAAAGTAATGTCCAATTATTGCGCGAATAAATAAACATTTTTATAAAAAATTAAAATTTAAAAACTTATGCAAATTTAAAATTAATATAAAATAAAAAGAAATAAAAAAATTTTAGTTAAAAAACTGGGCGCGCTGCTAAATAATATTCTAATGATATTAAAATTAAATTGTTACTTTTAAACTCATTGCAGCGCGCCCAGTTTTTTTAACTAAAATTTTTTTATTTCTTTTTATTTTATATTAATTTTAAATTTGCATAAGTTTTTAAATTTTAATTTTTTATAAAAATGTTTATTTATTCGCGCAATAATTGGACATTACTTTTTGTAGAGATATTAATTTTAGAACATAAATTTTTGTCAATTGATAGATTTTTTTACTTAAAAATACTTTTTTGTTTAACACTTTTTCACATGGCGCATGGACTTGGCATCTTGTTTATCTTTTTTTTTAAAAGATAAGTTTTTTTATGGTACAATTCTACATTTGCAAATTTAAATTTTTATTGATTCATTATACGACTCTATATATGTCTGCAACTTTAATTTTCCACTGGTACAAGTTTCTACTTTCACTTGGCGCAATTTTTTTTTTATTTCATTACTTTTGTTACGATTGTACATTGGTTTATAATCGATAATTTTTCATACAATTCTATTGTACATGGGTTTGCAATGGTATTCATTACGTCAGATTTGGATTTGTATAAATTCAATTGTTTTAACACAAGATTACAAGGTTCTCTCAACATATTGAAGAAATAAATATACATTGCAATTTTCTCTACAAAATAAAACTTTTGAAGTCGTACAATTTGTTATAAAATACAATTCACACAATTTCAATTTAATAATAAAATATTAGAAAAAAAATATCCGAAAAACTTGGTCACACTGAATCCAGATCTTCAAATATTTCTATAAAATCTGGATTCTGAATTTTGTCCCTCCTCTCAAGTCCTAAATCCTTAGGTTATATATTAGAAAATTTCAGATTCTCAAATCAGATTATATAACCAAATTTATAATTTCTTGAAGTCAACAGGTCTTTGTGCAAATTTCTGCTACCTATTGTGTAAAACAAAAAAAAGTATCGAGCAAAACATTGCACAATATATACATACAGGGTGTTCGGTAACAGGTGGGCCAAAATGTAAGGAGTGATTCTACATGATAAAATAAGACGAAAATCAAGAATGACAAAATTGCGTTCGAGACTTCGTTTATTAATTATAAATATTTTACACTTTGCAAAATATACATCAACTGTTACGATGTAAGTTTTTGTATACTTATGCGTCACAGTGTATTTTGACGGCGACTCTACCGATGTACCTTACGCACGCCAAATATCGGAAAATTGCCGTGCGTCAGGCACCCTTAATGCGAAGTTTAAAATATTTATAATTAATAAACAAAGTCTCGGACGCAATTTTGTCATTCTTGATTTTCGTCTTATTTTATCATGTAGAACCACTCCTTACATTTTGGCCCACCTGTTGCCGAACACCCTGTATAGATAAATATTACGATTATAATTCCAGGAAAGCTAGTTGTGTTGATAAAAATTCTCGTGGAAAACTTTTCCTATTCATTTTTGGATATTTTTGGTTTCTAGGTTTAACCAAATTCCTTGATATTATCTTCAGTAGGACATTTTACACATGAATTCTCCATAAAAATATACAATACCGAATTATTCATTTATAATTTGTCATATTTTCCACTCCAATTCTTAATTTCTTTCAAAAAGATGTCTCCTTTATATATATATCCTCTCTTCTTCTTTTCATTAGTTTCTAATAAACAAATTAAATTCGGTACAAAATTTAAAAAAAAGGAAATTATAAAAATATATTATGTACATATTTTATTATATAATAAATATATATTATAAATATAATATATATTATAAATATCTTGCACTCGATATAAGTCTCTGATATCTATCATCCTTACACTTTCAAAGAACAAATACTTAAAAACATATGCATTGGCATTCTATCCTGGTCATGAATCTCAATATGGCTAAGATGGAGCAGATCTATGTGAACATATTATTATTGCAACACCAGAACAACATATTTCACATAGCAAATAGAAATAAAAAAGTTTTGACAATTCTTTTAAATAAATTGTTTTGCATGCTTGCATAAATTATTTTATTTAAAATATATCTCCAAATCAATAGAACTACATTATTCAAAGAAAATCGAAATTCCAGGGAGATATTTTTTTTGTACCTTGAATGCTCAATCGATCTCTAGAAACAAAACTTTTCTTTCCATTAAATTGCAAATTATATTTCATTTTTTTAACTCACTTTCTTTCCCTTATAATAACTTAAATATGCTTCTAAAGTTACCAATAATGACGATGTCATCTTTATGAGCAGCCAATATCCACCCACCTACAATAAAATGAATTTTCCAGGATGCCAGGCTGAAAAGGATCTATGGATTAAAACATTTGGTAATTAAAATAGTTTTACTTTGTTACTTGCAAAATGTCTTTATTTTTACCCTGGACAGTTCCTTATGATATCTTATCTGTATCACAGTCTTGAACTTACAAGTTACTTACAAGTGAATGATAAGAATTAATATCACAATATGGTTTTTGGTTTATCATAATTATGAGATCCTTTGTTTTTATTATATCAATCCTAATCCTGACCCTAAACAGCATAAATAACATCCTGGAAATATATGAAAAAAATGCACACGTTTTTTTAAAATCTTGCAGATTACACAATTAATTTATAATTTAATAAATAAAAAATCTAGCAGTAATTAATTCATGATTAATTTTTTGCTCACTGCTTATACTGTTCAGGATCAAGATAAGTTATATGCTAAACATTTATCGTAATTATTATCACAATACGAATCTTACTACATTATTTTACGTTTTTTTTACAAATTTATAAAAAGTTTGAAAATATTTCTAAATGGTGTAAAAATTTTTCTTTTTTGTTCTTTATGAGAATATATACAAGATTTAGTTTCCAAAAAAATTCCTTAGTTCAGATTTTACTGGTGCTATTTTTTACAAATTAAATTACCGGTAGACTTACAATAGTCAAAATATGCGAGGATAAATCCTGTGAAGATAAGGCTTGCGTCTGATTTATGGTAACTTAGTTTTGTTTTCTCTCTTTTTATCCAACTTTATCCATTCTTTCCATCCATCTGCATCAGTTGCCATCTCAAATGGTAAGAGACTGTAAGTAAAAAATACCCAGATATATACTAGGGTAAATATCAGACTGCAAAAATTGCCGCAATGCTGCCTAAGCATTGTTCTTTTAAAAACTTCCATAGTTCTTCCCTCGCCGTTGATTCTAGGAACTTTTGTTCATGTTTCTTAAAATTCAAAGGCCTTCTGAAATGTTACATATAATATCTACAGAATTCTCAGGCCTACTTGTCAATAATAAAAGCAGAATCAAACATCCATTTGATCCCAAAGATTTCACCCAGTTACGTTAAAAGTATCGATCAATGCTATTAATATTGAAACAGTAAATTCTTTCAAATCTTGGCATATGAAATATAAAACTTTTTTCTCCATTTCCTTGAATAAGAGAAAAAACAAAAGACTGACTTAAATGCATCATTAAAAATTATGAAGTTAATCGCTGATCAGCCTCTCTGCAACTGAAGTTTGGGTTTTTTAATCCATTGATGTGATTGCTTCAGCAATGAGTAAAAAAGTTAGAGTAACAAAAAAAACAGGACACTGGCTGATCGCATTAGTAGAAATCCTAGTTTGAGCAATTGTTGATAAGCCTCTTCGCTCTGCATCCCATCCCAAGTCTAGCCCAAGAGACAGAGGAACCAAGTCTGGGTTTCCTCGCTATAGGGATGATTGGAAGGGCTCTTGGAATCTGATGGAAGTCTGGGTTTCCCAATCCATCAAGGCGACTGCTTCATCGATGAGTAGAAAAATTAGAATAGTAAAAACAAGAGACTGGCTGATCATATCATTAAAAATCCTAGTTTGAGCAATTGCTGATAAATCTTTTTGCTTCGCACCCCATCCCAAGTTTGGCCCAAAAGACGGAGAAACCATGTCTCGATTTCCTTGCTTCAGGAATGATCAGAGAGGCTGCTGAAATCTGACGAAAGTCTGGGTTTCCCAATCCATTGATGTGACTGCTTCAGCAATGAGTAGAAAAGTTACGAGTAACAGAAAAACAAGAGACTGGCTGATCGTATCATTAAAAATCCTAGTTTGAGCAATTGTTGATAAGCTTCTTTGCTCTACACCTGATCCCAATATGGACCAAGAAATGGAGGAATTAAGTCTGGCTTTCCTTCCTCCAGAGATGATCGGAGGGGCCTCTGGTCACCGTCGCACGTCCGGTTTGACCGCTCCGAGCTGCTGCAGAAAATTGTCCAAGCTACTGAGATCCTCACACAGATTCAGCTCCCGCCAGGTGTTCCTTTCGGGGACGAGGTCCTGCTTCTCCCTTTCGGTCGCGTTGTACAAAGCGCAGGTCCCATAGTCCACGTTCTTGAGAAGGTCCTTCTGCAATCGACGCCAGCGCGACATCCTGGACAACTGCTTCGCGCGAAACTCGTACTCGGCCTTGTGCAGGGCGTGAGTCAGCACGGCCTCCATCCGGAAGTTTCGCTTCAGGGTCTTGTGGCACTTCAGTTTCTTCTGGCGCACGTTGACGATCCAGTTGGCCAGCTGCTCCATGTGGCTCCACTTCTTCAGGTCCTCCATGTGGCTCGATTTGCTACTCAATTTTTTTGAAGTTGAAGTAGTCGTTGTCCTCTTCTTCATCGACGCCATTTTGCGGACGATTCTTATACACACTTCCGAAGCTAGGAACTATTCCGGTTGGAGCGACCGTACAGCTAAATAATTGATTAATTATCGAATGCACCAACCTGTGTCTAGCATTGGCTCGCGTCTGACGATATAGTTTGCTTGCTGTGAGAACGAATTGATCCTTTTTCGAGACCCTTTTTCCAGATCCTTCGCTCTTCCACGTGTGTACGAGAACGCGTTCAAAGATGTCTTCTTCCGACGAGTGAATCAGCAAGAATGACTTTCTTTATGTTCCTATTAGTCACCGTTTTTTAAGTGTATTCCTCCGCGTCGGTGCACAAAGTAGTTCGTTTGTGTTGGAGAATTCATTCGAGTTTGTAAAGTTTTGTGATTTCACGCAATATAATTTTATTAATTAGGAGGAAGAAGTACTTCGCAGAAGCGAATTAGACACGAATTAGTGAGATTAAAATCGATTTAATTGAGAAAGTGGACTATATGGCGTAGGAATGCAGCTGCAGCTGTTCTTGAATATATACGGTGTTCAGGAGCGTATTTATGGGGGGGGAGGTGGCGCCCTCTTACCATCCCTTGAAATCTAGGATCCACTGTTGCGCTTAGATGGTTTCAAAATTATAGCTGGATAAAATATGTAAATTCATAGATATATAGTAATGGACTGTGCTATCCATGGAAAAAGAGCATACAAAATGTGGTCGTCAAAAATGAGAGAGACAGAGCGTGAAGGCGGCCAATCTCTATCTCTTTCTAGTGTTGTGATTGGTTCTTTCTTGGTCATGCAGGTACGTATTAAGAGACTTAATAGCCTCATGCAGGCCTTAAGGGCCTTTTACAATGGAGTGTCGTAGGCTGTAGTCGTAAGAAATTGACAAACCATAGTCGATTATTTCAAAAATAATCGATTGTGATAGGTCAATTTTTTACGACTACCACCTACGATACTCCATTGTAGAACGGCCTTTACACCTGGTTTACAATAAGTCGTATGTCGCAGTCGAATGTCGGAATGTAAGCGATGGTCCAATGAGGAAATTTTGTTTTCCAAAAAGAAATTTTCTCATTGGACCTTCTTTTTGGAAAACAAAATTTCCTCATTGAAGAAATTGAAGAAAAAGAGGGTGATGATTTTCTTATAGAGTTATATAGAGAGAGAAAATATTTATATGATAAAAGTAATTATGTAGTTCCAATTCCTAAAATGGATCAATGAGGAAATTTTGTTTTCCAAAAAGAAATTTTCTCATTGGACCTTCTTTTTGGAAAACAAAATTTCCTCATTGGACGATCGCTTACGTTCCGACATCCGACTGCGACATACGACTTATTATAGACCAGGGTATTGATTCTGTAACTTTTTCTAAAGTAAATACGTGAAAAGTGAAAAATTTCCGCCAATTGCATATCGATTTCATTTTAAAATCAATGCATGATTGGCGGAAATTTTTTACTTTTCACGTTTTTACTTTAGAAAAAGTTACAGAATCGATACCCAGGCCTTAAGGGTATAGCGGGGAGCACACACTCTTGCATAAGCGCATAAGCATATGCATAAGAAATTCGATTGGTTGAATTTCTTGTGCATACGTTTATAGACCAATCAAGATTCTTATGCTTACGCTTATGCGCTTATGCAAAAGTGTGTGCTCCCCGCTTATGAGTGCAATACGACGTACGTAACAGTGACGAAAGGGCCATTCTACAATAGGTTGCAAATATCCTCGTTGTTAGTTAATAGTTGCGGATTAACCAATCAGCTGACAAGTTGCTTTGCTCTGATTAGTCCATCGGCAATTGTCAACTAGCAACGAGGATATTTGCAACCTATTGTAAAATAGCCCTAACAGTGACGTAAGTCACAGTCGTAAATTGCAGATGTAAACGTAGGTTAAAGGGCCTTCTACCTCTACGCCTTCATCTGACTGCGACATACGACTTATTGTAGACCCAGACCTTAAGCTAAGTCTACATTGGTCGTAGAATCATAGGTCGTAAGAAAATTGATCCAATCACAGTCGATTATTCTCCTCATATTCAGCTATGATAGGATCAATTTTCTTACGATCTACGATTCTACGACCAATGTAGACCCGGCTTTACGATTCTGTCGGAAACGATTATGACAATTTTTGTGCTCAGGAGGTTAATTGTGTAATTTTTTCTCAAAGTGGAAACGTGAAAAATGAAAAATTTTCGCCAATCACGCATTGATTTTAAAAGAAAATCGATGTGTGATTGGAAGAAATTTTTCACTTTTCACATTTTCACTTTAGAAAAAGTTACACAATCGACGCCCAGGCCCTAAATCCGCGTATATGCGTGAAACGGAACACACCTTATGTAGTTCCAATTCCTAAAAGTGGATGTACAGCCTATTAAAAGTGTGCCATGAAAATCGCCGGTATGATCTCTCTCAGTCTTCTCTCTGACTTTATGTATAATCAGTTCAAATATTTGGTAATTATTTTTGTTAATATTATATTAATATTATAACAATGCATAAAGAGAAATGTTAATTTATTTATAATCAATAGTTATATAATTAATAAAGTTATATATATTTATATCAATACTAGAAAAGGATGAAAATAGTTATTTAATAAAAGAATTTTTTTGCATACTTTCAGTGATATTAGAAGTTAATTAGAAAATGGATGATAATCAGATTTATTCTATAAATTTTGAATATAAAGAATATAAAAATGTAGAATCTTCATCAGCAAATATTATTGCCATTGAAGAAATTGAAGAAAAAGAGGGTGATGACTTTCTTATAGAGTTATATAGAGAGAGAAAATATTTATATGATAAAAGTAATCGCGATTTTAAGAATAAAATCATAAGAGGAAATGCTTGGGTTGAAATTTCCAATATTATGCAACAAAAAAACCAAGGTAATTACATTTTTACTATGACAGTAATATAGTCATATTACTATAATACTTTTATATGTCTAAATTTTTGGATGTTATGAATAATTATATAAATTGGTATTACAATTGTTAATTTTTTAGGACAACATTACACACCTCAATACTGTCAAACCAGATGTACATCGTTACGAGTTCAATATAGCCGAGAAAAAAGAAAAGATGACTACAAAAGTGGAAATAGTTCAAAGCGCAGAACTTTTCCATTTACTCAACTGTCCTTTCTTGACAATTTTATTAAAAGAAGAAGGTTAGTAGACAAAATTAGTTACTAATAATTAATAATTTTGTGTAATGTTTATTTTTAAAAGTTAAAAATTCTTAAAAAATGTTTTGTTATACCCTTTAGAAATTTTTCCAACATTAAAAAAAAAAAGAATACATTTGTATCTATGAAAAATACATCAGAAACAGTAACTTGTGAGAACAATAATTCTACTGACGGATCACAATATGAACAACAAGATATTAAAAATAGGCATTACGCTGTTAAACCACGCGGCATCCATCCGGAAACCTTTTACATTGAAGATATTAAAAACTCTCAGAAAAGAAATAGTGAATCTCAGGATACAGTTGATCATTTATTTCCTAACAATTTTATTAAAAGAAGAAGGTTAGTAGACAAAATTAGTTACTAATAATTAATAATTTTGTGTAATGTTCATTTTTCAAAAGTTGATGTTTTGTTATTCTCTTTAGAACTTTTTCTAACATTAGAAAAAAAAAGAATACACATAAATCTGTGGAAATTACATCAGAAACAGTAACTCGTAAGAACAATAATTCTACTGACAAATTGGAATATGAACTGCAAGATATTAAAGATGCTCAAAAAAGAAATAGTGCATCTCAAGATATGATTGATAATTCATTTATTGATTATATTCGCGTACATTTACAAAATACTCCAGAACCCGAAAAATCAATAAGGAAAAAAATGTTATTTGAAGCTCTTGTAACTCCACTATCCAAAATATATGATATATAAATATAAGATCTAATTTTTAACTTTCTTATAAAAATACTTTCAGTTTTTAGTTAATACTAAATAAAATATGTATTTAAAAAATTACTAATTGTTGGTATTTATTAAAAATATATAAATAATAATCCTTAAGGTTGCCAGTAATAATTAATAAAAAACCACTCCTCAACGTTTAAAGTCGACCAGACTGGCAATAATTTATTATGAGTAATTATTTGAAATACAACGTTTCGGCTGTCATTGCAGCCCTTTTCAAGTACATCTATAAAAAGTTCCATCAAAATAATTATAATTTAATACACTTATTCACAACAATTAATTATACATTTAAAAACAAAAATGTGTTACATACCAAATTTAAAACAGTAAATCAACTTCTATGCAAACAATCGACAATGTTAACGTTTGTTTTGATGAACAATGCAAGACTGACAGAAGTAAGCACAAAATAAATAGATGTTAACTGTTCGCAAGAATCTTAGTCACTAAGCGTTAAGAAAATAGAGGCGAAACTAAATGTGTCTTTCGCAATTTAAATCGTCATAATAAAGTCAAATAAATAAAAATAAATAAATAAGTGGATATAAAAATAAAAATAAAAGTAAAAATAAAAACGACTTAAATAACGTCAAGAACCCGATCATAAATCCCACTAAAATTCTCCGTATCTTTCTGTAAATTAATACTTTTTCCTTGTTTTTTTATGTAAAACATTTCTGCAATTTCTCTTTTTCTTGTTTGTTTTTCTTCATGTAGAATCACCGGAGAATCCCAACGGAACTTATGATCGTTGCAAGTCCGATGCAAACTAACGACAGAATGCAATGTCGTGTCTTTTTTTATGTTATTTCTATGTTCTTTAATGCGCGTTTCTAAATGTCTCTTTGTCTGTCCAATATACGCCGAATCGCAATTCGCACATTCAATTTTATAAACAACATCAGTTCTTTTTAAGTTTTCGATCCCATCTTTACCTCTTTTTATCAATGTGTCCAATTTTTTTGGGACAGTATATAAAGCATCAATTCCATTTTTATTTATGCAACGCGTAATATTCTCGCTCAGATCTTTAATGTAAGGTAACACAATGCACTTTCGCGTATCAAATTTATTTCGATTGGGCGAATTAAGATTACCGCCAAATTTAATCGCTCGAAGTCTTTTATTAATGTTTTTGTTTATAATTGTTAACGGGTAACAATTATTAATAAGAATTTTTTTGATTAAATTAATATTTTCTTCATGAAACATAGAGTCAGCGAGTAAAATAGCCCTATCAACTAGGCTTGTAATCACGCTGATTTTATATCTCATAGGATGATTTGACAGAAAATTAATATAGCGGCCTGAATACGTAGGCTTGCGGAACCAATTGGTCGTCAATCTACCACCAATACGTATAACGTTCGTATCTAAAAAACTCAGAGAACAATTTTTCTCTAGTTCGAACGTAAACTTAAGTCGAGTGTGGAAGCCATTGAACACACTAAGCATATCCTCAATTTTTCCCTTCGGAATAATTGAAAAAATATCATCGACGTACCTAAAATAACAATAGGATTCGAAATCCAATTGACGCAAACAATATTTTGTTTTTAAATGTATAATTAATTGTTGTGAATAAGTGTATTAAATTATAATTATTTTAATGGAACTTTTTATAGATGTACTTGAAAAGGGCTGCAATGACAGCCGAAACGTTGTATTTCAAATAATTACTCATAATAAATTATTGCCAGTCTGGTCGACTTTAAACGTTGAGGAGTGGTTTTTTATTAAAAATATAGTTTCTATAAAAGTCATTTCTTTTCATAAATTTTAATTATTTTAATAAATTAATAGATATTAATTTATTTTTATAAATAACAAAAATTAATAAAGAATTTTATTTTATTTTGTCACATTGTACTATACAAAACAACTAGTAAAAAAAATTATAATTTCCTTTATGATTGCATAGTTTTTTAATATCGCTAAAATATATTTTATTTTCAAATGTATGTTAATTGTACCTGATAGTGTAACCTAGCGTTCCACTAGTTTCTTGCAATATATTCTGTAGCATATTAGTGACATTGTTTTATATATAATGTAATTAAGTATATTATTAAAATAAAAGAAGATAATATCATCTATTGTAATTTTTTTTCATGCAGATTTTTAAGCATCATGGCATATATGAAATACTAATAAAACAGTTAATTCATTATTTGACTACCAAGTTTTGGTAATTACCCAGATAGCCACAGTAATTATTATGACATCATTTTGATGTTAAAATGCATCATTTTGATTCATTGGGATTAATGATGTCATAATAATTACTGTGGCTATCTGGGTATACAGGGTGTTAAAAAAGTGTCGCATACGCTTAGTACCATTCGATAGGGAATGAAAATCTAAGAATAAATGTCTAATACTATTTTTTGATCTGATGAATAATTTCAGCGCAATTAATTATTGTAATCAGTCAATCAGCGCGGAGTTACAAGAATAAGTCAGGGGCGGGCGCGCGAAGTTAGCTGCGGCGCGGTGGCAACCGCGCTCACGTATGGTACGTAGTTTTACTTTTTCATAGCATAAAAAATATTTCATTTAATATAAAAAGATTAAATAATTAATTGTCTTATAAAATATAAATGAAATAAATTTATGTTAATACATAAAAATAATTCGGTAAATTAAAATTATGTCGAGACAAAATAAAAATTCGAAATTATTATTATGTCGCGATATAATTTCAACTTATCGAATTTTTATTATGTGGCGACATAATAATAATTCGATGAATTAAAATTATATCGTGACCTACAAATATTTTGGTGAATTAAAATTATGTTGAGACAAAAATAATTCAATGAATTAAAATTATTTCGAAACATAATAAAAATTTTGGATTATTATTATGTGGCAATATAATTCTAACTTAAAGAATTTTCATTATGCGGCGTCATAATAATAATTCGATGAATTAAAGTTATATCGCGACATAAAGATATTTCGGTAAAATAAAATTACATCGAAACATAATAAAAGTTCGATAAACTAAAATTATGTCTGGGTATAAAAGTAATTCTCTATTCTTATTATATATCGACATAATTTTAATTCATCAAAATTTTATTACGTGGCAACACATAATAATTCCAGAAATTAAAATTATACCGCGACATAAAAATAATTCGGTGAATTAAAATTATGTCCAGACATAATAAGAATTCTGGATTATTATTATGTGGCGATATAATTTTTACTTATCGAATTTTTATTTTGTGACGTCATAATAATAATATATATATATATATATATATATATATATATATATATATATAATTCGATGATTTAAAATTATATCAAGACACACAGATATTTCGGTGAATTAAAATTACATCGAAACATAATAAAAGTTTGATAAATCGATATTGAAATTTATTATTCTACGTCAAAAAAGGATTTTCAACGCCATAATAATAATAATTATGAGAGTTGAATGTTCCATCTTGCGTAAAAGTGCATTCGTCAGTCCATAGTATACGACGATGAAATAATGAATTCTCTCTTATTGCCTCTAAATAATTCCGGGCAAACCTTTGACGTGGTGGATGGTCACGTGGAAGCAATTGCTGCACTCGAATAAAATGGTATGGGTAAATTTTATTTTCTTTTAAAATTTTATGCACAAGGACGTGCAAAATCCCCATTTCTCTCCCGATTGCTCGAGTACTTGTTCGAGGATCGGCTTCGACCCGCGCCATCACGTCTTCTTCCACTTCCGGATTTCTCACATTACGAGGACGTCCTTCAACTTGAACAGGTATAACATTGCCAGTTTCCCGAAAACGTCTCACCGCACCACGGATAACATTCGCGTCTGGATGTCGCACATTTGGATATATCCGCTGATATTCCCTAGCTGCGAGAGCTGCATTTTCTTTGTTTGCAAAATACAAACGGATCATATTAAAATAATTTTCCATAAAATATGCCATGATTCACGATGTTTCTTGCACAATATGACAAATACAGTTTTTTCTTTTGTTTTATAAATAATTTTTGTTGCCAAACCAATACTGATACATTACCAGGGAAATAAACGACTAAAAAAATGTAAGTTATTTAAATACGATAAACTGTCAGATTTGTGAAAAAAATTGTAGGAAACTTATTCATGATTTAGTTTTGAAATTTAGGCCTTCTTGAAATTTATAATAATACATATTTTTACATTTTGCCATTTTGTAGTCTTTCTCTTGTGACTGGAGATTTACGTATTTATTTTTTATTTAAATTTTAGCTTTTTATTTAAATATCTATTTTAGCATTTGTAAACATTCCGTTTTTTCACTTCTACTTTTGTCAATACCAAAAATTTCTATAAAGCCATAGTGTGTATTTATTTATGATGAATTTCAAATAATTATCCTTAGATTGGACCAGTATTCTTGCCGGAAAGATTAAATGGGTTAATTATCTGGAATTTTTGCGTGATGAGTTGCCAAATTTACTTTTTCCTCCCGCTGCTATCGACGATATGCCGTTATTTCGACGTAACATTATTTTTATGCATGATGGATGTCCAGCGCACAATGCAGATTACAATTATTATAAATTATTAAACATATTTGAAAACATAATTTGTTTTAATAAAAATTTTCAGGTCTCAATTAAATAACAAATTAATGCAAAGTTTAAATTTTTTTAGTACAACTTACAAAGAATTTACAGCTATTAGTATTAATGCTATTTGCAATATGTTTTTTATATCATAAAATACTAGCTTCTGAAAGTTCCTAAACTTCTGATTTTCAATAAACACATGACGCTTTGCTATTATTTCAATGTTTGTATTTTCGCAATTTTTTGTTTTAAAGAAGTTTTATTTTATACGGATAAATATTGTTTTTCGTAGGTTAAAATTATGTTTGACTAAAAATTGCATGCAAAAAGTGCATAAAATAGCGTACATCAATGCAATAACAACAATCTTTTATTTATTCAAATATACTTTTCAATCGATTTTTATTTCGCATAAATGATTTTTGTATTAATTCAATTTTCTAATTGAAACTTTTTATAAATATCATTAATTACTGGTTCTAAAATTGTTTTAATTAATTATTTAATTTTAATTAATTATTAATTTTATTGTTTTAACTATAACAGCACCTGTCCGAGAATACTTAAATAATACGTATGGAAATAATTGGATGGGTCGTGGAGCACCTTTTTGGCAATGGCCACCAAGATCATCAGATTTGAATCCTTGTGATTTTTTCTTGTGGGGTGCGCAGAAAGAGAAAATTTATTTTAACCGCATAGAAACGCAGGACAAATTAGAAGAACGAATACAAAGAACGTTTGCTACCGTACAGCGGCGACATATAAAGAATGCCACAGAAAGCGTTGCGTACAGGGCAACAAAACGTTTGGAAGCGAATGGTGGCCAATTCCATTTAATGTAAAAAAATCCTCCATTGAATAAATAAATTTATTCCTTTTACTTTGTCAAACCTTCATTACATCGCACACTATCTTTTATTAAATAAGAAAAATAATTGCAGCATAATTTTAATTCGCCGAAATATCTGTATATCGCGATATAATTATAATTAATCAAATTATTATTATGTTGCCGCATAATGAAAATTCTTTAAGTTAGAATTATATCGCCACATAATAATAATCCAAAATTGTTATTGTTTCGAAATAATTTTAATTTATCGAATTATTTTTATGTCTCGACATAATTTTAATTCACCGAAATATCTGTATGTCGCGATATAATTTTAATTCATCTAATTATTATTATGTCGCCACATAATAAAAATTTGATAAGTTGAAATTATATCGCGACATAATAATAATTTCGAATTTTTATTTCGTCTCGACATAATTTTAATTCACCGAATTATTTTTATGTATTAACATAAATTTATTTCATTTATATTCTATAAGACAATTAATTCTTTAAGGGTCGGCAGGCGACATGGTGGAGACGCCTATCGGCCGGCCGGGAATTACGGATTCTTATTTTCCAGATATTAGCGAAAATATTGAATGAATCTTATTAAATTTAGGATATTCTTAATCAGTAAGCTCATTTGTAGTCCTCTAAAGAGCTATTTTATGAAAAAAAGATAAAAATAAAAATTTTTAATAAACTTGGGGGAATGCACAGCTAGGAACGGGTAAGGTTGGGTTAGCCGCGAGTCCGTATTTTATTTATTATAAATTTTTAAGAGCGAAAATGTAAAATCCGGCCTTTTAGAGGACTGCTTTATTATATAAAGAATATATTAAAAAAAAATTCACGAAGTTATGTCACTTATTTTATGAAATATCTGGACGATAAGATTCTCACTAGATTCATAAGGAGCAGGGGAAATTTCTGTGGTAACATGCTGACTGCTTGACAAGGAGAGAGCATCATTCCATCTTTGTCTCTCTTACATCGCATATGTAGTAGCGTCCATGTAGGTACAAACACTAATACGTGAGCACACGGATGCAAATATTGAGAGATAATGTTAGCAAAAAGGCTATCATATTATTTTTATTTTTTTGTATATGTATGCATATGTAAATAAAGAACAAAAATAAAAACTATTTTAAGATGACATTTTATAATTAATTTTCTATATGTATTTGCATTTTATTAATATGTATTACATTTTTGATATGTTTTTAATTTATAATTTATATAAACATAAGTATGAAATAAAAATTGAAATAGTTCTGAAAATAAGTATATTAATGATAAAATTATTCAAAACAATAAAAAAATTAAATTTAATATTTTTTAGTGTTTGTACCTACATGGACGCTACTACATATGCGATGTAAGAGAGACAAAGATGGAATGATGCTCTCTCCTTGTCAAGCAGTATTAAAAGCCATATTAAAAGCTCTAGCTTCATTCAATTAATAATCCAATATAATAATCAACAATTATTTTTATATAATATATAGTATTTTTAAATATTTTTAAATATTTAAAAATATTTTTTTTAAGATTAATTGAGGAAAAGAATATTTTAAATATAAAAAAATATTTTAAATATTCTTTTTCAATTAATTTTTAAAACAAATTTTTAAAAATATTTTTATATATTCAAATATTTATTATATTATATAAAAATTATTGTGAATTATACTCATTTGGAGTAATAATTATTGATTGAAGCTTGTTATGGCACAAACTGAACATCTTGTACATTGTCTGTATAATATTTTACTTATTTATAAAATGTTTTTTATAAATAAATGAAATATTATATATATATAATATATAAGATTATTGATGTTACATTGTATAACTCTCATTTCTTCCTCTCTGCTACATAAGTACTTATGACGTGAAAGAACTTACGAGTAACGTATGATGGCTCAATGCAAGAATATTTAATCACGTAAAAAACTTGAGTTCAAATATATCAATATCAATTTTTTTATAATATATTGGAATATAGAAAATCATAGAAATATATTTTTTATATAGGCGATAAACTTAAAAATTTGATATTGAAAATATTTTAATCATTTTACAACTACACATACTATAAATATATAAATGCAAAATAATTCCGTAAATAAATTTCAAGTAATAAATCAATTGCACACATGCACACAGCTGGTATGTAGATTTTTATTAAATTTATTTTCTGAATTATTTTACACTTATATATAGTGTATGTAGTAAAAATATTTTCAATATATTAAAAAATTTTTAAATCGCCGAAATATATTTTTTTATCATTTTTCTATATTCTAATATATATATATATATATATATATATTATAAAAAAATTGATATTGATATATTTGAACTCTAATTTATATACTGCCCAGCTAGCCAAGAGTGATAAAATCACGTTTCGTTAAAGCTTTTCGGCAAAGTTTGCTTTAATTTTAACAACAATTTTCTGGCAAACATTTGCCTTGCTTCGTCTTGTCTAAATATTTCGAACAAATTAACGGCAAAACTTTTCGTTATATGATGCTGCAATTAACAGAGAAAAGTTTGTTCGTAAATTTTACTTATAGAAGAGAGCAAATGATGGTATCATGGTGAAATACAAACTTTACGTCAATAATAGCAAATCTTGTGATACACGATATAAAGCAAATTTGTGACAAAAACAGAGCAAATCTTGCCATGCACGGTATAACAAACAATTTACGAAAAAAATAGAGCAAAGTTAACTCTGATACGATAAGACGCAATATTCATGCAAATAACAGAGCAAACCTTGCTGTGCATGGCGTGATAGCAAATTTGTGGCAAAAATAGAGCAAAGATTTGTTCTGGCATGATGAGACGCAAAATTTACGCAAATAACAGAGCAAACCTTGCCGTGCATGGCGTAGTCATGTGTCACATACGTTTGCGCGCTTTTAATGCGCGCTACTACGTTTGCGCGAATTTTTGTCCTGTAACCTCCAGTACTGTTCCCGCGTTCTTCTAAATTCAACCACCGTGAGTGCTACCATACGTGCCGCAAGGTTATCACAGAGGTTATAATTCTAGAAGCTTCCCACATTTTTGAGACGAGCTTCCAAGTTCTAAGTGCCGCAAGGTATCGCAGAGGATTAGAAGATTTTTCAGGCAAGTATGAAATCAATTAAATATTCTGTTTCGCGTAAATTTTTCCACCGGTTGTCTGCGAGACAACGAAGGCGAATTACTTTGGAAATTAAAAATACTTTACATTCAAATGTTTCACAAGATCCTGTTACGCACAAACAGTTGGATAATGCTGCTTCCTTTAACGTTGCTGATTCTTTTCGGACAGACAATAAAGTTTCTTTTACGGACAATATAGTATTAGATATATTCGTACTATTGTATATATTGTATATTTCAGGTGTTGCTGTTATTATTAGTTGAGAACTCCCAAGACGAAATTAATGGTGTTCAACTTGGCTCAGCGTCCAATAACATCGTCAAGAAATAAAAATCGTTTCCGTTATTCAATAATTAGATATATCACCGTTAAGGCCTGAAAAACTCAATCAATCAGATGTCGCAGATGAACTGACAGAACATCTTTTTTTTCGCTATTAGACAATAATGCGTTACTTCACGCGTATTTAGGCGGCGGGAAAATTGATACTATTTATTGCAGAATTATAATGGCTTTAATATAATTAACATATATAGTTAATTTAAAATCTTGATACTATAATACAGTCATTTGTCATGTTTAAATTTTTAATCTCTTTTGAAATATAATAATTATAGACAAATATATATCTACAGACAGTATATTTATATTTATATAGATAATATATTTATATTTGTCTATAATTATTATATTTGAAAAGAGATTAAAAATCTAAACATGTTACGAATAATTCTAAGGCTCAAGATTTTAAATTAACTATGTTGATTATATTAAGGTGCGTACAGACTTGCAACAGAACATCGTAACGTAACGCCGTTGCGTGACATCGACGCAATGTATGGACAGTACCTCGCACCAAACATTTAAGCGTTACGGGGTATTGTCCATGCATTTCGTCGGTGTTACGCGACGGTGTTACGTTACGATGTTCTGTTGTAAGTCTGTACGCACCTTTAAGGTCATTATATAATTCTGCAATAGATGGTGTCAATCTTCCCGCCGTCTAAATACGCGTGAAGCAAAGCACAATTGTCTAAGGCCGATATTACATTCATACTACAAAATGATGGTGGTCGGACGTAACAATTGAATATTAGATAGAAACTTTAGAAATTCTCTATTCGTTAACCAATTGCTACGTTCGACAAACTCGTCGTACGATATATGTAATATCATTATAATAGCGAAAGAAAAGGTAGCTTCGGTCAGTTCCTTTCGTGACGCCGATTGATCGAGTTTTTCAGGATTGAGCAGTGATATATATACTAATTAAATAGCGGTCTATATATACATATAAAACGCTTATGTCTTTATATATATGATTATAAATTATAGATATCCGATTTTTTAAAAATAAAAATTTGAAGATAAATATATGGAAATAAATATAAAACATTTTTGATAATAGAAACTTTAAAAAAATTGCTTAAGTATTATCCCTCTATTTAGAGAGATTAATATATAGTATTAATTAAATTTGATATAATCAAATATATAAGCAAATTTGTAGCAAGAACAGAGCAAAGGTTTTAACAGTGCGGATTGTAATTAATAATAAAATAATGAGCTCATTAAAAGGACTTTAATAGCATTAATTAAATTTTATATAAATAAATAAATATAAAAATAATTAAAATTCTATATATTTTTTATTAATATTAATAATAATAATAAAATATAAAGAAAATTTAATTATTTTTATCTATTTATATAAAATTTAATATACTATTAATTAAAATCTTTTTAATGAGCTCATTAATTCATTAAATTATTATATTAATTACAATCCGCACTGTTACGACAACCTTTGCTTTGTTCTTGCTATAATTTGCTATTAAAGTCATGCACAGCAAGGTTTGCTTTGTTATTTGCGTGAATTTTGCGTCTCATTGTGTCAGAGCAAACTTTGCCCTGTTCTTGCCACAAATTTGCTATCACATCGTGCACGGCAAGGTTTGCTTTGTTATTTGCGTGAATTTTGCGTCTTATAGTGCCAGATCAAATCTTGCCCTATTCTTGCCACAAATTTGCTATCATGACGCGCACGGCAAAGCTTGCTCTGTTATTTACGTGAATTTTGCGTCACGCTGTTGTGACAAACCTTGCCAGCAAAAGCTCAGCTTAATGCGGACACACCTTGTTGCAATTTTGCTACAAAGGCCTGCTCGAGTTTGCCGCAATCTTTGTGCAAAGTTTGTATCATTTTGCTAGCTGGGTGGATGATATACTGAACATCCTTGCATTGATTATACATTACTCAACGTTCTTTCACGTTATAAGTATTTGGAGCAAATTATACAATAGTATCAATAATCAAAAAGAAATCAAGAATATAATCAACATATCCCTTATATAATATATATATATATATATATATATATATATATATGTTATATATATACGTTATGCACATATGTGCATAACCATATATACAATTTCCAAAAAGTGGGTGTTTATTAGTCTTGCTACGTTACTGCTTTCTGCTACGGAAGGCCAGGGGGTCGATTGTGTAACTTTTTCTAAAGTGAAAACGTGAAAAGTGAAAAATTTCCACCAATCACGCATTGATTTTAAAATGAAATCGATGTGTGATTGGAAGAAATTTTTCACTTTTCACATTTTCACTTTAGAAAAAATTACACAATCGACCTTCAGAAAGCATTTTCAGGCGGCATCTCGCGTATACCGGCACGGTAGATGAACAAGGAGAACACGTGATTATCGGTCCTTGTCTCTCTTACGTGCGTCCGCGTGAGCGATGCAGTTGGTGTATGTACGTGTACAGACATACACCACTACATAAAACCCGAGAATTGGTTTCTCGGCGTTGGCAACACTGAAACCGGAGTTTCGCGTTGTCACCGCACGAGGTCTCCAATATCAATTCGGAGTTTGCCTGGGTGTACTGCCGACCCTTAAGGGTCGACAGGTCGGTCGGCCAAACTCCGAATTGATGTTGGAGACCTCGCGCGGTGACAACGCGAAACTCCGATTTCAATGTTGCCAACGCCGAGAAACCAATTCTCGGGTTTTATGTAGTGGTGCATGTCTGTACACGTACATACACCATTGCATTGCTCACGCGGACGCACCGTAGAGAGACAAGGACCGATAATCACGTGTTCTTGTTCCTCTACCGTGCCGGTATACGCGAGATGCCGCCTGAAAATGCTTTCTGGCCTTCCGTAGCAGAAGGCAGTAGCGTAGCAAGGCTAATAAGTACCTACTTTTTATAAATTTTATATATCCTTATGCACATATGTGCGTATATATATATATATATATATATATATATATATATATATATTATATAAGGGATATGTTGATTATTCTTGATTTCTTTTTGATTATTGATGCTATTGTATAATTTGCTCCAATAACTTGTAACGTGAAAGAACGTACCGTTGAGTAATATATAATCGATCAATGCAAGGATGTTCAGTATATCATCCAGTAAATTAGAGTTCAAATATATCAATATCAATTTTTTTATAATACAATATATATATATATATATATATATATATATATATATATTGGAATATAGAAAAATGATAAAATATATTTCGGCGATTTAAAAATTTTTTAATATATTGAAAATATTTTTACTACATATATATAAGTGTAAAATAATTCAGAAAATAAATTTAATAAAAATCTACATACCAGCTGTGTGCATGTGTGCAATTGATTTATTGAAATTTATTTACGGAAGTATTTTGCATTTATATATTTATAGTGTGTGTAGTTGTAAAATGATTAAAATATTTTCAATATCAAATTTTTAAGTTTATTGCCTATATAAAAAATATATTTCTATGATTTTCTATATTCTAATATATTATAAAAAAATTGATATTGATATATTTGAACTCAAGTTTTTTACGTGATTAAATATTCTTGCATTGAGCCATCATACGTTACTCGTAAGTTCTTTCATATCTGTATATATATATATATATATATATATATATATATACACTTATATATATATATATATTATATATATATAATATTTCATTTATTTATAAAATACATTTTTAATTCATATTCAACCTGAATGATATTTTCTATATGTTTATGCTATCCTCCGATCTATCCCTAACAAATTAGGAGGTGTAATTGCATTATTATCATCAATTATTATCTTATATCTTTTACCTCTAATTTCTATAAAATTTAATTCATTATCATTTTATCCTTTAAATCAATATTTATTTTGAATTTTCATTAATATTTTTATTCTATTAACATGAGCAGGAGCTCAACCTTTTATCATTATTAGACAAATTTTATCATTATGTTACTTTCTTTATTTTATCTTATTACCTTTCCTAATAAAAATTTGAGATTTAATTATTTTTAAATAAATATTTTAAAATTTATTATTATAAATAAATTTAAAATATTAAAAATAATTATATTTAATATTTAAATTTTTTATAAATTACTATTAAATTAAGTTAATAATCTTGAATTTAAGTTTATGTTTTAAAAACATATTAAAGAAATTTTAATTTTCTATTAACTTTTAAACATTTAATTTTTTTTACTAAATTATTATTAATAATATAAATTTATTAGGTTCTTTACGAATTTGTACATATCTTAAAATTTTTCGTTCCAATAAAGTTAAAAAAGCTACCCCAACTAATATAATTAATAACAAAATTAACAATCTTAATATATTTAACGCACTATAAAAATATAATCTTAAATTTTGACAAATTATTACTTGTATAACTTTTTTCTATTATACATCATTAAAATTCTAAATTTAATACACTTAAATTTTGCCAAAGTAATTTTATTTATTTACATATATTTGATCAATTAAATTTATTCATTAAAAAAAATATAATTTAAAAAAAAGTCCTTTTGTACAAAATTTTCTTAATTTTATTATAGATAGAAACCGATCTGGCTTACACCGATCTGAACTCAAATCATGTAAAATTAAAATCATTAAAAAAAATATAATTTAAAAAAAAGTCCTTTTGTACAAAATTTTCTTAATTTTATTATAGATAGAAACCGATCTGGCTTACACCGATCTGAACTCAAATCATGTAAAATTTTATTAGTCGAACAGACTAAAATATTAAACTTCTTTATTTAATTTTTATTTTAATTCAACATCGAGGTCGCAATCATTTTTATTAATATGATCTTTCTAAAAATATTACGCTATTATCCCTAAGGTAATTAATTTTTATAATTATTATAAAAAAAAAATTTTCTTAATTTAATAATCAATCCTTTATAAAAATTTCATTAATTAATGTTAAAATTATCTTTAAATTAAAGTTCATTTTATTTAATTATCCTCCCAATAAAATATAATCATTAAAATAAAATTTATTTCCTTAAATAAAAAAATTATATTAAATTTAATAGGGTCGTCTCGTCCCATAATTTCTTTTAAGAATTTTAACTTAAAATTTAAATTTTAAATCTACAAGTTAAAACAGCTTTAATCAATTCCTTCATTCCAGTTTTCATTTAAAAAACAATTGATTATGCTACCTTTGCACCGTCAATATACTGCGGCTATTTAAAAATCACTGAGCAGAAATAATTTTAAATTATTATCAAAAAACCATGTTTTTGTTAAACAAGTAAATTAATGAAAATTAATGTGTATATGCATTACAATATATTCAATACAATATTCTCTTAATTTGAACGAAAATTATAAATAACTTATGCGTAACATATATTTTATTTGGACTCCTAAATAAAAAATATATTATATTATTTGCAAAAAATAAGATGAAATATTTTTTATTGGAATAGTCTCAACTGCTCTTTTAGCTGAATGTTTAGAAGCAATGAAAAAAAGGATCGAAAATCGAGGATCTACGAAAAATTTAAGTACATTTCTAAGATTTTTTTATATGATATAAAAAAAATATATGGTATATAAATTGATTTTTTAATTTTTTTATTAATTTTTAATTACACACACACACACAAATAGATTCTTATTATTTAAAATAGTTTTTATTTTTGTTCTTTATTTACATATGCATACATATACAAAAAAATAAAAATAATATGATAGCCTTTTTGCTGACATTATCTCTCAATATTTGCATCCGTGTGCTCACGTATTAGTTTTTGTACCTACATGGACGCTACTACATATGCGATGTAAGAGAGACAAAGATGGAATGATGCTCTCTCCTTGTCAAGCAGTCAGCATGTTACCACAGAAATTTCCCCTGCTCCTTATGAATCTAGTGAGAATCTTATCGTCCAGATATTTCATAAAATAAGTGACATAACTTCGTGAATTTTTTTTTAATATATTCTTTATATAATAAAGCAGTCCTCTAAAAGGCCGGATTTTACATTTTCGCTCTTAAAAATTTATAATAAATAAAATACGGACTCGCGGCTAACCCAACCTTACCCGTTCCTAGCTGTGCATTCCCCCAAGTTTATTAAAAATTTTTATTTTTATCTTTTTTTCATAAAATAGCTCTTTAGAGGACTACAAATGAGCTTACTGATTAAGAATATCCTAAATTTAATAAGATTCATTCAATATTTTCGCTAATATCTGGAAAATAAGAATCCGTAATTCCCGGCCGGCCGATAGGCGTCTCCACCATGTCGCCTGTCGACCCTTAATATAAAAAGATTAAGGGTCGGCAGTACACCCAGGCAAACTCCGAATTGATATTGGAGACCTCGTGCGGTGACAACGCGAAACTCCGGTTTCAGTGTTGCCAACGCCGAGAAACCAATTCTCGGGTTTTATGTAGTGGTGTATGTCTGTACACGTACATACACCAACTGCATCGCTCACGCGGACGCACGTAAGAGAGACAAGGACCGATAATCACGTGTTCTCCTTGTTCATCTACCGTGCCGGTATACGCGAGATGCCGCCTGAAAATGCTTTCTGAAGGTCGATTGTGTAATTTTTTCTAAAGTGAAAATGTGAAAAGTGAAAAATTTCTTCCAATCACACATCGATTTCATTTTAAAATCAATGCGTGATTGGTGGAAATTTTTCACTTTTCACGTTTTCACTTTAGAAAAAGTTACACAATCGACCCCCTGGCCTTCCGTAGCAGAAAGCAGTAACGTAGCAAGACTAATAAACACCCACTTTTTGGAAATTGTATATATGGTTATGCACATATGTGCATAACGTATATATATAACATATATATATATATATATATATATATATATATTATATAAGGGATATGTTGATTATATTCTTGATTTCTTTTTGATTATTGATACTATTGTATAATTTGCTCCAAATACTTATAACGTGAAAGAACGTTGAGTAATGTATAATCAATGCAAGGATGTTCAGTATATCATCCAGTATATAAATTAGAGTTCAAATATATCAATATCAATTTTTTTATAATATATATATATATATATATATATATTAGAATATAGAAAAATGATAAAAAAATATATTTCGGCGATTTAAAAATTTTTTAATATATTGAAAATATTTTTACTACATACACTATATATAAGTGTAAAATAATTCAGAAAATAAATTTAATAAAAATCTACATACCAGCTGTGTGCATGTGTGCAATTGATTTATTACTTGAAATTTATTTACGGAATTATTTTGCATTTATATATTTATAGTATGTGTAGTTGTAAAATGATTAAAATATTTTCAATATCAAATTTTTAAGTTTCTCGCCTATATAAAAAATATATTTCTATGATTTTCTATATTCCAATATATTATAAAAAAATTGATATTGATATATTTGAACTCAAGTTTTTTACGTGATTAAATATTCTTGCATTGAGCCATCATACGTTACTCGTAAGTTCTTTCACGTCATAAGTACTTATGTAGCAGAGAGGAAGAAATGAGAGTTATACAATGTAACATCAATAATCTTATATATTATATATATATAATATTTCATTTATTTATAAAAAACATTTTATAAATAAGTAAAATATTATACAGACAATGTACAAGATGTTCAGTTTGTGCCATAACAAGCTTCAATCAATAATTATTACTCCAATGAGTATAATTCACAATAATTTTTATATAATATAATAAGTATTTGAATATATAAAAATATTTTTAAAAATTTGTTTTAAAAATTAATTGAAAAAGAATATTTAAAATATTTTTTTATATTTAAAATATTCTTTTCCTCAATTAATCTTAAAAAAAATATTTTTAAATATTTAAAAATATTTAAAAATACTATATATTATATAAAAATAATTGTTGATTATTATATTGGATTATTAATTGAATGAAGCTAGAGCTTTTAATATGGCTTTTAATACTGCTTGACAAGGAGAGAGCATCATTCCATCTTTGTCTCTCTTACATCGCATATGTAGTAGCGTCCATGTAGGTACAAACACTAAAAAATATTAAATTTAATTTTTTTATTGTTTTGAATAATTTTATCATTAATATACTTATTTTCAGAACTATTTCAATTTTTATTTCATACTTATGTTTATATAAATTATAAATTAAAAACATATCAAAAATGTAATACATATTAATAAAATGCAAATACATATAGAAAATTAATTATAAAATGTCATCTTAAAATAGTTTTTATTTTTGTTCTTTATTTACATATGCATACATATACAAAAAAATAAAAATAATATGATAGCCTTTTTGCTAACATTATCTCTCAATATTTGCATCCGTGTGCTCACGTATTAGTGTTTGTACCTACATGGACGCTACTACATATGCGATGTAAGAGAGACAAAGATGGAATGATGCTCTCTCCTTGTCAAGCAGTCAGCATGTTACCACAGAAATTTCCCCTGCTCCTTATGAATCTAGTGAGAATCTTATCGTCCAGATATTTCATAAAATAAGTGACATAACTTCGTGAATTTTTTTTTAATATATTCTTTATATAATAAAGCAGTCCTCTAAAAGGCCGGATTTTACATTTTCGCTCTTAAAAATTTATAATAAATAAAATACGGACTCGCGGCTAACCCAACCTTACCCGTTCCTAGCTGTGCATTCCCCCAAGTTTATTAAAAATTTTTATTTTTATCTTTTTTTCATAAAATAGCTCTTTAGAGGACTACAAATGAGCTTACTGATTAAGAATATCCTAAATTTAATAAGATTCATTCAATATTTTCGCTAATATCTGGAAAATAAGAATCCGTAATTCCCGGCCGGCCGATAGGCGTCTCCACCATGTCGCCTGCCGACCCTTAAATGAAATATTTTTTATGCTATGAAAAAGTAAAACTGCGTACCATACGTGAGCGCGGTTGCCGCCGCGCCGCAGCTAACTTCGCGCGCCCGCTCTGACTTGTAACTCCGCGCTGATTGACTGATTACAATAATTAATTGCGGTAAAATTATTCATCAGATCGAAAAATAGTATTAGACATTTATTCTTAGATTCTTAGATTCTTAGATTCTTAGATTCCCTATCGAATGGTACTGAGCGTATGCGACACTTTTTTAACACCCTGTATAAAAAAATAGGGCTAAGTTAGTAAAAATATTTTAGTAAAAAAGTTTAGTTAGCAAAAAATTATTTTTACATATATAGTTTCCATTTTATATCTTATGTATATCTCTGTATATATTTTTAGTATTAATAAAGATAGAAACACCAAAAAGAAAGATATATATATATATAGCATTAAAAATATATAAACAAGAGTGAGAGTAAGATTTTATTTCTTAATCATTTAGATATTATTTTATTATACATTCCCAATTTATGTATTACAATATTTGAATTGATTATATAACATATAAATGTTAATATCACTTACCATTAACAAAATCCTCTGTTGAACTCTCAATCTTAAAAGTAATATCACGGCTGTAATTAATGTCACTTAATTCGATTAGAAACAAACAGAAAAGATGAAATTGAACTAATTCGAAAATAAAAAGTATATATTTAAATAAAAATATTAATAAGACATGTTTATTAAAGTTATTAAAAGTATTATAATTTATGGGTCGAAATATAATCTTTACTATTATTAAAGTTCAGAATAATAAAAAAATTATTTATGCTTAAAAAATAACTTTCAAAGATATTTTTCTTCAAAAAATTATCTTTTATCTATAAATAATAAAAAAACAAAATATGTAGGAACAAAAGGAGTATGATTCATATATTTCTATAAGCAGGATTTATTTTATGGCAAATATTTTAAATTATAAATCCTCACTGAATTGATGAATTTTTAAATATATATATAAATTTTTTTTATAAGTGTATATTATGTTTATACTTCATAAAAACATGAAAAATGCTTATTTCTAAGGTCTTTAAAATAAACTGTTCCTAAATTGGGGACCAGTTTATTTTAAATAAAAGTTTCGTATAAATTTTTACAATATATATATATATATATATATACAAAAGCATAATAATTATATGCTTGGCAATAATTATATACATATTATAACTATTTTATAGTATAATTCGGGATAAATAAAATCATAATAACATAAATTACTGCGTTCTCTAATTTTATATATATATATATATATATATATATATATATATATATATATAAAATCTCTCTTACAAACTATGGCCGGTATTCATATTTAAAATCTTCGTCCGATCTTATATTTAGGCCGGGTTTACAATAGATGTAATAAGCTCTAAGCCTTAAGAAATTGATCAATCACAGTCAATTATTCCCCTCATTCTTGACTGTGATTGGTGAATTTTTTAAAGCTTAGAGCTTACTCACCTGTTGTAGATCTGGCCTAAGGCTAATATACAACAGATGTAGTAAGCTCTAAACTTTAAGAAATTCACCAATCACAATCAAGAATGAGGGGAATAATTGACTGTGATTGATCAATTTCTTAAGGCTTAGAGCTTACTACATCTATTGTAGACCCGGCCTTAGACAATCTTAAATATAAGATCGAACTATGAATACCGGCCTATAGCGGGAAGCACACACTTTTACATAGGCGCATAAGCGTAAGCATAATAATCTTGATTGGTCTATAAACGTATGCATAAAAAATTCAACCAATCAAATTTCCTATGTATATATGCTTATGTGCTTATGCAAAAGTGTGTGTTCCCCGCTTATATCTTCGCACCGCCGCCATGTTGGATTGTGACGTCAGAGGCGAGGAAACACGCTGAAAATTATTAGATGCTATTTTTAAATGAAAAAATATTTTGATGAAATACTATTTCAGGTAGGGCTTTAGCACACTTTTAAAATACCTCGAAAATTACTTTTCTTTTGACAGTTATTAATCAACAATGTGTCATGTAGAATGACTGCGCATATGTGCAAGGACCAGACAGACTGGGCCTCATATTACAGTCATTTTACAACTGTTAATATTTATTATAAAGGGAAAAGGCTAGTTTTTGAGGTATTTTAAAAGCGTGTTGAAGTCATCTGAAGCTGTGTCATCGAAATATTTTTTTATTTCGAAATGACATCTAAGAATTTTTAGCGTGTTTTCTCGCCTGTACGACGTCACATGGTCGGCGAGAGCCCAAGAGCCTTATTAGCCCATTCCCTACTTTAATTTTTAAAGTATAAGATATATAAAATCTTTTTTCGTTTTATCATTAAATATCTCTACAAGATTCAAACTTAAATTCCTTATATATATAATGTTCTTCAGATTTTGTCCAAATTAGATCAAGTTATGATCGATACAGATTTTAGCGATCCAACTTGAAAGTTTTTAAGCAACAGTGGCGTTTTGCTTAAAGCTTTGAAGATGAGACTTCTGCATCCTAATAGGCTTATTGGGCGCGGTAAGGAGTTTGCTCCAGACGCGACAGGTTTTGCTAGACCATACCCACATGCCGGAAGTGACGCCGATCACGAGAGACAAGAAGAGCCTGAGAAGAGTGATCTCAAGACCGGCGGCCTGATAGATCGGACCTGGAGCGCAGTTCTGAGCCGTACGGCAATCCAGGGCGGCGAGTAGCGCCAATTTTCGCCATCGCGGTTTTACCGAGGCTTCGTGCAGCACGCAGATCAGACCGCCCAGCGCTGGCAACGCGTATAACAGTGCGAAGATACCTAGCCGCGTCATCAAACGTTCTAGCTTGGTTGCGCTGCGTCCGGCGCAACGTACAGCCCTTCGCACGCGGACCAGAGCACTTCCAGCGATACCACCAAGCACGCAGCCCAGCAATAGCAGTATGGCGTGCGGCATCACTTCCAACCATAATGCCGATTCATCAGAGATCTGACACAATCCGGTTAATTCGTCCGCTACCACGTTGCGCGATAGCAAACTTCCTGTATAGAGAAATAAGATATACTCAAAAATTTGCAGAGAAATTGCTACAATATGCAGGCTGTTCCTTTTGACAGTCAAATATCTCGAAATGAGGATTTAAGAAAAATATATCAGACAAAAATTATAGAATTTCAAGAAGGGGAATATAACATTGTGACTTATTGGAATAAAATTTTTCAAGATTATTTAAAAGTTAATTTAGTTCTTTTAAATGGAATACTTAATTTTTTTCTGATTATATTCAGAAAAACCTTCATAATTGTATTGTGCTCGATAAAATAGGTATGCGTTGTACATAGAAAAAAAAATTATCTCAGACTAAAAAGTCTTACCTCCTGTAAGGAATATCGGAAAAATCCATGCGGCCGCGTGAAGATAGGATGAAATGTTGTGAAGAGCTTCGCTGCTCCACTCATTCTTGGCACTCAGAAGCCAGCAACCACATAGCACTGCCCACCATGTGTTACTAGCTAATCCCAAATAGTACCTGACCAACCACCAGATAGTACAGGGAGCACTCTTCAAAGCATCGCGTATCTACTCAGATAGATAAATCGAAATATAAAAAAAATATCAAAATTTTATTACATATTGAAAGAAATCTATATCCATACTTACTGGAACATAACTTGGTCCATCAATCTGATTGACGCAGCTGATCTTTTCAGCACCAACCGCACCCCGAATAATAAAAGCCGCTGAAAGGAGATTATAGCAGAGCGCCAGGAAAACTATTGGCCTTTCGGGATAACGAAATCTGGATGGCTCGATCCAGAAAGTTAACAATGTGAAGAGCGTCGACAGGAAACATAACCACGCCCAACCGGTCATCCAACGCTCAGCGAATCTCTTATCTTCTGAGCGATAATATGCATCGGTGCCGCAACGTGGTGCACAAAAAATCTGAAATACAGAGCAGCAAGAAATTACAAAAATATATATATTTTTATTATTATCACTCTTGTTTGGTCATCTAATCATTTTTAATTATGCACTTAAATCCTAACCATTTCTGCATCAGGTATCTGCACAAAATGAGGTGGACATTGATGTTGCTGCTGTTGTATTCGCGTAGAAGTCTTCAATTGTTCATGCATCGCTGGCCATTGCGGTTGAATAATTGGCAATGTCGGTGAATTAGTGTCGTCTAACGTTTCGTCCGGTGGTTGCACGCACAGTGTGTTTCCTATAATATAATATAAGAGTGTTAATTAGGGAGAGAGACCAATTTGAATAATAACATTAAATTTCGGTGTTTTTTAATTAATGACAATGATGACTCGATGATAAATAGATTCTTACCACGATCAAGGAAACGGTCGCAATCCAACATGTGTGGCCACGGCAACGTGAGACTGGTTAAAGCCGGCTCGCAGTCTCTTCTTACGGAAAGACAAAGAGACTTGCACGCCGGTATTTGCATAGCTACATGCTCTGAGCAAACTGGGACGAAGACGGCACATAAGAAAAGCCTAAGGTGTCTCGAACAGTTGTAATGGACCAGTGGCATAAATGTCGTCAGCTGTAAGTAACACGATTAGAAGGACGATGAGAATATGTATGACATGAAAAGTACATATGGATTTTGTATATTTTTTCTCCTATAGTTTGATTACAATTATACCATCTATATGTTTGCCAATTCATTAACATATATGTAAGCCCGAGTTATAATATTCCACTCAAAAAAATGTTTTGCAGATGTAGGTAGATTTCTAATTGTTGCAACAAAAATTTATCGCTATTTTTTGTATCTAATAGAATATCATTTGTCACAGAAAGAATTTATAGCAGTTTAAATTCTAGCAATATCTGCTAGAAAATTTTAATCCTATTGCTAAATATTAATCACTGTATTGGATAAATATGAATTTCAATACTACAGCTAGAACAATTTTTGTGAAAAATATAGCTGTTAATTATAACTGTTAGCAAGATAATATATCAATTTTATAGATATCACAGCCAACTTATTTTTGTAGCTACAGCTAAAAAATTACTCATATATCAATATATTATAAATATCATAGCTAACTTAGTTTTGTAGCTACAACTAAATTAATAACTAAATAAAAATAAATTAATTGTAATAGTAATAATACACGGAAGAAATTTTACATTAAAAATTACTATAACTTAAGTTAAAGTTCTATGTAAAACTAAAAATTACATTAATTGACAGTTAATTTTTAGTTTTACATATACTATGTCATACTGACTTTAACTTATATAGAATTGGGTCTGATGGCCCACAACTATTACACACCATAGTAATTTTTAATGTAAAATTTCCTCCGTGTATTATTACTATTACAATTAATTTATTTTTATTTAGTTATTAATTTAGTTGTAGTTACAAAACTGAATCAGCATCGGCGGATCGGAGCAGACTTACACGTATGACAGTAGTTGCACGCGTGACAGTTGAACGCAAGACAGTTAAATCAAGTTACATAGATTAAGTGCATTATACAAACTATATTAAGTGTCAAGATTATATATTTATTTGTCTCTCGCTGCTAATTTTTTCTGTGTATCACAGCCAAACTTTCTAACAAATATGTTTGATCTTAACACAGTTAGGTCACTAAGATAGGTGCCACAGAAAAACTTTCTTCCTAAATTTCACAAATAGCTCAGATGTAAATTCTGTCTGTCAGTTAGATTGATTACGTGCAAAATATACATGATTTGCAATATGTGCTAATCATTTGTCTACTTTAGTTAATTTTTTTGCACCTAAAAAATTTTTGCTATAGTTACAAAACCATTTTTTTGAATATCAGATATTAAAAGTGCTTCAATCTCCAAAACAAACTAACAATAAACTAAATGCTTGAGACAAGTGAAGTTAGCCCTTCATTAGAATTTGTCATTCTCTTCTCTCCACTTATGCCTGTGGAACAACTTTCTAAGATTGTATTATATGAAATGTATCATTTTTTGACAACAATCGCATATTAGAACGTTACGTTCTAAAAATTTATTGACATCCATTTTATTTTTAAGATCTGTGATTATTGAAATTAATATTAACTAAAAATTATATATTTATTATAATACAGATAATGGTCTATCATTGGGAAACGTTGAACCAATATCTAGAATTTAGATAGTTGAGACGTATGTCTAATATATTGGGCCAATGTTTTTGTACGATCATATCATTTTACAATTTTTGGTGCAATGTTGGCTAAATGCAAAATACAACATTTTATCAAACATTGGCCATCGATAAACCAGCGTGACGCCACCAACATCGGTCTACATTGTTATTTCAGAACATCGGATCGACATAATAAACATTGACCAATCAATATAGATCTAATATATAAAACCGCAATGTTTATGTGCTGCTCGGGTTTGATAGTTATTCATTCTCTGCATTCCCGCCCTGTTTCTAATTTTGTTTAAAATTTTGGTAAATCTCCTTATTTTTTTTTCTATAACCTTTCGTATAATGGCATTTTTACAACGTCTGACCTATATATATATATATATGTCATATACGAAAGGTTATGAAAAAAAAAAATAAAATTTACCAAAATTTTAAACAAAATTAGAAACAGGACGGGAATGCAGAGAATGAATAACTATCAAACCCGAGCAGCACATAAACATTGCGGTTTTATATATTGAATCTATATTGATTGGTCAATGTTTATTATGTCGATCCGATGTTCCGAATATATATATATATGTGTGTGTGTATGAATAAGTTTCTTAAAACGGCTGAAATCGATTCGGAAGGGATTCATCTTTTTCATGTCAAAGACGTAAATTAGAGATTATAGAGAACACGATTTTTAGAATTAGTAGTTAAAGGATTTTATTGATAAGACATTTATTCGAGCTGTTTCCGCGCTTTAGCTTTTATCGGCCTGTTTTCTTTCTATAATTCTTTAAATATTTTTTTCTTTATTCCGTATATAGATTCGGAATTTTTTTTATGTACTTGGTTATAGGTTAGACTAGATTAGGTGGTGCATTTTTTAGAAAAACTTTGCTTAGGTATCTTTCCATCATTGCTTCATCTTATAAACACAGGACAAAGCCTACGACGGAGATAGAGATGGAGAGGACGAGAAGATAATGCATCCTCCGACGATGAAGCAGGGAAGGAGACTTGATTCTATGAAATATAACGAGCGATGAGCATTGGGGGGTAATTATCCCGCCCATTCTTCCCGCCTCGATCCTAATGAATCCTCGCACGTTCATGCGAGGCCCACCAAAGCCGCTTTCTTCTTCCTTCCTCTACTAGATTTGCCCATACACGAACACGATGTTGTGTTCCTCTCATCCACGATGCACCCCCCAAATTATAGCCTCATGAAATTACGTGGTAACCTGTAACGCCGAAGCCTTTCATCTCAGGCCCCGTATCGTGCTTCTCTTCTCACCAATCAAGGATTGGACCGGCCGAGAACCCGGTTCAGAGAAAAGCCTTATCTGGAAATCGCGTTCAATCATTTTTTCTGTCTTCTCGCATAAACATATACTGAATGAATTGATATGACAAAAATATTGGTTGACATAAATGTATATTTTTCTAATCTTTGCAGTAGTATTAAAAAAATTAAGGAAATAATTAATATAATTTATTTTATACAAATCTATATAATATTTTAGTTAATAATAATATGTATAATTAAACGTACACAGAAGAGAATTCAAACAACTAATATATGTCTGATATTTCAATAAAAATGTAAAAATAATTTCTATTGTTTTCTCCTAATTTACGATGATAAAATTCAACGAAATTATACTTATTATTTGACGTATAATTTGTGTAATCATTTTTTACAATTTTAGATTTCGCCTTATCTCGTGGCCTTAGAAGCGAAATAACGATTCTGAGAGAAAGAAATGTGCGTAGACCGGTTTATTCATTATTTTTTATTCTTTTTCGGCAATGACCAGAAAGAGCTGAAGTAGGAAACAACGTGTATATCTCATTTATATAGTCCCTTCAAAGAATTTTCAAAGCGGCCTTTCAAACAGACAATTCGCAACTAGAAGAAAGAAAGAGAGAACAGACGGATGACTTAACTTATTTCTTTTTTTCTCGCTTTTGTCTTTACACAGCACGATTGTTCTGTCTTGATCCGAGTCAGTGAGGCTCTTTGTAAGTTTTATGAATAACAAAATAAATTATCCAGACACAATATCAAGCTGAAAGACTTTGTGCAAAAATGCGATCAGATATATGTACATATATTTTAAGATAAAATTAGAAGTTTTCATATCTATTTTCTCATCAAGAAGTATTAATTATATAATTATATTATATCATTATATTAATTATAATATATAATAATTAAATTAATTATTATTAATCTTATAATAATTTTATAATATTTAATGTATTGTCACGTTATTTAGCAGAGTTTATATTAATTATCTTATTATCAAAATATTTATGCAGAGTGCTTTCAAAAAGTTCCCAGACTGATGCAATAAAAAATCAAATTCTACAAAAAAAAATGAAATAAAATTTTATTATTCAATTTTCTACATATATATGTGTATATATATATGCATATTTATTTATTTATTTATAGAATATTCTTTTAAAGAATATAAGTCAATAGAATATATGTATGTTATTCATTTGTAAAGCTGCTAAAAGGTCTTGGAAAACTCCTGCTGGGAAATTGTATTTTAATGCTTTATAATGGCGCGTTAAATATCGTCTTTAAATCTTTATATATAGTTATTCCCTTTCATCACCAATTTTATCTTGAGAAACATAAAAATCAACAGGTGCCAAATCTGGCCAAAAATTAGGAAACGACTTTCTTTTAAGGTTCCTAGATCCTCGCCGTGTTAGATTGTGACGTCAAAGACAAGAAAGCACACGTTGAAAATTCTTAGATGCCATTTTTAAATGGGAAAAGGTATTTCGATAAAAACATTACTTAGAGGTGGCTTTAGCATATTTTTGAAATACCTTAAAAAGACTGTTCTTTTCCCTTGACAGTCAATCAACAACCGCAAAATCAAGGTTGGGTAAGTTAATGATCTTTTTAAATTAAATTAAGTTATATAAAGGTTGGTTGCTTATAAAATTAATTTAATTAATAAGTTAAAAGTTTACATGAACAACAAATTAACTCAGTTAAGTTAAGATTAAATTAACTGAAGTTAAATCAAAAGTTAATTTTTAAAAACATTATTTATATTAAATTAGAATTTTGTTTGTTAATTCTTTTAAAATTTATAATAACAAATAAGAAAGAAATTTTGATTTTTATATAGAAATATATTTTTTAGTAATTATACATTTGATGAGAATAAATGGAAATAATTAATAATAATACTTTAATTAAAAAATAATACGTTTATAACTTAAAAACGTAAAAAACAATAATGGTATTCAAAGATAAAAAAAATTAACTTAGGAAAAAGTTAATAAGTTTAAGGTCAAAAATAACTAGTTAAAGTTAAAAATTAATATATATTTTAAATTAATTAAGCTAATTGTAAGTTAAAGGTTATTAACTTTTCAAGTTTTCAAGGAGCCAGAAGCCTTTAAAGTGTAAAATTATATTTCTTGATTAAGCTTTCATTCATAACGCTCACACAATGTACCATATATATATTATGGACGATGAATGTAGATAATCTGTGAATGTAAACAATCATATATGTTATCAACAGACTGCAAATATATGTGCTCTGTTTGTTATCACATTATTAATAAGATATTGTATCAGTTAATAGATGGTTCGCTTATACGTTGCTAAAAGGAAGATCGATGATTATTTAAAGAAAGATTGATGATTTTTATTTAAGAAAAATTGTATTTAAGAAAAGAAATGTGACAAAAAACAATTTCTTTAACCGCAATTGCTCATCTTTCTCTATGTACTTTAATTTAATGTTGACACATTAACTTACAATAGAAAGTGCAAGTATTTGTGTGCTTTATAAATGTTATGTGGTGTTATTCTTTAGTTTCTGAAATATACGACTTTGAATATAAAATAAATTTGTAATAAAAATTATATAAAATATTAATATTAAAATAAAATATAATTATAATATTAAATTTTTGATCCGCCATTTTAAATTTTATAAATCTGATTACACATTCATTAATATACCTGCGTATGTATAGTAATTAAATGATCCAAGTAATATATATACACTAATTTTTATGAAAAAAATGAGCCATTTTACTGATTTTACTTTAATCTCTGAAGATTTCTGTATTAATATAACAATATAAGCGCAAAAAATATACTTACAATTTTATGATCTAATTTTTTTCTGATACACTTCTTTAGGTTCGATCTTTCATATTTTTACAAAACTTCATTTTGTCGTAGCCTTTTGTATTACATCCTAATTAAATGTTATATCTTGTGGAAAGGTGCAAAACTGCTCGTTTCGTATTTTTTTATTATAGAATCGACATCTCGAAAATTAAACGTGCGCAATTTTTACGAGCGGATTCGTCTAATCAACAAAAATATGTACAAGAAAATATACTTAGAGAATCTTGTAATCTTTTAGTATGTCTATCATATTATATCATCAGAATTTATTTTTAAAAATCTATATAAATATTATTCCCATTTTTAGTAAATCTCTCTTTTATTTTTTCTCCCGACTGCTGCCAACCGTAGGTTGGCGAAAAGAGAGGAAGTATGCGTTTCATCGAGCCCGGATCGGTCGTGACCTTAATTCTCGATAACTACTGCATAGTTTTATATCAACTTTGGAACATAAGTTTCTTATTAATCAAGGAAGGTTTAAAGCGTATTATTATCGTTATTTATTCTATTAATAAAAAGTGAAAAATGAGTATTATTTCGTCAATACGGTCTCTCATTGGCTGCTGTGTGAACCTAAGAGGAAAAATGATTCACCAATGAGATTCGTTGTAGTATCCGGATAGGGAATGTTGGTGACATTGGTATATACATCTCGAAGTAATAATGACGGGACTGATAGGATAGGTTAGCTGTCACCTGTTGCGTGTTATTGTCAACAACAATATTAAGTGAAGTGTATTATTATGGATATATCTCAAGAAGATATAAATAAAGGAGTAAGTTTCTTCTTTTATATTTATTGTTTTTTTCTTTATTTAGAATATTGTTATTATTATTTATTTATTGTTTCTTTATTTATATGTAGGAAGAAGATACTCGCTTGAAGATATATGAAGAAGAAAACATTATTAATAATAGAAAACGAGTAAGTCTTGTTATTAATAATTAATAAAAATATATAATATAATTAATAATATAATTAATCTGTTGTAGTCATAACATGGCTATATGAATTTATATTTGTCTGCGTAGCCACTTATTTGCTATTAAATTTGCTACGTAGCCACATTGCTATAAATATCCACATATATAATTGTATAAATGTATATAGTTATTTTTTCTCTTATTTGTATATTATATAATAATTATATAATTAATTAAAAATATGTATACAAATATATTTATAGTTATACAAAGATATTAGCGCACCAATAATTATGGCAATGCAGACAAATATATTAACTTACATAGCCAATTATCTACTACAAAAGATTATTCACATATGTAATAATAATTAAGGCTATACAAATATATAAACTTACTTGTGATTACATAATGTATAAACTTATATAGCCATAAGAAAGTTAATATATTTGTCAAAGCCATAATTATAACTGCGTACAAGTTTATGTATTTGATATAAGATATTGTTGTCATCTGTCTTTGTCATCTGTCTCTCTCTATCTATCAATCTATCTATCTAGCTATTTTTTTTTATTTATCTCTCTATTTATATTATATTATATTAATTTAAAAAATTGTAGCAGAAAAATATTTGGAAAGAATATAGAACATTGCAGTCACATGGTGAGTGTATGTGTGTCTTTATTATTATTATTATTATTATATTATATACATTGTAATATATATATTACATAATAAAAACTTTTACATGTGTAGGATGAAGAAGCAGAGAGACAAAAGAATGAAGAAACAGCATAAGAACAGCAATAAATTAGAAAATAAATAAAAAAAAAAATAATAAAAAAATTAGAAAATAAAAAATAAAAAATAAAAACAAAAAAAAATAAAAAATAAAAAACAATTAGAAAATAAATAATAAAAATAATTAGAAAAAAAAAATTAGAAAATAAAAAATAAATTAGAAAATAAAAAATTAGAAAATAATAATAAAATTTTTTACAAAAAAAAAACTCCCGACTGCTGCCAACAAAGTTTTAATGTTTAAATTAGAAAATAATGTTTAAATTAGAAAATAAATAAAAAAAAATAATAAAAAAATTAGAAAATAAAAAATAAAAAACAATTAGAAATAAATAAAAAAATAAAAAACAAACAAAAATTAAAAATAATAAAAAAACAAAAAAATTATAAGTATAAAAAATAAGCTTGTAAAAGTTGGAAATAATCACACATAAATAAAGTCTGTTGTTTATTATATAATTTTTCTTATTTAAATTTATTGTTATCATACATATTTAGCGCTATATAATTTACAAAAATTTCAGATTTTTGAATTCAAAAAATTTTTTTAATTATAATTATTATTATTAATTCTACAATTTACAAGAGCAGTCGGGAGACGCCGCGCTAAATTTGAGACATATACGCACGCGCACGTTTTATGTAATAAATAGACACAAACACAAATATCGATACTCAACGGACGTTACAGTTTTTAGACGCGCGGCGTCTCCCGACTGCTCTTGTAAATTGTAGAATTAATAATAATAATTATAATTAAAAAATTTTTTGAATTCAAAAATCTGAAATTTTTGTAAATTATATAGCGCTAAATATGTATGATAACAATAAATTTAAATAAGAAAAATTATATAATAAACAACAGACTTTATTTATGTGTGATTATTTCCAACTTTTACAAGCTTATTTTTTATACTTATAATTTTTTTGTTTTTTTATTATTTTTAATTTTTGTTTTGTTTTTTATTTTTTTATTTATTTCTAATTGTTTTTTATTTTTTATTTTCTAATTTTTTTATTATTTTTTTTTATTTATTTTCTAATTTAAACATTATTTTCTAATTTAAACATTAAAACTTTGTTGGCAGCAGTCGGGAGTTTTTTTTTTGTAAAAAATTTTATTATTATTTTCTAATTTTTTTATTTTCTAATTTATTTTTTATTTTTATTTGCATAAATTTAATTTAATTATACATGTATAATATATAATTGCATATAAAATTTGTACTAAAAGTTTTAATAATTAAAAATTAAGAATTTCACAATTTTCGCCTCGATTTATCATTATTATTCCCGACTTCTCGAAAGACTTCGCATAAAAAGTACTTATCAAATCCGCATATGTATCCGTCAATGTTCTCATACGCACGCACTCGCTTCCATGTACGCCGTATACTGGGGAACGTAGCTGTTATAAAAATACGCAGTTTGCTCGTCCAGAGCTATCTCGCTTCGAGCGGCTTCAAAGGAAGCCGCCTTAATGTTATTACGATAATAAAACTGTGAACGAGCGAGAGTAAACCCCCTCCTCAACTATAAATACCTTTCTTTCCCTCATGTGTGAATGTGTATATGTATGTACATACAGGGTGTCTCATTTTAATGTTCCACCCCAAATAACTCTCTTTTTTATTTTTAATTGTAGAAGAACATGTTTCAGATAAAAGTTGTAAGTATGATTTCGAGGGTATAAGATGGCACCATTAGTTTGATTTTCAATAGTTGTTTGAGGGTCACGTGACGACACCTTCAATTTTTTAAACAAAACCACCTATTTTTTATTGCATATTCTTGTAGCTTATCTCAAAAACTTTCCAAAACCCTATAATAAAATATTTTTTCATTAAGTACTTTTTAAGTTATAAAGGTTCGAAATTGCCAATTTTTTGACATAAAATGTAAAATATTCAGTTTTCGGTAATTATATCTTATGTCTCCCTCGAAACCTGCAATTTTTGTCTGAAACATGTTCTTCTACAATCAAAAATAAAAATTATTTAGGGTGGGACATTAAAATGCGACACCCTGTATATATGTGTATTATACACGCGCATGCATTAGAGCGAATGAGCAATTTTTTCTCCACGCGGTTATTTCATGAATGAAAAATCCATTGAATCAATTCATCAATAAAATATATACAGGTATGTAAATTATTCAAAACAAAAATAAAACTAATATATAATATATACTAATCAAACTAAATAATATACACTAATAAAACTAATATACACCATTAATAAAAACAAAATAGGAAACACTTTTCATACTTAAAAATTTTTGGCTATTTTCAAACCACTGAAATTCGGCGAAAAATCATATAAATCGTAGACAAAATTTTTTTTTAATTTTGAAGCTTGAAGTTTCAATTTTAATATGCTTGGTGGTTTTTAATGTTTTTTATCTTTCTTGTTCTAAAAAATATAGATTAAACAAAATTTTAAATATATTTTGTAGATAATATATATATATATATATATATATATTATACAATATATGTTACAATTTATAGAACTTGAATTGAATTTTTCGAGAGAAATTTTTTTTATCAAGCTGCATTAATATCATAAATATATAATTTTAGGAAACTAAACAATATGCGTTCTTTTTTAAAGCATAGAACAAAGATAATTTTTTTTAATCCAATATTGCTAATTAATCAGTTGAACTAATTGTAAGATTTGATCAATCGTACTGATTATTCTATTGTAAACATTAATCGATATATTGGATAGATATATTAATAGCATTTTTTAAAATCAAAAAGCAAAAGATTGCACTATTATTATAACATGTAGGGATAGTTCGTTCAGCACAATCGCTAATTTTGATATACCAATTTAATTAATTTACGATATAAAACTATAAAGTCACCAGATGATAATTAAAAAATGGTAATAATTCAATCGACCAACTCTGGCAAATAAGTAATTTTATTGACTATTCACAACGTTTCGGCCGTATCAAGTGCTATGTTCTTAAACCAAAGTAAATCACAACTTTTTTAAAAAACAAAAATTTGATCTTAGAATATGACATGATAGTATGAAAACGAAATAACTATGAATAGTCAATAAAATTACTTATTTGCCAGAGTTGGTCGATTGAATTATTACCATTTTTTAATTAATTTAGTTTATGTGAAGGCAGATTGATTATTGTACTGAAGAAGACTAAGTAAGTCGAAACGTTTACCTTATGATGATGTAAAGAATTTAAGTTTAAATTTTAATTTATATAAGAATTTAAGTTCAATATTTACTAATAAATTTGAATTTATTTTATCACACCTATTTGTTTGCTCGTAAGTTGGTCTTATATTGTATTGTTTTAATTATTGTATAGCATTTTTTAATTTTTTTTATAATTGAGTATTTAAAAATAAATCAACAGATGCGAATTATCTTTATTTAATATCATTCGGCATAATTTCATTATTTGCAATTCAAAGTATACCTTTATTAAGAAATCTATCTCACATATATTTGTATAAATTTTTTTTACTTTACTATTCAATATATATTATCACCTTTCAAAATATTTTATAGTATTTTCTTCTGAATCACCTTATACATAAAGTTTAAGTATAAAAGAGTTTCATTTATGTAAAAAAAATTTATTTATTTTAAATTTATTTTAAAAATTCACATTCTTGCAGATATGTTATTATTACATATATGCAGAAAAAATAACATATGATCCTAAATCTATATGCACATGTACTTGTGTATGTATTCATTATGTTTTCAATTTTTGATCATTGTTTTCTATTGTATTAATCTTATTAATAAGAAAGAGAGAGGAAGATTTTGTGTTAAAAAAATAATTAATTTTTTACTTTTATTTAATAAAATTTCTTTTTTTCAATAAATAAATCGATCTTTACAAAAATAGGCAGAAATTTTCTATTATTTCGATAAATTATTCGAGTCTATTTATCGTGTTTTTATGGTATAAAAATTTTTTTCAAAAAAATATTTTCTACCCCTTTTAATATATTCCATTCTAAAAGAGAAAAAATAGCGAAAATTTTAGGAATTAAAATTATTATTACCCATACGCGGCACAGGATCTTGCAGCAATATGGCAGCAATAGCAATATTGCAATCTTGCATATTGCGATCCAATATTACAGCAATAGTAAATATTGCAATTTTGCATATTGTGATGCAATATTGCAGTAATATTGCAATCTTGCATATTGCAATGCAATATTCCCTAACAGTACACATCCCGAAGACGTTCAGAGAACATCCTGAGGATGTTCCAATGTCCTCTGGATATCCTCTGAATGTCTTTCGGATATGATGAGCTATTAGGGTTGCAGCAATATTGCTGAAATATATAAATATGAAATATTGCTGCAATAATGTGATAACAAAATGTTGCAGCAACTTTATAAAAATAAACTGGTATATTTTTACAAAAATTATACATACAAAAATAATATAATATATTAATTTGTGTGTGTATATATGCATTTGCAAATTTTTTAATAATTTAACAAAATTAAAATTTTTATTATATACCCCTCGTTCAGCTTGTCGCTGATCCTCATGGTCCATAAAATTCGGCATCGCCGTCAAATTATAACGTAGCCCCCGACAAAAGGATACGCTGAGTTTTTCGCATTTCGGCTCGGTCCTAGCATGTCCATGATTGATACTCCATCCTTGGCCCGGACCCAATACCGCCGATAGAATGAGCATCATCGCCACGAGCGATATCATTTTTAATGTCGATGACATTCACATCTTATTCCACACAAAATGTATGTATAAATAATAATAATAATAATACACAGACACACATATATATATATATATATAAAATTTGTCCATGGAATTTTGTACTCGACGCTCGCGATAAAGGACTCGCATTCCCGCGGAACACAAAACACATCACCGACCCACCGCGTCCATTCACATCAATGGTCGGCAACCGACTGACGGCCGCTGGTTGGAAAGGGGCGGGGCGGGACGGGGGTCGGACGGTTCTCTCCTGCACCTTCCACTTTTTGCCGTAACTGCGGGCCCTATTATCTCGAGGCCCAACTGCCGAGGATTATAGGACCGATCCCGCAAGCGTAATTAGGAACAAAGAAAGCGCCGGATGCTAGATTACTTTGACGATAAACTTTTGCCGGTTTCTTAGAAATGCGAATCTTTTATTAGTTATATACAGTGTATTGAAAAATTAGACCGACAAATTTTGAAGGGAAAATAGAAGACATGAAAATAACTATTTTTTTGTTAATACTATTTTTCTATTTTACATTTTTAATTTAAATTTAAATAAGGTGTTTTTTGAGAATTTTTAATATAAAAACTGCTTATAGCAGATCGTTCTAAAACTTTTAGGCGTTTATTTATTAAATATTTATAAATACAAAAATTAATAAATTATATATCGTCGATGAACTAATATAAAATAAGAAAAAAGTATAAAATTGATAATATGCCCAGATAGCACCATGTCTAAAATGCACGCATAAGTCATCATTAAGAAATCTTTAAGACATCTTTAAGAAATCTTATGATATGATATCCCAAAGACATCTTGAAAACATCTTAAAAATGTCTTATGGGTGCATTTTGGACATGGTAGTGCTATCTGAGTGATGAACCCCTTAGAACGAAATAATACGATTTTCAGGTATACATTTTTTTACTTATTTATGCAAAAAAATTGTTTAAATTTATTTTTTTATTAATGTTAAAGGTTCATCGACACAATGTAATTTTATAATAAGAAAATTTTTAGTTTTTTAATTTCAGAATGCTAGCTATAATTTGCAACTCTGACGGCGTAAAAAGATTCTTCAAAAGCGACCTTTACAATTTATACTTTTAACTAAACAAAAAATTTTTATACTTGTAAATATATTTAATAACAAATGCCTAAAAGTTTCAAAATGATTTGCTGTAAAGTTTTTCCAAAAAAATTCTCAAAAACCAATCATATTTTTTGATTTTCTAATCCAAGAAACAAACTCTGACGCCATACATTGTACGATTGTGTCGATAAAACAGATATAATCGTGAAGGAGTCCCTTAGATAGTAAACAATTAAATAACATATAAGGACAAATTTAATTTTAATCTTAAATAAAACACGGATCAAATACATATATATGAAAATAATTCACTATTTTTTACAGTAAATGCTCAAAAATTTCTTCATTAACTTTAAAAATTAGTATTAAAAATGTTTTATATAAAGTCTTATTCTTATTTTTTCCTTCAATGTTTATCGGTTTTAATTTATATTATTAACACCCCTAAGTAGCAAACTGACGTCATTAAACATCAAAATAATGTCATCGACGTCAAATGACGTCAGTTTGCTACCTGGGTGAGCATATATAATTTATATATATACATATATATATATATATATATATATATATATATATACGATATATAAACTATAAATAAGTTTTGAGATATTTTCCAATCACTATATCACATTTTATAAATATTTATCTTATTTACTAAATTCTAGAGAATCCAGTAAATAAGATAAATATTTATAAAATATGAGCGAAATAAAAACAAAATTTATTTATTATATAATAACATTTATATATAATAACAACGAGAATATATATAGCGAGCCGGAGAACGCGATGCAAGAAAGAGGAATAAGAAGGGAAAATTTGAGATAGGATGAGGTGGCCTTTCAGATGATCATTTTAAGCCGTGAAGGGAAGATTTGATTTGCTTGGCGGGTCCGTTTGTCTTATCCCTGCGCCATCACATAATTTGTAGCGGCGCTCAACTTCTTAGAGATACCTTGCAGTAGCTTATTTCGATTCACGTATCACTATCTTCCTTCTTTTGCAGGTTGAAAACATAATATATAAAAATAGAAGTAACGCAAAATAAAACAGAAATAAAAATATAATAACAAAATAAAAAAGCATTAAATTAGTACATATGCATTGTCCCATACAGCACCGATAGATTGCAAAAACATTACAACAATCTTTCACCGCAATATTGCAATATTGCAAATTCACTTCAAAATGTTGCTACATCATTGCTGTTGAATTGCAGCAATGTTAAAATGTCCGCTTTTTGGAAGATTGCAACAAAATATTACAACAATATTGCAATGTTATGAATTTGCAATAATGCATTGTTATTGCAACCATAAACTAATGTTGCATATACAGGTATATAAATGTAAATAAATCATTAATGAAAATACGTTGTAGTTAATTTATATATATTACAATATATAAATTATAGAATTTTGATTACATGCAATATTTCCGAAATATTAATGTCATGTTGCTACAAGTGTGCTGGAATTTTGTGATCTTATATCTCTGCAATGTCTTTTATAATGTTGCATTGCAACTTGCAACATTGCAACGTTGCTGCAATATAATTGCAATAATCTGTGCTGTATCAGGTTGCTACAGTTTTGTATTGTAATATTGCTGCGGTATTGTATTTCAATATTGTTGCATAATTGTATTGCAATATTTCCACAAGCGGACATTTTACCGTTGCTGCAGTATTGCAACAATTTTGCAGCAACATTTCTGCCAATGTTACAATCTTGCAAAGAAATATTTCTGCAATGTTGCTGCAATAATATTTGTGTTTTAATTTTTTTTTTATGTAAAAATATACTACAATAAAAAGATAAATAATTTTATTTATGTATACATATGTATGTCTTATTCATTATAAAAAATTGACTTTTAATCCTAGACTTTAATTATGCAGCTACACATATATATTAAATATATATACGTATATATATATATATATATATATATATATATATATATATATATACAATATATATAATTATTTTTTTAATAACTTTTTTGTAAAAACTAGTTAATAATTTTATATCTACATTTATATAGATATAAAACTATTATATTTTTGCTCTTTATTTTTATATTATTTTAGGAGATTATATATGTCAGTACATTTGCATTTGCAATATTTTTCAAATTCTTATATGTTCTAACTTTATACATAATGTATTTGAGTTAAGCATCGTGAAGTTTATTGCCACATGTGACGAATCGATGACGAGCGAGACCGAGCGAGATCAATAGAAACCTGTTGTATTTTTAATTTTAATATATACTGAAAGTGATTGCTTTTAGAATAAATCTTTATTTTTATCTGCTTCATACAGAGTCTTGTGAGCTAATGATAAAAGTTGAAGGAATGGTTGCTATATCTGCGAAAAACAATCTATACTTACTAATCATAAAGGAATTTACTTTTTAAAAGTAACTAGAATAATTTTGTGTGTGTTTACAAGAAGGACATATTTTAAATATAGAACCTATAGAACTAAACAAGTAAATTAAACAATATTTTCTTAACAAAACCGAACACTTTTTACACTTGAATTTATCTCATCCCGTGACATGGCGATCTGAATTTCGATCTGCGTCCATAAATAAATGTTTTATTACTTTATAACCAAAATATAGTCTAAAATTTCAAAATTTCGAATATATTATAGAATACATGAATTACATAAAAGATTAATTATTTAACCAATTAAATTATTTTTAACTGTCCTAAAAATAAAAAATTTATAATTGTATAAAAGTAAAATAATCGAATAAATCCGGGCAACTGAGAAACCAAAGCAGGATGGAAAGTGCCAGATAAACAATTTAGTGAAAATTTATCACTTTATATATAGATGTTTCGATTGGACCATCTTCAGTACAAAAACGCATTTACAAAGATGATAATTATTAGGACAAGGCGAGTCAATCGATTTTTATTAAAAAGCTTGCGTCAACGACTAACAGCCAGATCACTATATATATAAATATATATATATTTTTTTTTTTTTAAATATATATATATATATATTATATTTTTTAAAAATTAAGGAGCTGACTTAAAAAAAAAAAAAAAAAAAAAAAAAAAAAAAAATCTTATTATATATATATATAATCTATAAATTTTCACTAAATTGTTTATCTGGTATACTTTCCATTTTGCTTTGGTTTCTCGCAATTGCCCGTATATTTATTCGATAATTATTATTATTACTTTTATAATTTTTATTGAAAATCTGTTTAACATTTTATTTTTTATTTTTGTAGTTTTAATAAGTTATTCCATTTGCGAAAATTATATTTAAAAATTAATTACTATATATATTTTTTATTGCTTGAAAAAATCTCCCGAGTAACAAACTGACGTCATTCGCAACATCAAAATGACGTATATATGTATCATTAAACGTCAAAATGACATCATGAAACGTCAAAATGACATCATTAAACGTCAAAATGACGTCATTAAACGTCAGTCTCTGCTACGTGGGAGGACATATATATAAGGAAGGAAAAAATCGATCTGCAGATTTTGATCTTATAATATAGAAGCTAAGACAAAATTACGAAACAATTTTTCGCCCGGCATGAAGTATAAGTATAAAGTATAATTTACTTGGTATCTTTTCTCAGATACAGCCTAAGGGGTTTCATTCTCTCCCTCTCTCACATCTCGTTCGTGTAATGGCGTATGCTGTTCACGTATCTCGGAAGTGTGAACCTGCGCGGCCCTTTTACGCCACATGATTGCATACCGCATCTGCCCGAACATGATGCAAGATTATATTATGTAAAATATAAATTCTAGATATTTTCAAATCTATATTGCGAATTAATTTGTATTACGCGTGCACAAATATAAAGTTACGTATATTTTTAATAAATATAAAAAAAATTTTAACATATTTTACAATAATAAATTATAAAACTCGTAGTTAAACTCTTAATTTATAAAAGCTCAATTTGAAATTAATTGAGAGTTTAACAAGGCTCTGTAATATAAATATAAATTTAAAGTGTAAGACAGGCAATAAGAGCCAAATCGCGGATGACAGTGCGTTATCCCAACGAAACTAAATTTTTTCGTTAGAATTAAAATACCTGTGCAGAAGGCACCAAATTTTACTTGGTCGCGGTCAAGATTTAAAATTGAAATAATCTCTACAAGAGATTTAATTCCATACATCCCCTGTTCCCCCTAAGGAAATAAATGCGAGAGAAAAATATCTGAATAGCTCAGTTGGAAGAGCAATCGCCCGGTAAACGAAAGGTCTCGGGTTCGATTCCCGATTCAGTGACTTTCGGATCTATATTTTTCTCCTATCCAGATAGATATTGAGTTTGCTTCGTATAAAGTATACATTGTTTATAATGTTTTTTAATAAGAAATATTTTAAAGAAGTTAACGTTTTATCGTCTCGACATAGATGTAAGTGATCACTATTTATTTAAAAATCTAATATTCAATATTCAGGCTAACACATTAATTATTTCACAGCTTATTACATATTATTACATCATAGATTACAAAATTAGACTTTTATTAAAAAAAAACTACAGAAATCTGATGTTCGAGATTATAGGCTCTTTTACGACTAATTCGAACGATCAGCCGTAATTTAAGCCAATAAGTATGATGTGTTATATTGCGTTTTTTCATAAGTCTATATATTTTACATGTATGATAAGTTCTGTCTTTCCAAATTATTTAATTTATTGATATGTTAGCAAAGCGATATTTGTATTGATAAAGACTGTCGTACAGTTGAAACGTTTATTAATTATCATTTGTATTATTTTCATGACGTAGAATAAAAAATTTTTAACACCTAATCAATTAGCTCGTTAAGTTGGCCTTTTAATTTTATTACTTATAAATTTAAAAAAGTATATTTATATAAATACACATAGGGTAAAGAGTGCATGTACTATATTTATGTAAGCCACCATGGGCGTCCGCAGGATTTTTTTCAGGGGAGGAGCATAATTAAAATTTTTTGTTCTTACTTAATTTTTTAAATTTAATATTTTAATTTTTATTTATTTTTTTATACATTAAATATGCAAAAATAATTTTTTGTAATAATTCTAAAAGACAAATGCCCCCTCTTGCTCCCCTCTGCGGACGTCCATGTAATCCACCCTTTATACATACAATAAATATATACATATATAATATACAATAATATAAAAAAAATTTATAAGTGCAATTAATAAAAAAATATTAAAATATATTAATAAATATATAAAAAATATTATACACTATATTAATAAATAATATATATATATATATATATATATATATATTTGTGTTTATATATTAATTTAATATAAAATATATAATTTGTTAAAAACAAAATTTATAATTGTTTTCATTTTAAAAATATAATTACAGTGAGAGACAGTATGTATCATATTTTTTTGTGACTTTGTGACCAAAATGGAACGTCTCTATCACGTATATAGTGCTGGCAGGGCTGTGTTTGCTGGGTAAGTGCATTTTTAAATATCTTCTTTTAAATATAAAAACTAGAATTTATTTTTAGACATTTAATATTAAACAAATAAAAATATAGCAAAACAACAAAAAATAAAAAAAAACAATTAAAAACAAAATTTTAAGCATTCCTTCCACTAAAAAATTGACGTTTGATGTGAAATCACCCTTAAGTCAAGCATTGTTTACCGCGCATGCGCAAAAAAACCCGGTTGGAATTCTAACACAATTCTCGAAACGCTTAATTATACAGTTTGTAATTACATTGTTTCAGTAAAAACGAAGAATTTATTGTTGATTGTAGTCTCGTAAGTAATCATAGTAATGCAAATACTGCATCCTACTGTACGTAGAAGATAAAACTTCAGAAAAAAGGGAACATTTGTAAACAATGGCAGAAGAAAAAAACAGAAGGTAATGAATTCTCCTCGATATATATCAACTATTTTAACATAAAAAAAAATATATATATAAATTATATATATCACCTACATCATGTTTTTGTCATTGCATGCAATTTATTATGTATTATTTACAACATGAGTTGAGGTTATGTTTTCACTACTTTAATTAAATGTTGACAAACATTTCAAGAATGTGAAAATCCAAAAAATAAAATTTTTTAATTCAAGAATTGAAAAAAAATATTCGTACAAATATCTATATATATTTTTTAAATATTCGATCATATTTATTAAAATAGGACACCCTATATATTTTTTCGTTAATCTGAAAAAATAAAATATATTGTAGAAAATTTTTATTTGTAAGCTATTATAATAATTATAATAAATTAACAATTTAAAATAATTTAGTCCAAGTGATAAACTGGAATCGATAGAAGCTGCTGAGGAAAAAATAAAATTAAAGCTTGACGATAAAAGCAAACAGAAATCTAAGGATGAACCAGTGGAAAGACTTGGTGGACAGAGCAACAATAATGAAAATGGGAACTGTTATTGGTAATTGCCTCTAAATATTGCTAGTGATATTATACATCTATTTTCTTTATAACATTGTGATTTACTGTAGAACACTGTAAATCTTTGCAGCAACAAGGAAAGAAATTTAAATATTGTGGAGCTACTTTGCGCCAGCTGTTCTCGTTGGTTTCATGAATCCTGCATCGGATATCAATTGGGCAAACTTGTACCTTTTATGATGAACTATATATTTATGTGCAAGAACTGTTCACCAACAGGTTTAGAGAGTTTCAAGAAGAACCAGGCACGTGAGTGTCAAAAATTAATTATAAAAAATTTATCTATACAAAGTATAGATATTTTATTGATTGTTAATCATACTGCTTTTGTTTGATCTTTCAGCATTTCCACAGATGTGTATAACAGCAATCGCAAACCTGCTGCAGATGTGTCAAAAGGAGAACGAGCAGAGAACTCTCTTTCACAAGGACAAGGACATCATACCATTTATTGATTGTCACTGGGAGAGTATGACTACGATGCCTCGCAGAGTCACTCAATCCTGGCATGCTACGGTATCTAATGAGTTTTTTCTATTACTGTTAGATTAGATTAGAATTTATAATTAGGATCGATATATACTTAAAAATCCTAGTTGAATCCAATAATCAACCCAAGTAGCAATTATACATTATTTTGACATTAAATAACGTCATTTTGATGTTTATGTTAATGTCAGTTTGCTACTTAGAAAGTTCCATTTTCTAGGATTTGAATATTACTCATAAGAAATGATATTTTATATATTGTACTTGCGAAATAATCGAATCTAGAACAGTTACGAATTTAGATCAAGTAGATCTGCAGGTTTAAAATAGTAATTTTTTTATTTTTTAAGTAATCATAGAGTTGGAAACTCTATGCAAAAAAATTCGTACCTGCTTGAAGATACTTAATAATATGAGTTTATATAATCTTCAATGTTTTATTTTATAATTTAATAAACATTTGATTTTCTAGATCCACAGAGCATTGCTTAAAGATGTCGGGACATTATTTACAATGGACGAGAGTACGTCCGAAGGTCAGCTATTTGGTTTGGCAAGCCCTGAACTTACATTGATTAAACCAAATTATGAAGCTATGATTAAAAATGGTCACCTGCGAGCGACAGAAATGGGCCTACAGCATGTCGGTATGTATTTCGTCTTTTAGGGCTGATTTTTCCAATTTTTTGATAAGTTTTATTCGACAGGTAGCATATCTTTGTCTCTTTTTTTAGAACTTATCTGAAAAGAAATGAAAATATGCTACTTGTCAGGTAAAACTTATCAAGAAGTTGGAAAAATCAGCCCTTATTCTTATATTAATTTATTTATAACAAAATTTTAATTTAAATCTATAAATCTATGAAAAAAGAGCTAGCATTTATCAAAATTTTTGCTAAAAACATAGAATTGTCTCATATTTTAAAATCTATAAATATTTAAGTTTTATTTCTATTTATTTAATTATATATTATATTGTTATATTCTTTAATTTATATATCTATATATTTTAATATCTATGAAATATAAACAAAAATACATAAAAATCGAATATTTATGAAAGATGTGTTGCAGCGTGAATTCTAAATTTTAAAAATTTAAATATAATTTGTTGAATTTTTATTTAAATTCTCACCTTTTTTACAAATTTTTTCAAAAATTGTATTCAATAGAGCAAGAGTTTTGAACATAATTAAGCGAACAATGTAAATCTGTCTTTATCTTATCACAGATGCAATCGTGTACGCGTCAGCCCGCTATCACAAAACTGCTGAAGTTAAATCACGATAGAGAAATTCAATAGCTCTCTAATAAACTTTGCCCGAAGACACTTCACTATAATGCTACAATGTTGTATTCGATATCATCATTCATATCATTTATATATCAGTATATATATATATATATATATATATATATATATATATATATATTTATAAGAAATTTTTATCGCTTTTATTGCTGTATCACTTTTAACAGTCGATTTAGAAAAAAAATTATTAATTACTTGTTTTATCCCTTTATTGAATTTGAATGCATTGAGGAGAAGAAGCATGATTTAACCTTGAGGAAAAGAAAATTAATTGTTGATATTGCGAATAAAGTGTGATTTTTTATATTAAAAAATGGAACTTTTAGTGCCACTTAGTGGAGGATTACGCGGTCGTAATGCTAAGCGGAAGTTTCCGGGCGAGGCCACGGGTGCTGGTTCCGGGAAAAAAGGCAGAGGATCCGATATGACCACTCCTAAACTACCCGCTCACGGTTACCCACTCGAGCACCCCTTTAACAAGGATGGTTACAGATATATCTTGGCAGAACCAGATCCTCATGCGCCCTTCCGACAGGTAAAGCACTTTACGTTTTCTATTATACAAAGATTTTCTTTTAGTGAATCCTTATGTTAGTCAAAAGAGAAATTACAAATACTATTATACTGAAAAACAAGTTTTATTTTATTTTACATTGAAGAGAAATTTTTTACATACAAAGGAATCCTATGCTGTCCTTTTTTACCAATGATTATTTTTCTGCACGCTTTTAAAGCTATTCAGCCAAGTATAAATGGTGTATTAATTTTGCAGATTATTATACTATACAGGATGTGTCCGGTAATTCGCGCTCCATCCGTTAGGTGCAGGTAGAGCAAGTCAAACTGAGTAAAAAAGTCCTCTACCAATTTGCAAAATTTTCAATTATTAATTATAATTAATGAGAAATTAATTTATAAAAATTTGTCTATTCGCGTGTGCTACACAAACGCAAAAGATAATAACATACATAAAACTGGACCTTCCAGTGGGCTCTTCTCACCGCGCGCTACCACTCGCGTGGTTTGGCTAAACTTTATTAATTAATTTCTCCTTTATTATTAAGAAAATCGCAAAATGGTAAAGGACTTTTTTACTTAGTTTGACCTACCTGCACCTGACGGGTGGGGCACGAGTTACCAGCCACCCTGTATATATTATATTATATTAGTATTATATACCTTGGTATATATGTGTGTGTGTGTGCGTGCGTGCGTGCGTGCGTGCGTGCGTGCGTGCGTGCGTGCGTGCGTGCGTGCGTGCGTGCGTGCGTGCGTGCGTGCGTGCGTGCGTGCGTGCGTGCGTGCGTGCGTGCGTGCGTGCGTGCGTGCGTGTGTGTGTGTGTGAATTTACACTATATTATTAGTATATACAGGGTGTTACATTTCAAACGTAACAGGTGGAACATTTCGTAAAGAATGCATTTTAGAAAAAAAATGTTTTCTACAAAAGTTATTTCAAAGGGAACATAACATAGTAATATTAATATAACCTTGAATAGCACCATCAAGGACACAAAAATCACTTTGAATTTTTTAAAATAGTATACACATACCAAACAATAGTGGTACTCCCACCACAATAGACATAGTTATAAATAAGCAAATTAACAATTATACTGACATAAATGTACTTCATGAACTAGATTCGGATTCACAATCCAATATATTTCACTCTTTTAAAACAAAACTTGACAGATATGAGACATAAAATATTTAACTTTAAAAACTAGTTCAAATTTAAATCTATTCTAGGCAAACATATAAATATTAATAATAAAATAAAAGATCATACAGAGTTAGATATCGAGGTAAACAAATTAACAGAAGTAATACAAAAAGCGCAACAACTAACGACAAAAATAATTACAAAAACAAATCAATAAGAGCTAGATAAGTTCTATACTAGAAATATATTTGTGAAAAGATTTATAACATAAATGTCATAAATTATTAAATATTATACAGAAGTAAATTCGATTCGTCGTACGTTTCGGTTGTACTTTTCAACCTTCTTCAGCGAATATATTAAAAATTAAAATATTAGTATAAATTAACAATAAATTATTCATCAATGTCATTATAATTAAGGGCACGCCATTAACAAAAATTATCCATTGCAAACCCATGTACAATAGAATTGTATGAAAAATTATCGATTATAAACCCATGTACAATCGTAACAAAAGTAATGAAATAAAAAAAAAAATTGCGCCAAGTGAAAGTAGAAACTTGTACCAGTGGAAAATTAAAGTTGCAGACATATATAGAGTCGTATAATGAATCAATAAAAATTTAAATTTGCAAATGTAGAATTGTACCATAAAAAAACTTATCTTTAAAAAAAAAGATAAACAAGATGCCAAGTCCATGCGCCATGTGAAAAAGTGTTAAACAAAAAAGTATTTTTAAGTAAAAAAATCTATCAATTGACAAAAATTTATGTTCTAAAATTAATATCTCTACAAAAAGTAATGTCCAATTATTGCGCGAATAAATAAACATTTTTATAAAATATTAAAATTTAAAAACTTATGCAAATTTAAAATTAATATAAAATAAAAAGAAATAAAAAAATTTTAGTTAAAAAAACTGGGCGCGCTGCTAAATAATATTCTAATGATATTAAAATTAAATTGTTACTTTTAAACTCATTGCAGCGCGCCCAGTTTTTTTAACTAAAATTTTTTTATTTCTTTTTATTTTATATTAATTTTAAATTTGCATAAGTTTTTAAATTTTAAGAGTTTAACTAGGCTCTGTAATATATAAATATAAATTTAACATATATAAGATAGGCAATAAGAGCCAAATCGCGGATGACAGTGCGTTATTCTAAACGAAACTAAATTTTTTCGTTAGAATTAAATACCTGTGCACAAGGCACCAAATTTTTACTTGGACACGGCCAAGATATAAAATTGGAATAATCTCTACAAGAGATTTTTAATTCCATGTATCCCCTATTCCCCCTAAAGAAATAAAGTGCGAGAGAAAAATATAGATCCGAAAGTCGCAGAATCGGGAATCGAACCCGAGACCTTTCGCTTGCCGGGCGACTGCTCTTCCAACCATTTAAATTTTAATTTTTTATAAAAATGTTTATTTATTCGCGCAATAATTGGACATTACTTTTTGTAGAGATATTAATTTTAGAACATAAATTTTTGTCAATTGATAGATTTTTTACTTAAAAATACTTTTTTGTTTAACACTTTTTCACATGGCGCATGGACTTGGCATCTTGTTTATCTTTTTTTTAAAAGATAAGTTTTTTTATGGTACAATTCTACATTTGCAAATTTAAATTTTTATTGATTCATTATACGACTCTATATATGTCTGCAACTTTAATTTTCCACTGGTACAAGTTTCTACTTTCACTTGGCGCAATTTTTTTTTTATTTCATTACTTTTGTTACGATTGTACATGGGTTTATAATCGATAATTTTTCATACAATTCTATTGTACATGGGTTTGCAATGGATAATTTTTGTTAATGGCGTGCCCTTAACTGGTCGCCTTTTTTTACCTTTTTTTAAAGGTGAGTTTTTAGAGATTATATCATTCATTTTTGTATATGATAAGCATCTTTAAATAAATAAGCAAATTCAATTTTTCTGGCATTTTCTTATTTTAGGTACATATATATCCAATAATTAATATACAAAATTAAATATTATTCATCACACAATTTGTATCAAAATAATATATTTTTAAAAATTTATTTTAAATTTATTTAATCATTTTTATCATTGTGATTGTAGTGGCAAGGATTTTATTGCTCAGTGTCATTGCAAGCATCTGGCCTGTATATACCATAATATATTGTGTAATACATTGGCTAAGTATGACAATATGGATTTTGATAGATTCCCATGGAATATTGGAATTTTGTCGGACTTGCAGTCATCCACCACATATGCAGCCTACAATTAAAGAACGCATTTATTCCATATTATTTGCTTCCGTTATTGGCATAGTGCACATTTTTATATATCTCAATGCTGTAGATAGCAAAACATTTTGAAAACATCTATCTTTCTATGTTATCTGCTTTTTTGAAAATATTGCAGCAAATTTATTATGGCAATATGCTTGTTCTCCTGCAGTTAAAGAGGCTTAGTACTTTAATATAATCTTTATTATTTGTATCATTTCCTTTTTCTTGGGAATTACAGCAATGCTTTTGTACTATATTGTCTTGCATCCCTCAAAAAGACAACATACTTCAAACGCACCAGTTCAAGCAATGTAACTTTGATATTTATTTACTTTAAAAAATGAGAGATAAACTATACAATATGCAATTAACCTTATCTTATGACTTTTATAAATCTTATGATAAAATCTAACTCTCTCTTAATCTTTATTATGAAAAGAATCTCGGTATTATATGAAATAATTTCATTGTAATTAATAGTTTAACTTTCAAAAATTTTGCAAAATAAAATAACTCATACATTGTATTTCTACCATATATATAAAAAAAAGATAGGTAAATATAAATAAATAAATATATATTTATGATATACAATAAATAAATATATATTTATATTTATATATATATATATATATATATAAAATGTTGGATTTTTATTATATATATATAATTTTAAAAAATCTTTTTTATATGCTATTGAATTTTAATACATACAATTTTGATTATATGTATTTTAATTGATTATATTTATAAGTATTTTTATATTATCTTAAAAAGACTGCATAGAATTATTTGTGCGACACTCTTATATGTATGTATAATTAATAGGGACCAACTACACATTTTTTTTTCCACTGAATAAAAACAATCTCAATATTAAAATTAAATTATAAAAAAGATACTGTGATATTTTATTGATGAGAAATGTACATTTATAATTGTATTAAATACAAAAATAAACATGCCATGAATTACTATATATACATATTTTCATAATTATCAAACTTAAAAATATAATATTGTTACCAAAGAAGAAAGCACTATTTAAAAACTCTAAAAGTTCATAATTTGTTAAATTAGTAATTAAATACTGCATTTTGTATAATTTTTAAGCTTTATTCTTTTATTTTTCTTTATTTAATTGAATAGATATTAACATCCAATGTAGCATACAGATTAAATTAACAACCAAAAAAATAAATCTTAACTTTGAAATATATTTTTGTTTCTTTTAAATATCAATCAACTGGATTTTGTACTACTATTAATATGAATTCTTTATCTGGTGCCATCATAATTTTATGTTTTTTGCTACGTATGCGCAAGAAAGTTAAATCATTTGTTGGATTCAAGTCACGTACGACAGAACGAACTTTATCTGACAATTGACTTATCAAACCTGCGTATTGAACTGTTGTCGTATTATCTAATGTTGACTTTATAGGAATACCTAAAACAAATATAATTTTATAAATTTTTGTTTACAACTACAAGTAAATCATGTCAATGATCTCATGTAATACCTTCTGCATTCACCACTATTGTTCCAACTACCCTTTTATGAGACTGAATTTGTTTCATAGTTTCTTCAACCTCTTATAAATTATTTCATCGAAATTTATTAATAAAATTTTTATTTTAAATATTCCAATAACGGAAGCAAATCATATGGAATAAATGCGTTCTTTAATTGTAGGCTGCATATGTGGTGGATGACTGTAAGTCCGACAAAATTCCAATATTCCATGGGAATCTATCAAAATCTATATTGTCATACTTAGCCAATGTATTACACAATATATTATGGTATATACAGGCCAGATGCTTGCAATGACACTGAGCAATAAGATCCTTGCCACTACAATCACAATGATAAAAATGATTAAATAAATTTAAAATAAATTTTAAAAAATATATTATTTTGATACAAAGTGTGTGATGAATAATATTTAATTTTGTATATTAATTATTGGATATATATGTACCTGCAATAAGAAAATGCCAGAGAAATTGTAAAATAGTTCCTATAGCACTGATATTAGATTTATCTTGTTAAGCTAATCGAATGCTGCGATGATAACTAGCCATTGCCCAACCCATGCTCACAAGTGAGCTGATAATGCTACCTGCTTGATGTACAACTGAAAAAAATATAGAAGCTAATTAAGAAAATTATTAAAAATATATGCATACTCATACATAGGCATTTATATAATTGAAATATTATTGAAATAATAGCAAAATATCTGATTTTGTATCACAGACTGTAAACTTGCACATAAATTATTATGACAATAAATTTGCAAATAATAACATTAAAATTGAATGTAAAAATTGAAATTGAAAATTGAAAATATCTAACGCCGCACGCTGTCAATATAGCGGAGGGCAACTATCGCCGTCTGTTGTAAAACGTGCGAGATGGACATTTCCAATACATGCATCTATTCATGTGTTGTGTACGTGTAATATATGTGTGCGCATGTGTTGTATACGTGTGAATACGTGTAGCACGATACTACTATGTTTGCGTGATGATAATAATGATGACGGGGACGTTTCTTAAAAGAAATTTTTCATATTTCGACTTTGCAATTATATATCTCTGCTTACAAATCACGTAGAGCAAAAATAAAGACACTTTTATTATATAATTCAAACTCAATCTATCGATTAAGTCTAGTATAAACTCGATTGCTTCAGCCGTTATTGAGAATTCGAAATATTATAAAGACTCAAATGTCCGACTCGCGTTAAGATACACGGTGTCTCGGCTACGCCCTTAACTGGTCGCGAGACACTACCGTGTCTCTTGATAAAAATAGACGGAGTCAATTTATATGCTAACAATCGAGATCAACGCATTTATAAAGCAAGATATAACACTTTGACTTAACAAATTGAATAAATATATCAAAGTACACAAAGATCCTATTCCTAAGGTTTCAAACACCAATGTAATATATAAGATAGACTGTAAAGAGTGCAATGCATCGTATGTTGGTCAGACTAGTAGGAAATTATCTACTAGAATATCTGAACATCGATCTAATATACACAGAAATGTAAAAAAATCCGTAATCACTGACCATAGATTAAAACATATCATGAATTTTATTGGGACAATGTAAAAATACTTGATAAAGAATCTCAATATAATAAAAGATTAATTTCAGAGATGATATTTATAAAAAGGCAAAATAATAGTCTCAATTTAAAAACAGATATTGATGGTTTGCCAGTTGTGCGGTCGTTTCTCTGAGAGTTAAAAATCATACGTTATTGTTACCTCGAGCTATTAACATCTGTAAGCCTCCACGTCACAATACAACATCTTACTCGATTTAACTGTAAGTCCATTTTCATTAATTTACTTATCTTCAATGTTAATTTTTTTTCGTATACTTATGATTTTATAGACATATTAACAATGGCTGTTATTGAGATTCGCAACCGACCTCCTAACAGAACAATTAGCGAGAGATCTGTTTCGCGACAATTACATATAATGACGTTGTGAGGAATAGAATATATACTAAAAAAATGCTCTTGCTTTATAAATGCGTTGATCTCGATTGTTAGCATATAAATTGACTCCGTATATTTTTATTATAATGACATTGATGAATAATTTATTGTTAATTTATACTAATATTTTAATTTTTAATATATTCGCTGAAGAAGGTTGAAAAGTACAACCGAAACGTACGACGAATCAAATTTACTTCTGTATAATATTTAATAATTTATGACATTTATGTTATAAATCTTTTCACAAATATATTTCTAGTATAGAACTTATCTAGCTCTTATTGCTTTTTTATTTGTTGATTAAACATTTTCTAAAGAGCTGTTACAAATTATATTAAAAACAAATCATATTAAAAATTTTACTCGATACTATTTTAAATCAAATAAAATATAAAACAAAATAAGGAAAATATGGCAAAAAACAAGATTGAACAAAAATAGAATTTTACTAAATAAAAATATCACGTAAAATCAGAGAGGATATAGTAAAATACAGAAATGACATTTGGAATAATAAATTACAAAAATTAAGTGCAAAAAAGTTCCATCTGGAAAATGATTAAATCATTAAAGAAATCTTATGAACCCATAGCTACCTTAACCAATAACAATATAACATATCACTAATATATGTTCAAAAAGCTAACATATTAGCAGAACATTACGAACAGATATTTAAACTAGCATATTTTTCTTAAAAATGGAAAACTACGTATATAATACCAATCCATAAATCAGGTAAAAATAAAACATTACCAATCAGTTATAGACCGATAAGCCTCTTAGCCACGTTAAGCAAAGTAATGGAAAAAATATTAAATAGACTACAAAAGCATGCCGAAAATAACAAACTTACAAATAAGCATCAATTTGATTTTAGGAAAAAACGCAACACAGTACAACAAATAGTAAAAATAGTAAATGACATACGAGTAAATTATAATAAAGTAAAAAATAACGTAACAGTAATGTTACTCTTAGATACAGAAAAAGCCTTTGATAAAGTTTGGATGGATTTGTTATATAAAATGCTGGAACAAAAATACGCGTTTTATATGATCAAGTTAATACATTCATATATAAATAATAAAACATTTCGAGTAACAATAAATAATAGTAAATCTAAAACGAAAATAATAAGGGCAGGTGTATCATAAGGCTCAGTTTTCGGTCCGATATTATTTAATATATTTTTGAATGATATGCCGGAATTTCCTAAAACCAAATTAGCAATGTTCGCTGACGACACGGCAATATACACACTCTTTTAGCGCAATAGTAGCGGCAATACAAATACATATAAACATTCTTGAACATTATTACAAATTATAGAAAATACCACTTAACGCAGATAAAACAGAAGCAATTATTTTTACTAGAAAATACAAAAACACGAATTTTTACACCGATTACATTGTATAAACAATCAATTCAAATTAAAAGTTCGGTAAAATATCTCGGCATGCATTTAGATAGTAGATTGACAGTAGATAAACATAAAGTTCATATAAGCAAATCAATTCAAAGAGCATATGGGACCATGGGACAACTATTATTCACTTATGGCTAAAAACTCTAAATTAAGTATTACAAATAAAAGACTCATATATGTAGTAATTTTGAGACCGATATTGTTATATGCGGCTCTGTCTGGTGCTCAGCAGCTCCTACAAATATTAAACTGTTACAATCGTATTAAAATAAATGTTTACGATTAATTTTAAGGACAGATATGAAAAAATCAAAAACTTACAACTTTCAAATATAAGCCTAATACAAAACCACATTGATGAAATCGGTTCAAGATTCTACACAGAACAAATAAATAATGGAATTGATTTGGTTAAAGAAATAATGTGTCTCGACAAAGCAACTAGACCAAAGAAATGGTTGTATAAATTAGCGTATGAAGAACTCGATATACCTGACGCAGAATGTATTTATAGTTGACGTTTATTTATTATTTATAGTATATTTATATATCATTTAAGTTAGGAAATAGGTTTGAGCAAATAAAAAGAAAAACGAATATTGTAAATAACATTTAAGCGAAGACGAACATATATTTGTATTATTTATAAGAAGCTGAAGGTTAAGCCATGAGGCAGGAATTTCAATTTATACTGTAACAAATATTTCATCTGAATGATTTTCATTTATTGAATATGTAACTCAATCAAAATGAATAAAGTTCTATTAAAAGTAAAGTAAGTTTTCGTCCGATCACATGACGAAGTCATGGTCTTACATAAGACCGTGACTGAAGTTAACTAATGTTGGGCATGGTTAGTACTTAGATGGATGACCACTTGGGAATACCATGTACTGTTGGCATTTTTTTTGCTAATTCAAAATTTTAAGGGAATCTTACAACCCGGTTTTACCGAAACTCAAAGTTGGATTCGATCTCTAATCTTTTTACTGACTGTACAGATTAAAAAATAAATCCTTTTTTATAGTTAAAGTACTAATAATAGCAAACGATAGGCGCTATAATTTCATGTAAAAAACTTTAAAAATATTAGAAAAGAATATAAAAAAAGTAAATTTTTATGTATGATAATGCTTTATAATAAATGTATAAATTATTATTATAAATTATAAATTATAAATTATAAATTATAAATGTATAAATTATTGTAATATCTTAAAATGATAAATTATGATATCACCAAGCAATGGTTTCTAATATTAATTTATATAATTTTTCAATTATTTTAATTTGTGTTTAGGAATTTGACGAGAGCAGCGACTGGGCTGGTAAACCTATACCTGGATGGCTGTACCGTGCTCTCAGCCCGAGTACAGTATTACTTGCATTACATGATCGCGCGCCACAGCTCAAAGTCGCTGAAGATAGATTGGCGGTCACTGGGGAAAAGGGATATTGCATGATAAGAGCCACACATAGTAAGAACCTTATAAATTTGTAAAGACACAGCTGACGATAGGATTAAGTGGAAGCAGATTTGATTTGTTTGCATAGTTTGAATTTTCTATGATTAGAAAGAAATTCCTATTTGCCTCTGCATTTCAAATATTTAAAAATGTTTGCTGTGACTTGTCTGTATAAATATCTTCAATAAATTTACAAATATCTTATAGGTGTAAGCAGAGGCACTTGGTACTGGGAGGCCACCATTGAGGAAATGCCGGAAGGATCAGCGACAAGACTTGGATGGGGACAAGAATACGCGAACTTACAAGCTCCACTTGGCTACGATAAGTTCGGTTACTCATGGAGATCAAGGTATTCATACAAAGTGGGGAAAAAGTATGGAAACCTTGAAAAATCTCGAAAAATATAAGTTTATAGAAAAATGTGTCCTCTAAAAGTTGTAAGGCTTAAAAAAAACCTATTTACTAATCTTATTAGTTTGACCTTGAAGAACTTTGCCAAGATCAGGGCAAAGTCATCTTGAATTTTTTAAATGAAACCATTTATCATTGCATATTCTTGTAGCTTATCTCAAGAGCTTTCCAAAACTTTATAACAAAAAATTTTTTTGTTAAGTACTTTTTGAGTTATAAAGGTTTGAAGTTAACCATTTTTTAATGTAAAATGTAAAATATCTTGTAAAATATTTTGTGAATTTTTGAGATAGTATATTGTTAAGGTAAAAGAATATTCATTGTACAATATTATGATATAGGAAGGGTACGCGATTTCACGAAAGTCGCGGCAAACATTATAGCAACGGATATAGCGAGGGTGACACATTGGGCTTCCTCATTATTCTTCCAAACACACATGATGCATCACACATTCCAAATACTTATAAAGATAGAGTGAGTATATTGTACCAATATAAAAAAAATTTTTTCTCTCTCTTTCTGGTCTTAACCCCTTGAGTGTCAGGCAAGAAAAACGTTTGTGTGTCAAGGATGCTATCAATGACATAAACTTAGAAATATAAAGTAAGTCACTTTTCCGGGGGTTTTTTGTGGTGCCGATCAGAAATCCGAGGTCAGAATTTCAAAATTCAAAATGGCGGATAATCTCAAACATTTTTTAATTCCCTATATTGCTAATTATCGATTTAATTTTAGATTTTTAGTATGAAAAAATGTTTTAGGTCGGATCTACAACAGGTGTGGTAAGCTCTAAGTTTTAAGAAAATCACCAATCACAGTCAAGAATGAAGGGAATAATTGACTGTGATTAATCAATTTCTTAAGGCTTACAGCTTACTACACCTGTTGTAGATCCAGCCTTATCTGATACATTGTACCGGTTACTTGAAAAATAAAATAACTTTTAAACTATACTAATTTTGAAGAATTATTATCCGCCATATTGGATCCGCTTCAATTTCTAAAATCCGACATTAAACTTATAATCAGTGATCTCAAAAACATTAAAGTATGTATTATCAGTTCACTTGCTGCACTGCAAAAGTTATTTATTGGCGTTTAATAAAATATGCGGATTTTTCCATCATGAAGCACTTTTGGCCAGTTTTATTTTGGCGGATTTTTCATTGACACTTAAGGGGTTAATATTCTACATATAATTTATATATATATATATATATATATATATATATATATATATATATACACACGCGCGCGCGCGCACACACACACACACACACCACACACACACACACACACACACACACACACACACACACACACACACACACACACACACACACACACACACACACACACACATATATATGCTTTTATAGAAATACCTAAACATTTCCTTTGTTTTTTTTATTCCAAAATTAGCCCTTAGTGAAATTCAAGAGTCACTTATATTACGAGGAGAAAGACCAAGTGCAGGAAGCTTTGAAAGCTCTACGACCTCTAAAAGGCAGCAAGATCGTGTACTACAAAAACGGAATCAATCAAGGCGAGGCTTATATAGACATTAACAAAGGCGCTTATTATCCTGGAATTTCGATCTATAAAAGCGCAACAATTTCCGTGAATTTTGGGCCGAATTTTAAGTGTCCTCCAACCGATACTACATTCAGAGGCGTAAGTATATTATTCACATTCTCCTTCTAAAGAAAGCATATTATATTGATTTATTGCATATTATTGTCTTTTCGAAAGTCTCGAAGTATTGTTGCCTCTTTTCTGCGATGATTGATTCTGTCACAGCATTTACTTCGTGAGCGGTTGTCATTGCATATTTTGACAGTTGTATGTATCGAGGGGTTAGTGTAGCGATAGTAATGTATATTAAAGGATTTGGTGTAATAGTTAAAATCTGATAAATGTTTATTATTTTTATGACTGAGCGGTTTCGACTACAGTTTCTCAGTTAGAAAGAAAAATAGAAATTCGGTGAATTAAAATTATGTATTTTAGAAATTCAGTTAATTTAGATTATGTACATAATGGAAATTCAAGAATTAAAATTATATACCTAATAGAAATGTAACGAATTAATGTACATAATTTTATTTTTGAATTTTTATTGTATACATAATTTTAATTTTTTAATTTCCATTATGTTTTAAATGGCGATTCGCCGAATTTTTACTATGTACAATACATAACTACTCTTGAATTTCTATTATGTTATAATTTCAATTGGCCGAATTTCTATTAGGTATTTCAGTTATTTACATAATTTCAGTTATTTACATAATAGAAATACGGCGAATTAAAATTATCTGCATAATAGAAATTCAAGAATTAAAATTATATACATAATGGAAAATAAAAAATTAAATTTATTTACATAAAAGAAGTACAACGAATTAAAATTACGTTCGTAATAAAAATTAGGCGAATTAAAATTATGTATATAATAGAAATTCGAGAATTTAAGTTATGTACATAATTGAAATTCGACAAATTAAAATTATGTACACTCGCGGAGAAAAAGTTTGTTTAGCGCGCGCGTGTTATCTAGTTTTACAAAAACCTTACGCATAGCGAGAGTAAGTACCATTTTTATAGTTTTACAAGGTGTCCCATAGGAAATCGCTGAAACTAGTCAGTAGTCATTTTTTAATGCATGCAGTTATTGAGAAATCAAAAATTGTGTTGGGAAGAGGAAAGTCTGCAGTTTTTAATGGATATAAATAAAATATTTATGTACCAATTTATTTTATTAATAAAAAGTAATGAAAAAAGTGCTAATAATCACATAAACTAATGATAAATATTTTCAACAGTGCCAGATTTAATAGCAGCTATTAAAACGATCGTCAATAACATTAAAAATGATATGTTAGAAAAAGTTTTTATGAGTTTTTATAAAAGAACAGAATTTTGTACAAATTCAAACTGTGTGCACTTCGAAAATATTTATCATTAGCTTACATATGTGATGTTAAAAAATGACAGCTAATTGGTTTCAGCAATTTCCTATGGGATACCCTGTATGTTATGTAAAATAAACGTAATAAAGCGTGAATTATTGGATTTGCATACATTAGAAAACTTCTAATTGGTTCTCCAGTGGAAGATTCCAAAGCAATAGTCGATATTTAAATATGTACTGATGAGATTTTCTTCGAGATAGGGAAAAATATAGAAACTTTCGGTGATTCTGAACAATATCAATTCTTGCTGACAAAAATATCTTTGTTACAGATGCACGAGAAGGCAGAAGAGGCGATAGCCGAGCAATCCATGGCGGACATGCTTTATCTCACCGAGAACGAAGGCAAACTAAGACTAGATACATTTGTATTATGACATTAGTGTATTCTTTTATTTTCCCTTATTTTTATTCTATATTATGGATCTGATATGCTGATACGCATATACAGTGTTTAACGCAGCAACACGTGATTTACACTCCAAAAATTAATTTTTGGTTTCTTATTATACTTATAAACATACCCCCCCCCCCCCCATACACACACAATTCGCATACATTTATAAAAATTTTTTTATTTTGGTACATGGAAGAATCTAAGAGACAAAGGTAAAAAGGAGACTACTAAATCTCATCAATGATATGTAATTCTTTGCATGCATACAAAATTTGCGCCATATAGTTTATTATATTTTTATCTAAAATGCTGTAACTAAAGGAATAAAAGTTACAGCAGTATTATCTCTAGAAAAATAACTCAATTGATATCTTTTGAGAAAGTGAATCCTAATGTTAAAAATATAAAGCTTCATATATTGAACAATTTCTTAAATTCTTCTTTAAAAAAATCATTATATTGAATTATGATTTATATAATTTAATTATTTTATCATTTTGTTATTCTGTTTTAAATTTACAAATTTAAAAAATTATTATATATATATATATATATATATATATATATATATATATATATACATGTAGAGCATATGTATGCATGTGAAAGATCTCATTTAATATAAAATAAAATATGTATATATTACTTATGTAAATCACAGTAAAATATACGTTTATTATATGCATGTTTATTACAGATATTGCATAATTTATTTTTATAGCCTATTATTTTTTAATTGATGATTAAACTATTAAATAACTTTATTTTCCGAAACCACCTCTGCAAGTAGGACTCGTGGTCACTATTTTGCTGCTTGCTTCCCATTGCTCTGGTGTTTTCGCCTTAAACATACATTGCATCTATATAAAAATTTGATTTTAGTTGAGTATCAAATGGAGCATAATTTATTTTTTGAACTAGTACAAAGACTGATTAATGATCAATCGTCATTACTTACTACTATTGATAAAGCATGTACGCCTTCTTGCAGTTCCACTTGTAATAATTCATGTATCATTCGGTGTCTCTATATTAATAATTCAGATTTTTTAGATTATTTATATTATTTAAAGTAATACTCTATAAAATCTTGTATATTGATATATATATATATACATATATATTGTATTAATGCAGATCCATTTAAACAAAACTATAACTTTATAACTTTTTATGCAGCATATTGTCAGAAATAGATTTATATAAAAAAAACTATGATAATGCTATTTTAAAAATTAAGATGAACTTTGAATGATCTTGAAAAAATCATTCAAGGGCATTTTAGCTCACGACATTATGTCTTCGAAATCCTGCAATTTTGTTCTAAAACGCCATAATTTTCAAATATTTACCTGCTAAAATTAAGAATAAATTATGATTTATATATATGTGTGTGTGTGTGTATATATATATTGAATATATATATATGATAAGAATATATATATATACACACACACACACACATATATAAATCATAATTTATTCTTAATTTTAGCAGGTAAATATTTGAAAATTATGGTGTTTTAGAACAAAATTGCAGGATTTCGAAGACATAATGTCGTGAGCTAAAAATGCCCTTGAATGATTTTTTTTCAAGATCATTCAAAGTTCATCTTAATTTTTTAAAATAGCATTATCATAGTTTTTTTATATAAATCTATTTCTCGCAATATGCTGCATAAAAAGTTATAAAGTTTTTAGTTTTGCTTAAATGAATCTGCCTTAATTTTTTAAATATATATAGATTCTATTCATTTTTTGATAATCTTACTTGAATATTTTTATGCACAAAATAATGGAGGGAATCAATTGATTGTAAAGAAAATACTTAGTTGTTTTTGAGAAAAAGTAATTTACAACTATATATTGATTTCTAAAATAAATCATTACGTAAATAAAAATTATGTTTTTATTATTTTACTTTATTTCCTTCTTATATTTTATATTCTCATGATTAACCAAAATCAAAATTTTTCAAATTTGGCTTTAAAACAAACTTTAGCAAAATATTTAATAAATATTCAATAAACACAAAAATCTTTTAATAATTACCTCAATTAATAGCTTCTTGTTAAATTTTTCTGATACAACCACTACCTTCAAATGCGTTTCGGAGCCTTTGGGAACATTATGCATGTAAGATTCATTAATGACGTTACAATACAGAGGGTTTCAATATAGTTTCCAGTTTTTTCCTAATTGAATTTTCTATCGGGGCCATTCAATATTGCTTTAGCACTCATTGTATCTTCTAAATGTAATGCACTATAATCTATAACGTTTTTATTTAATTTACATTCATGTTTATACAAGTAATATGTATTAGATAAACAAATGTTTATATAGATTCAAAGGAAACAGAATGCAAGTATGTACAAATTGCATGTAGTTATGGCAATCAATATTAAGAATCTACATCAGTATACAGGAGTGAAATTTAAAGCGTAAAATGTATATACAATTCTTCGAATAAATTATTCTATTGTACGCATAAAGAAAAAAATATGTAATTATAAAATATTTATAACAACAATGAAGCAATAATAAACAAAAATCATTGTACGCTTAAAGAATAAGTACATAATTATAAATGTTTATAATGATGAAGCAATAATAACAACACTCAGAGTTGGATAATAACTAGTTATAATTAGTTAAAAGTTAAAAAGTTATTAACTTTTGTTAGTTTAGTTAATATAAAATGTATCAATTTTAACTTCAAATAGTTATTTTTTACCTTAAACTTATTAACTTTTTTCCTAAGTTTAATTTTTTTTTATCTCTGAATACCAGTATATTGTTTCTTTTATAAGTTATAAACGTATTATTTTTAAAGTATTATTAATTTTTGTTCATTTTGTCATTAATTGTAGTTACTAAAAAATATATTTCTATATAAAAATCAAAATTTCTTTGTTATTATAAATTTAAAAAGAATTAACAAACAAAATTTAATTCAATGTTTTTAAAAATTACCTTTTAATTTAACTTCAGTTAATTTGATCTTAACTTAACTTTAACCAAGTTAATTTTTATTTATGTGCAAACTTTTTAACTTATTAATTTTATATAAGCAACCAACTTTAACGTAACTTAGTTTTACAAAATCATTAATAAACTATGAACCCTGACAAAAATACAAAATCATTATTGTACAAAACTTCCATCGATTTAGTTAAATAATTATAAATTAGTTTATAATTTAACTTTATTTACACAAGGTAATATAAAACATTTTAACTGTGTACTTACTTTTTCTACATATCAATTTTCGTAAAAATCTTGTTTTATGCATTTATTTATTTATATATTGCATTTATTTATTATATTATTGCATTTATTATTTATAATTATTTATCCTATTTTCAATATACAGCACCCTCAGAACCAATATATATATATATTTTTTTTTTCAAAAAATATCAGATTTTTATATATACAAGAAATACAAGAATCCTATTAATTCACGAATGCAGATCTCCATTTTATAAAACCCGTATTACACTACAGATTTGTGCGATTTAGATTAGGTTAGAACTGAAGATCGTGATCGACCAATTAGAGCAAAGAAGATTGCATTCTTATTGGTCAATCCGAAACCACCCATAGTAGCAAACTGGTGTTATTAAACGTCAAAATGACATGAATTTGACGTCTAATGACGTAATCGATGTCAAAATGATGCCATTTTGATGTTTAAAGGTACCTTTTCATGCTGTCGCTCGACGCTCGTTTTCTGCGATGTGATGACGTCATGTAAGTCGCTAGCGACGTGAAATGTAGTTCGATTTTTCCAACTACAAGCGATATTAGCGAGCGATTAAAGATTTGAATGGATATCGAAATGGTAAGTATAATAATATTGTTTGATGAATATAATAAACATGTACATATATATTATTATAAAAATATTATTATTAATATTAAGGGGATGCTGGAGCTGTGCAGAGACTTTTGTTGTACATAACCTTGAATATGAGCAAATTTGCTTCATGTAAAAATTCTACAGTTTGTTATGCGCAAAATAAGAGCCAAGCGTATGCGAAGGTTGTACAAAATTTTAAGTACATTTTTCTTTTTTTCTAGGCTTTTAACCTTAGTTCCAATTGCACGATATTGTTTCAGATATGTTGTCTCGTGCATACGCTGACTCTTATTTTGCACATAACACAAACTGTAGAATTTTACATGAAGCAAATATTGCTCGTGTTCGAGATTATATACGACAAAAGTCCCTGCACAACTCCAGCATCCCCTTAATTAAGGACATTATTATGTCTTTAACATTATAAGTAAACATAAATTGAGAACGGTCCAATTTCGAGCAACACTTTAACATATCTTGTTTTACATATAAATATAAATCTGTTATTTTTAATCATATAAGTTATGTCCAGTAATAATATTTTATGTAACGTACGCAAAAAAACATTGAAGTAAATAAAATATTTGTTATATAAGATATTTTCTAAAATATTTTTTTGTAGTCTCGTGTTCAAACGTGTGGATTATGTGAAACCATATGTAATGAGGACGAAGTACCCAGCCATGAGTGTCTTCAAGGATATTCTAATTTCATTACAGATGATAATTTGTACTTTTACCCTGTATTAGGTATTTTATATATATATATATATATATATATATATATTTTACTTAAGTTAATTACAAAAATTATTAAATCTGATGTTTTTTTAATAATGTTTTTTTAGACGATGGAAGAAACTTATTGTTAGAAGAAGCTTGACACAGGACGCTGAAACAATAGCATCTGTACCTTTCATGGTGATAATCAAGGTCAAATAAATGTAATAAATTCTTGAAGTTTTAAAACATTATAAATGAGAAGTTATACATATTATGTTTGTATGATATACATTTTATTTTTTGTTTCCAGAGAATATTTGATCCATTAATAATAATAGAAATTCCAATCAAAAGAGCGCAAAGGAAAAACTGTCACTTGAGGAGGAGGAAGATTGCTAATATTAGAAGTCCCATGCAGAGAACCACTATGGAATTTAGATTACCTCTCATTCAAGAAATTGCAGAATTACAAGAGCTTTGTGGGAAGAAGTTCTCAAACTTTAATGGTTATATAAATGTCTATTATTTATAATATAAAAAATATGCTGAGTGTTTCGCGGGTTTTATCTCCGTGTGTAAGTTCATCCTTGGATACTATCCAAGCATCCATAGCATCCAAGGATGAACTTACACATGGAGATAACCCGCGAAACACTCAGCAAACTTGAAGATAGTACCCGTGGAAGCCTCAAGAATTAAAAAAAAATATATTAAAACCGAATGTTTTTACAGGGAAATTAAGCGCAGCTGGATGTAAAAGCAAGTTCAAGAATTTTCACGACACTTATAGGAGACTTGTGAACGCTGAGAAACTACCAAGTGGAATTCTGCTTCCAAAAGCAACATGAGCAAATGGAAACATTATAAAAGTATGGAATTCCTTCGAGATAGTTGCTTACAGAAAAGGTTAATAATGCATTTGTATGACTTTCATTATTTTTAATACTAGAAAATTATTTTTGTATAATTTTTTTATATAAAATAATAAATTTTATTTCTTTACAGTACGATTTCTAATATTAACGATGGAGACAGCAACAGTATTATCGAGAATGATAATGAATTAGATTGCCAGATGCGAATATGTTTAGAAGTTACTAATAATGAAGATAGTCAAGATACGAGTAATATTAGGAAGTATTGAATAATTATCACAGTTTATTTTAAAATTTTGAAATTAGAAGAAAATGGTTTTTAAATTATTTTTTTTTTCAAGATCATGTAAGAAGAGAAGGCGAGCAGAGTCACAAAACAGTTACTTAGAACGTATAGCAGACGCTTTATGTCAACCACCTCCTGACATTGTTCTTCCACCACCCCCTCAAGAAGACCATATAGATGCGTTCTAAAACTGTTTGGTCATAACTTAAGAAAGTTATCGCCAGAAAAACCAAAATGGATGGATGCAACGATATTTAAATATGTCTTACGAAATGTTAAAAGAAAACCAAAGATATTAATGAAATATTAACTTAAATATTAAATTAGCTTAACAAAAATTTTGTACTTTAAATAAACTTAGTTTTTATTTAAATTATGGAGATAATAAAGCGTGAAATTATATTTTGTTTTATGTGTTAAATACAAAAATTTATTAAAATGTTAAAATTACATACAAAAATACAGTATAAACGTTATAAAATGAATATTTATTCCTTTGTTTATCAACAGTGTTGAAATTGCCAAGGTATTGCTCCCTCGCTATTAAAGTATTCACAAAAGTCATCCCGAATTCTTGCAGCTGTCCGAGAACTGTTATTTGTACTTACACCTTTCTTATATCTTGAAAAGCAGAATTAATGTCTATATTTCTCCTCCAGAAACCTTCTATTAACCATCGCAACCATCTCGATCAACCATGTTTTCAGTGATATTCATTGACTCCAATATCTTGTATACGAATATAATTATGAAGACACACAATAGCTTGTACTATTTTCATTGCTGTTTCAATTGAACAATTTATTGGTCCTTCTTAAAATTCTCCATTGACTTGATAAAATGCCAAAAGCATTTTCAATGGTCCTCCTTGCTCGACTAAGACGATAATTGTAAATAATTTTGTCCTGATTCAAACCTTGTTTTCCTGGGAAAGGCCTCATTAAATACTCAGTAAGTGGAAAAGCTTCGTCTCCAACTAGCACGTAAGGCATAGAGGTTTCCTTTCGAAATAAAATGGTTTTGGATCAGGTACATTCATTTCATTGGTTCTGATTTTTGGCCAAGAAAGGAGTCTCTAAATATTCCACCATCACTGCGACGTCCCATAGGCTCCAATATCCACAAAAGTAAAATATAGTTTGCATCACAAACAGCAAGCAAAACAAAACTGTGACTGTTTTTATAATTAAAATATGATGATCCTGCATTTTCAGGACACTGAAAAAATAATATAGTGATATTTTAAAAATAAAAGTCCTCTAAAAATAAAAATCTATTTTAAATTTTTTCAGTAACTTACTTGAATAACAACATGTTTACCATCAATATGCTCCTATACAATGGTTTAAAATTCCATACCTCTTCGAACTCTTTAGAAATATTTAACCATTTCTCTTTTGTTAAAGGATATGGAAAGAACATGTTTAAAAGAACAGACCAACAATGCCATCACAAGTTTTCTGAAATAATATTGCTAACTGTGGTTAGTCCGAGGAGATATTGGTAGCTCATGGAAGTCATTGAATCACAGAAGCAAGAAACCTATAAGAAATATTTATAATAAATATTTTAAATATAAATTAACATATTCGAACTTTATTTTTTTATTTATTGTGTTTTCAACTTACCTTAATGTCATGCATAATCTTTCACTGGCAGATATTGGTTTTCGAGTTAATACTTGTTTTTGTGATTAAAGGTGCTACTTTGTATAATAACTCTTCAAGTTGAATTGAATTCATACGAAAGTAATTTCTAAATGTACTTATTTGCTGTGAAACTGTGGGTAAAATTGCATTATAAAATCCATGTTCGCGTCTCATTTGAAACAATGGATTAATCTAAAACTCTTTTCTAGTATAAGGTCGTTTTCCTTTTTTCTATAAAATCAAAAATAACTGCCGATAATCGCTAATCTTTTTCTCCTTTCTCTCATATTATGATTATTTATAATTTTTGCACACTCCGTTATCCAATTATATTTTTTCTGATTGTGACATTGTGCGATTATATATATTTTGGAGCACCTGTATGGAATTCTTCAGCTGACGCTACTACATTAAAATCGCGTCGCTGGGAAAACCCTTTTCATGTTTGATATTAGTCGCTAGCGACAAATCCCGTCACGTGACTTTTTTATCGCTCAAAACGAGCGATGACGACGCATGAAAAGGTACCATAAGGGTCGGCAGGCGACATGGTAGAGACGCCTATCGGCCGCCGGGAATTAGAGATTCTTATATTCCAGATATTAGCGAAACTACTGAAGGAATCTTATTAAATTTATGATATTTCTTAATCAGTAAGCTCAAATGCAGGTCCGCCAAAGAGTTTATTATTGAAAAAAGATGAAAATAAAATTTATAATATAACTTGGGGGAATGCGCAGCTAGTAACGGGTAAGGTTGAGTGAGTTAGCAGGAGTCCGTATTTATTTATTAAAATTTTTCAGAGCAAAAATGCAAAAATCCGACTCTTTGGCGGACTTACTTTATTATATCAAGAATATATTAAAAAAAAAAACCAAAGTTTTGTCACTTATTTATGAAATATCTGGACGATAAGATTCTCACTAGATTCATAAGGAGCAGGGGAAATTTCCGTGGTAACATACTGACAGCTAACAGCTTGACAAGGAGAGACTATCATTCTGTCTTTGTCTCTCTTACATCGCATATGTAGTAACATCCATGTAGACACAAACACTAATGCGTTGGAACGAATGCGATTATTGGAGATATCAGCAAGAACCGGTTTTTCGTATTATCATTGTTTCTCCTGTATATGTATATATATGTAAAAGAACAATAAGAATAGCAATAATTCTTGCCTAACAATTATGCTTTCCAATTATCGTTTCGTGTACGCATATATATTTCACATTATGCATCTGTAACAAATAATCGAATGATTATTTAAATATTTGCATATAATCTATATAAATCTATATAATAAATAAATGTGTAATAAATTATCGAATGATTTATTTCAATATTTGCATATAATCTATGTAAATAAAATATGTACAAATAAAATAATATTTATGCAAATATTATTTTATTTGTGTACATATTTTATTTATTGTATATACCCAAACAACACCAAGTCAAAATTGGCGCGTAAGATATCTTTAAGATGTCTTTTTGATATCATATCATAAGATAGTTTGTCTTAAAGATTTCTTATGCTATCTATATGCGTCAATTTTAGACTTGTTGCTGTCTGGTAGATATATGCAAATAATATGCAAATAATAAATCATTCGATATAATTTGTTACAGATGCATAATGCGAAATACATATATTGCGTACACGAAAACGATAATTGAAAGATAATGTTAGGCAAGAATTATTGCTATTCTGGTTCTTTTACATATGTGTGTGTGGGTGTGTGTGTGTGTTTACAAAAATGTAGATTATTTCACATAATGTGTTTTCAAATATTATGATTATATATTTGTAAATAAATCTATATAAACTAATTAAATATTTATGTACAAATAAAATATATTTATAATATTTTATTTGTACATAAATATTTAATTATTTATATTAAAAATTTATATAAATTTATTTACAAATATTTAATAAATCATAATAATTTGAACACATAATGTGAGATAATCAACATTTTTGTATACACACACACACACACACACACACATTTATATTTATATATTTTATATTCATTAAATAAATAAACATGGATAAAATAAAAGATATTTATTTACTTAGTTTAAATTGCATCTCTCGAATTATTAATTCGTGTTGTTTATTAAATATGTCAAAAAAATAGCAATAATATATTAAAATTTTATTAACTTCAAATTATAGAAAAATTAGATTTTAAATGTATGTATTTTAATGTACATTGCTTGGCATTGTTTACGACATTGTATACAATTTATTAAATCTTTATTCCAAGTAATTGTACTAAATTAAAA